>NW_024499128.1:10671936-10894930 GCF_017590055.1 Onychostruthus taczanowskii | reverse complement strand
CGCTCGGGCCGGGGGGGCCGCGCCGCCATCGCCGCGATGCCGAAAGGTGGTGGGGACCGGGCCGGGCCGCGCCGGGCGTCCCCCCGCGGGGAGCGGTGGCGGGGGGGACACGGGGCACGGAGAGGAGGGGGCTGAGGGGGTGTGTGGGCCGCCCCGCCAGGGCTCGTGTTCGCCCCCGGCTGTGGAGATGCCGCGGCGGCTCGGTTCTCCCGCTGTCCCGGCCTCGGGGGAGCCTGTGCGGGTCCCTTTCCCCCTCACCGGCGGCGGGCGCCGTCCCCGCGGCTGTGTTTGTGCTCGGGGGAGGGGGTCTCGGGTTTCCTTTCCCCCCGTTCCCGGCGGCTCCGGGGCTGCCTCGCCCGCTCCCCGCCCCCGAGAGGCGCCGCGTTCCCCCCGCCCTTCACGGAGCCGGGCCCGTTCTGAGCCCCCGGGGGTGCCCGCGCCTCCCGCCGCCCCGGGCTGGGCTCCATGTGCTCCCGGCGGAGCGGGAACCGCGGCCGCTTCCCTGGGACGGGCTCCCGGAGCCGCGGGGAGGGGGTCCCGGGGGGGCTCCCTTCGGTGCGGCCGCGGCCTGGGTGTTGCGGGGCGGGCAGGGACTCGCTCCGGCCGTGCTTCAGGAGCGGGGCTGAGGCACGGCCGGGCTGTCACGGCTCGCCGGGATCCACCCAGAACCTTCTCCACGCGCTCGGCCTGCAGGGCCGGCTCCTGCCCGCAGTTTGCTCCATTTCATCGGCTTTTCCCAGCCTTTAGCGCCAGACTCATTCCTCGCTTAGGTTTTATTGAACCGCTTCGTTTTGGGTCCGTTTGCGCAGATAGGGCTGGAGCTTTCACGTGGTTTTTGTGAAGGCAAAGAACCGTGGTGGGTTATAACCCCATTTTTCATGTTTAAATGCCTGTAAGTCAGGATTTCCTGCTCTGTAGTTCGTTGTACAGGTTTCAGTGTTTGATTCGAGCCTTTTGCTTTTTGGAAGAAGAGGGGCTTTGATAGTTTTCCCCCCAAGTCACTGGGAGTTGTTGGATTGGTGGCAGAAGAGTGGGTTTTGGCACTCACTGTTTACTATAAAAGGGAGGGGTATAAACAAGCTACTAATAAATTTTTTACAGAATTATTTCCAATTAATTTCTTATTCCCCCCCCCCCTCAATACTTTGATTTTAAAAATAAGAGATTCCATCTGTATCATCCCATTCTCTTTCATCTAAATTCCTTAATTAGGCTGTTCAAAGCTGAAGACAAATGTGTTTGAACATGGGCCTGCCTGGGCACCACTGGGCTTTGCTGCAGGTGAAATCTGCAGGTTTTAAAAGTGCTTCACAGAGGTGGAAAAGAAGCATTATCCCTGTTTTCAGATGAGGAAACTGAGGCACAGAGCTGGTCAGTGGCAGGTGTTGGACCAGCTCCCTGTGTCTGACGTGGGGTTTGATCTCCCTGTGGGAGCAGAGCCCCATCCCTAAACTCTGCTGAGCTCTCGTGGGCTTCACTCTTCCATTTGCTTCTTTTTAGGCTTTTAATGTAAAATACTTTCTCTTCAGTTGCTTCTCCCCCTTATCACCAGTGTTTATTTGCAGTAGTGAGCAGTTTGTGTTCCTTGGTGCTGAGCCCAGTGCGGAGTTCTGGCCCAGCTGGGTGAGGAGCCCTGGCCAGGCTGGGAGCACAGTTTGGGTATTTGGGGCTTGGTGTGCCACAGATGTCACTGCTGTTCCATTTGGGTGATGTGTCCCCAGGAGCATTCATTCCCATGGCAGATCTCCTTCCAGAGTGTCAGTGTTCCCACGTGGGATGGCTGGGAGCAGACAAACAGAAAACGCCTGTCTGCCTGCACCAAAGCTTCTGGTTGTGCTTGGGGTTTGAGAGCCCTTGAGCTTCCCCAGCTGAATCCAGGGACAAGAATTTGGTCTCTGCACTTCCCTGTCTTTTGGAAAAATACCTCAGGAGTTTCTGTAAAGCTTCACAGTGAGGTTTTGGGACAGAACTAAGGCATTGTGAGAGTTTGTCTGTGCTGAGCCAGGGGAATTGGTCAGAAAATGTTGGATCTCTAAGACTCCAGACAGAGAGCAGAGCTCCCATGGATCCCACGCAGTGCCAGGGAGGGAGAGATGATCCCTCATCCCTCCCCATCACTGTAAGGTTCCCATTGTCCTTGTCAGGTGAAGTGGGGAGGATGAGACAGATCCAGTGTTTCCTGCTCCTTCCATGGCTCTTCAGCACTGCTGCAGAGGCAGAGAGCTGCCTTGCTTTTTGTTGTTTGCTTTTTGCCACTCTCCCTCACTCAGGGCTGGATTGGCTCTATCCATCTTCCTTTCCATTTCTTTGGGCTGGAAGAACATAACCAGAGCAGTGGCTTGAGGGGAGCATTAATGGCTTCAGCAGTTCATTAATCAACAGAATTTGGAACTTGGGGCAGTGCCAGCCACAGTGACTCCCCTTCTTTTTCCTAGAGCTTGTTTTTATTTTTCCCAATAAAGCAGTAAAACTGGAGGCTCCTTTTAGTACTTCTTCAGCTCCCATTGTAATTCCCAAAGCTTTTGTCCAATTAGCTTCCTATTTTTTCCTGGCACAGTGGGAGTGGTTAAGAAGCCAAGCTTGTTGGAATGTTGGTTGTAACCACAGGAACACACTGTGATTCCTCCTGTGCAGGAAACTGGGATCTGCTGTGGGACTGAGCATCCCTTGCCAGCCTGGGAAGGGAATTGGAGAGGCCACAAGCACAGGCAGGGAAGGGTGACATCAATAATCCCAGTTCTCTGTGTCTCACCTTAAAATCTTGGAGCATCTCACCAAGTTCACTGGGGGGCTTTGTTTAGGGTCTGTCAGAGGAGCTATTTTGGTTTGTCCTATCCACACCTAAAATCCAGAGAGTGCTGCAGGAGGAGCAGACCTTTCTGGAAGTTACCACTAAACCATTTGTTATTTTTATTATTTTGTGCAGGTAGAAAAGGAGGCCACAAAGGCCGAGCAAGGCAGTACACAAGTCCTGAGGAGATTGATGCCCAGCTCCAAGCAGAAAAGCAAAAGGCAAGGGTATGTGTTTGCTCCTTTGTCTGTTTTCTGTCCTAATTCCTGCCTTATCACTGCTCAGGAGCAATGGCAGCTTAGCCAAGTGCTGCAGATCATTCCAGCAGTGATCACAGTGTGGATCCCAAATATCTCCAGCTGGGGACACTCCAGGGTGTCAGCCAGTCTGGTTCCTGAGGCCTGGGAGCACCCAGGGCAGCACTGGAAGGTTAAAGGACAGGGAGCTGATTACACAGCAGCTCTGGAGATCTCTTCTCTCCATATTTCATCATTTCAGTCTCCAGTGTCAGCTCATTTTTTATTCATGTTCTGCAGCTTGGCTTTGGAGAGCAAGGACCACATCTTGACATGTTACTGTATATTGTAAACCATTTGTTATTTTTATTATTTTGTGCAGGTAGAAAAGGAGGCCACAAAGGCCGAGCAAGGCAGTACACAAGTCCTGAGGAGATTGATGCCCAGCTCCAAGCAGAAAAGCAAAAGGCAAGGGTATGTGTTTGCTCCTTTGTCTGTTTTCTGTCCTAATTCCTGCCTTATCACTGCTCAGGAGCAATGGCAGCTTAGCCAAGTGCTGCAGATCATTCTGCAGTGATCACAGTGTGGATCCCAAGTATCTCCAGCTGGGGACACTCCAGGGTGTCAGCCAGTCTGGTTCCTGAGGCCTGGGAGCACCCAGGGCAGCACTGGAAGGTTAAAGGACAGGGAGCTGATTACACAGCAGCTCTGGAGATCTCTTCTCTCCATATTTCATCATTTCAGTCTCCAGTGTCAGCTCATTTTTTATTCATGTTCTGCAGCTTGGCTTTGGAGAGCAAGGACCACATCTTGACATGTTACTGTATATTGAAATTATTGTATTTGACATGTTACTGTGTATTGAAATGATTGTATTTGCCCTCTTCCTATTGTAGATTTATGGACCAAACTCCTTTGACTTCTTCCTGGACACAAGATTTTCTTGTTTGACTCTACTTTGTAGGGAGAGATAAGAGTTTTCTGGTGTGGGGTCTCTTTTGGGTGTGTTTCTGTGCCCCAGCATTGGACTGTAACAGCTCCCCCCACTTCCCCCATGACCTGACTGCTGTCATGAAAGCCTTGGCTGCATCTTGGGGCTCTTGCTCTCTTTATTCCCAGCTTATCACAGCTCTGGTGACACTGATATTTTTCTGTGACTTTCTGAAAGTGCTGCCTCAGCCCAAATGCACAGTTCCAGCTGAGGCCTCACAGCACTGACCACAGGAGGATAATTACACCCCATGTAGGAAATCCTGGTGAATACCTCTGAGATGACTCTCAAGCAGTTCTGGGCCATAGTGTTGAGTCCTTTTTAATGTTTTGCCCAGCTGGAACTCGAGATGATTGTTTGGTTTGCTGCTTAGCCACATATTCCAGCTTTGTGTAGGATTTCTTCTTCCAAACTGTAACTCCTCTTGGTTAGTTTTTGATTCCACCTTCTTGGTTTCATGCCATATTTCCAAATTCTGAAACCACATATGAGTCTCATCCTGTTTTCCAAAATAATTCCAACTCCTACCAGTGTGATGTCATTCACAAACTGTGTGTTTGTACTCTGCTTCCATGTTGTTAATGAAAATACTGACTGGAAGTGGAACAGAGAAGCAGGACCCACTTGAAATGTGTGTCTTGTTTCACAGCAAACCAGAGAACTGCTCTTTGAGAAGGATTTATTTTTTGTGATAATCCATATCACATAGTGATGGTTACATCTAACACTGATATATTAAGGAAAGCTTAAAAAAACCCTACAATTAACAAAATCACTCCTCTTACTGTTCCTTGCTCATCCACTTTGCTGGTTGCTTGATGAGAGGTGTTGGTAGTGTAAAACAAGCTGTTCACACCCATGCTGGTTCTTTTATGATTCAGAAATAATTCCCAGGTTCTGACTGGTGGAAGCTGTGCTAAAAAGGCTGTAATTCCTTGGATGATAATGTTCAGGTTGATTGTTGTCAATTTTCTCCTCTAGGTGTTTTTATTTATCCACAGGATAAGCTCTAAGCTGCATCCATGTAGTTTCCAGTCTCTGAGGTAGTGTGCACTGGAAACCCAGGCCAAAATTCTTCTGGAGAACTTTCATTTGGGGAAAGTAAAGTGCCACTGGTGTCCTTCACAGTCATTTTCCTGTTAGAGGGAGCAGCAGAGTTGTTTGAAGGTGATGCTGTTGCTGAGGAGGAGCCCTCATTCTGTGACAGCCACACCCCCTTGGTGGCACAAAGCCACATCAGGAGCACCAGTGCTCAGAGCTGTCTCATCCCTCCAAAATCTCATTTAGGAGCTGGGTTTGGGGTTTTTAGTGACATACATTTCCTCTGATTTTGTAGGAAGAGGAGGAGCAAGAAGAAGGAGGGGAAGGAGCAACAGGGGACCCTAAAAAGGAGAAGAAATCTTTAGATTCAGATGAGAGTGATGAAGATGATGAGGATTATCAGGTACTGCATTGTCAGGGCACTTGATGCACCTAACACTTGGGCTGGGGGGGAGATGCACACTCTGGATTCTTGAGCAGAGATACTTAGAGTGCATTTTTTATAGAACTGCTTTTAGAAGCCAAAAAATGCTCACGTGACAGCATTTTTCCCTCAGAATGAGAACTTGTGAACATTTACAAATGAAATACAAAGGCAACAAGATTTTTAAAAAGGCTGAAGGTGCCTTGATTCATGAATGGTTTTACTGGCTTGTAGTAAAATGTTGCCTTGTGCTTTTGGGGTGCTTTGCAGTGTGTTTGGGGATCTCTGGTTCCACCAGAGCTGGGTGTGAGAGCTGCTCAAGCTCCCTCTTGTTCTTGACCTGCAGCAAAAGCGCAAAGGAGTGGAGGGGTTGATAGACATAGAGAACCCCAACCGTGTCATTCAGACAACCAAAAAAGTCACTCAGCTGGACCTGGATGGACCCAAGGAGCTCTCACGACGAGAGAGGTGAGTGTTCCCTGCTCACCCTGGAATTTCACCCTGGAATTTGATGCAGGGATTTGTTTCCCCTGCTCTGTGTCAGTGTTTCAGGGGGGCCCTTAAAAGTGTGTTGCTGCCTAAAGCAGGCACTGAGCAGCAGCAAACTGGGCTCACTGTGCTTCAAAACGTGGTTCCTTAGAAACTTCAGAGTTGTCTGTTCTCTGGGAGCAGCTGTGGCCATCCTGGAGCCAGGCAGCCTGCCCTGGTGCTCTGAGAGAAAGGGATTTAGGCCATTCCTTTCCTAAGGTTTTATGCCAAAAATCAGACCTAACAGAAACCCTGAAATCATACTGTTGTGAAAGAGATTTAGGCCATTCATTTCCTGAAGTTTTATGCCAAAAATCAGAATAGAAATCCATTAACTAGAGGTCACTTTGGATCCACTTTAGTCTAGCTGCAGAAGGTGCTGTAGTGACAGGTAGCATTTTCCCAGATTCCAGATATTATGGTGTAATTTTTATCTGGGCAGATTAATTACCTGGAAACCAAAGTTTAATCTTCTAGTTTCATTTAGCAATGGTGAGGTTTGGAAGGGAAGGTTTAATCTTTTTTATTTGGGATAGATTGCTTCAGCAGGACACCTTTGAGGGTAAGGCAGGGAAAAACAAGTCACAGTTCTTGTGATGTGGGGCTAGTTCATTTGACCTCCTTGTGTGTCCATGTCCTTACTTAGCTGAAGGAAGGCAGAAATAATCTCTCACCACCTCACCCCTGTTCAAGCCCTGCAAATAGACAGAACCTGTGCTTGAAAACTGGTGAAGGACCCCCAGTTTTGGGGTTTTTCCTGGTTGGAAACCCCTGCTCTGCCTGTTCCTGTGGGCTTGCCTGGATACTCTGGTGACTGTTGTGTTTCTTTTGGGCAGAGAGGAAATAGAGAAGCAAAAGGCAAAAGAAAGATACATGAAAATGCACCTAGCTGGGAAAACAGAGCAAGCCAAGGCAGACCTTGCCCGATTAGCCATCATTCGGAAGCAAAGGGAAGAAGCTGCCAGGAAGAAAGAAGAAGAAAGAAAAGGTTAGAGAATAATTAATCATTTTCTCCTAGCTCTCCATGCCATGGTTGCATGGCACACATCCCTCCTGTGGCCTGTGTGGTGCTGCTGGGTGTCATCAGCTCCCCTCAGCAAAGCCAGGCTCAGCTGTTTCCCTCTCATAAAGTTCTTGCTTTATAAACAAGAACTTGGGCACCAGAGCAGGGAGAGAGAGAAGGGAATTGCCCTTGATATCCATCTTGTCCCCTGCCTCTCGGGCAATGCTGGCTCCAGTTTGGGGGTTTAGCAGGCTCCTTGTGCTGGGTGATTTGTCTGCTTTGCATGTGGGGATCTGAACTGCCCAGGGAGTTCCAGCACTCCTGGAGGAGTCCTCCCTGGGAGGCAAGAACCAGCATTCTGAACACAGCTCCTTGGTGGCTTCCACAGAGAAATTTGGGCATCAGGGTGATTTGTGGACACCTGGAGAGAGGCAGGGATAGAAGGGAACATCAAGAGGAGCTGTGCCTCTGAAAAGTTGGTGGGAAGGGTGGGATTTTTTCCATTACCCAGCTGGCAGGATTCTGATCCCTGGGGCTGCCACAACTCCCCCAGTCCCTGATGTGCACCATGAAATGATGGAACTCTGTTGTTCTTCTCCCCAGCAAAAGACGAAGCGGCCATGGCAGGTAAAAGACTGCAGTCACTATCCCTTAACAAGTAAGCACAGGCCATGCAAGAGGAGGAAGCACCAGGGAACTGTGCCTGGTCCTGCCAGGAGCTCTGCCTTCCATCGCTGCCACGCAGGGCATCCTGCAGCATTGACCTCACCTCCACCTCCAAGAGACACTGACGATGTGTTTGTCCTCATCCTGGCACAGATTTCCATTTGGGGTTAGGGGCAGCTGCTCTCTGCAGTGCAGAGCTGTGCTGGACAGCAATTCCCTGTAACAGTTTGGAAACATGAATGTTTTTGCTGTTTTTAGGATCAAGAACTCGTAGACGGTGGGAGGGGGGCAGGGTGGGAGGGAGCTGTGTGGGAGGGGAGGTGCTTCAAATACTAGATTGCAAGAAAATAGATTGTGGGGTCGTTTTGGGGTGGGGCATGGGGTGGGGAACTGACTTGGTATGAAATCCCAAAGGATAATGTATCTGAGGAATCCAGTTGGCAAAGAGCCCATCAAATTTTGCTGCAGGGCGTTGCAGTATAAGCTGGGAGCCTGACTTCATGGACATCTGGAGTGCCGTTCCTTCCTGGATTCATCCCTCCTTTCTTGCAGCCAGTCTCCCCTTTTCCCTCCTCTTCATTTTCTTTTTCTTCTCCTTATTAGGGATAGTGCCAGTTTTTAACCACATCATCCTTTGTTTAAAGGAGAAAAACAAACAACATTTATTGTGTCAGATCCAGATGGGAAAAAAAAAAAAAAACAAAAAGCAAAAAAAAAACTTGATCAAGTTTAAAAACCACCAAGAGAACTTGTATATTTGGCTGATTAAACTGTAAGTTATCAGAACTGCTGTGGCCTGGTGTGTGTGTGAAGGGCACAGCTGGGGGGTCCTGGAGGAGGCACAGCTGCACTTGGGGGCTCCTGGTTGTGGTGTGGAGTTTGGCTCTGGGTTCAGGAGCTCTGTCAGCACACACAGCCCGAGGGAAAAAGCTTTTCCTGCTGGTTCTGATGGATGTCTTGCACAATCTGTTTACCACGGTGCAGGAAACAATTACCCTCAGGCCACTGTCTGGCCTGGTCCCCTGTCAGAGGGGCAGTCACTGCACTGTCACCTCCTCTTGATGTCTCTGGAGGGGAGAAGCTGCAGCCTGCTGTGCCCCGGGGGTCTGGGGTCTGTTCAGGGACACCACTGCTCCCCAGACTTCCCAAAGGCTGGACAGCCAGCCCCAGGGCTTGGAGCACTGGACGTCACTGGGAGAGGGGTTGCAGCTGTGGAGATGAAGGGTGACAAACGGGATTTGTTCCGTGTCACCCTGGCCGTGCCTGGATGCAGGGACTGGGGCACAAGGGTGTGACACAGGACTGTGCCCCAGGGAATGTCACCATGAGCTGCTGGCTCAAACCACAGCTCAGCTCAAGCCAAGATTTGGGAGAGGAAATGCTCTCAGGGAGATGAGAAGTGCTGGCAGGAGAGGTGCCTGTGCTGTCAGCTCCAGGAGGGAGGAGCTGATGAGGGACAGCCTGGCATGGGATGTTTGGGTGATCCTTGGAGCACAGGGAGGTGGATGGGGCAGGATGGGGAGTTTTTGGGCTGATGCTGGGATGGAGCAGGGCAGGAGCCACAGGGGAGAGGGTTGAGGGTTGTGAACACATGGAAATGGGTGGGAAAATCTCCAAGTAACAACTCCCACTTACTGAGGGCTGGAGCAGAACTCAAATGTCACTGTCCCTCTGGCAGCCAGTGCTCCCTTCCCAAGCCATGGGAAGGTGCAGGATTAGCTGGGCAGCCCAAGGTCTCTGAGCTGGCTCCAGGTTTGGGAATTGCCCACCTGACCAGGGAACTCAGGGAATGGGAAACCTGTGCTTCCTGGCCACTTCCCTCCTCTGCCCTCCATTTTCCCTAACCCCAATCCTGGTTTGAAATGGTGCTAAAGCAGGGAACAGAAAAGTGACATTCCCTTTATCCCCACAATCCCAATTCCCATTCAGCACTGGTGGCAGAAAGGATGTGACCACCCGTGGCACAGCACTGTGCTCTGCCCTGATCACACCTGTGTTTCCACTGAACTTGTTCTAAAAACGTGCAAAAAAACTCCATTTTGATTTATTCAGGAAAATCCTTTATTTGCTGTTTCTCCAAGCAATGTATGACCAGCATCGGGAAGGATGGTAACAAAAATAGTAAGAAAAATGGTTTTTATTGTCTAGAAACAGCCACCAGGGCTGGCTGGCAGCGGGGACAGGCACTGGTGGCATTGTGGCACGGGGTGGGGGTGGCAGAGGGCAGCAGGCAGGGGCAGAGCAGGGGCAGCTGGAAGCCAGGATGCCCTTCCCGGGTGGATCCTTCATTTGATCTTGAGATCCTTCAGCGCCGACTCCAGGCTCTGGAGTGAAACAGGAGGGTACAGAAACTGGAGGTGGCTGGGAGCTGGAAGAGGGGAACTAGGAGTGGTTCAGGGCTGGTACTCCCAGCCTGGGGGGTCCATGGGGATTCCTTACCTTGACGTCCCAGATGCTCATGCCCCCATCCATCCCTGTGGTACAGAACTGGGAGCACTTGTCCTTCCCACCAGTCAGCACCGAGATCTGGCTGTGGGTGCAAAGAGGGAGCAGCAATCAGTCCCAGGGCTGAGCCCTTAGGGTGGGAATGGGGCTGGAGCCCTTCACCTCCCCCACCAGTGCAGGAAGGCACTGGGAATAGACAGGGATGCTCCAAGGATGCTCCAGGACCACACCAGCTTTGGGACTAGACTAGACTAGACCTCTCTTATCTCCCCTTCCCACATGCAAGGATTTTCCCCTGGGAAACTCGGGGATATCCAGGGCTGTCACAGCTCCTGGTGCTGGAGCCTCTCCCTCCCACTTGCAGGGATGCCCAGGGACATTCTGGGGATATCCAAGGATGCTCCAGGGCTGGACAGCAGCACAGCCAGGGGATGCTCAGGGATCATCAACCCCGAGGTGCCCCCAAGCCTGCCCAGCCCCACCTGATGCTGTTCTTGTGCAGGGTGTCCAGGGTGGCGTTGGCCGTGTCCGAGCTCGCTTTCTTGTCCAGGTTCTGGAAGCGCTCGCGGGCGGTGAGGCCGCGCTGGGAGCTCTGCTTGGGGACATCCAGCTTCCCCCCGAAGCTCAGGGCGCCCTGGCTCTCCTCGTAGGTGAACAGCATCGGGCAGCAGTCGTGGCCCTGGGGGACAAACCTGCCCTGCTCAGCGCCCCCCGGCCGGCTCCAGCCGCAGCTCCCAGCCCGTGTCCCTGCCCGGACTCACCGCGGCCACCAGGCTGTTCTCGGTGATGAAGGTGACAGCCAGCAGGGGCAGCGTCTCGGTGCACAGGGAGGCAACGCTGCGAGGTGTGAAACACGAGCTGAGCTTCGGCCTCAGTGCTGAGACTGGCACAGCTCATCACACAAGGGGAGACACCACCTCTTCCACCCGTGGTGATCTGGGGATGTTCCAGGGGCGTCCCAGGTCCTGGGGCTGAGCCCTCCGTGTGCCACACCCAGGTACAGGGATGCTCAGGGATACCCAGGGATGGTCACAGATACTCCAGGGATGCTCAGGGATACCCAGGGCTGCTCCAGGGCTGTTCCCAGCTCCTGAGGCTGAACCCCTCTACCTCCCCCACCCAAGTAGATGCTCAGGGGATACTCATAAATGCCCAGGGGTGTTCTAGGGCTAACCCAGCTCCTGAGGCTGAACCCTTCCATCTCCCCCACCCACGTGCAGGGACGCTCTGGGATTGCTCTTGGCCCAACCCAGCCCAGATACCTCCATCCCCGTGTTGGTCTGGGGGTCAACCCCGCTGCCACCCCCAGCACAGCCTCCCCCAGTCCCCCCTCCTGTCCCCAGCCCTGCTTACGCCATCTTCTTGCCAGCGTCGGCGAGGCACAGGGTGCTGTCATGGCTCACCCAGGCCACCCTGGAGCCACTGGCCGAGAAGCAGATGCTGTGCACCCACCCACAGCTGCTGCTCGACTCGAACATCAGCTCCCCAAAGGGCATCTTGGAGCCCCAGGGCGTGGGGCTGGGCCGCTCCTCCACCTCCTTGATGTAGGCTGAGAAGATCCTGGGAGGGGGAGAGCCTTGCATGTGTCCCTGGATGCAGGGCCTGTGCCACCCTCATCCCTGCCCCTTGCCTCAATTGTGTGACTCAGTTTCCCTGGCAGAGGCTGTGGGGTGTCCCCCTACCTCCCATGGGTGCTGTACCCCTGGGATGGTCCCCAGACTGCTCTGCATCTCCCCTGTGCTCCATTCCATGCTCCAAACAGCACCTGGGGTGAAGCCTGCCCCCAGCTCATCCTTGGGGTTCCCCTGCATGAGGCCCCCAGTCACTCAGCCCCTGCTCCTCACCTGCACTTGAAGTCACAGGAGCCAGCGGCCAGGAGGACGTTGTTGGGGTGCCAGTCCAGGCTAAGCACCGTCGAGCGGATGGGCTTCTTGATGTGCTTGCAAACCCACCTGTGTGGAGAGGGGGTGGCAGCAGAGGGGCAGCATCACCACCTCCAGAGCCCCCCTGGGATTTTGGGGAGCTGGCTGATGCTGCTCAGGGCTCCAAGTGCCCTAGGAGCTGCCCTGGGCCACTGTCCTGCAGTAGCAGCTTGGGCACAGGGAGTCCATCCCTCCATTTCCCCAACTGTCTCTATCTCCAGCTCCTCCAGTCTCTCATGTCCCAATCCATCCATCCATCCATCCATCCATCCATCCATCCATCCATCCATCCCCCCTCTCTTTCCCCTCAGGACAGACCCACTCAGAGCCTCACCAGTCGTTCTCCTGCTCGAAGTAGCAGATGGAGATGAGGCGGGAGCCGCTGCCCACGGCAAATTTGTTCTCCTTGGGGGACCACTTGACGCAGCGGGCGGCGCGGTTGATGCGCAGGATGACCAGGGTGGGCTTCCACACGTTGCCCTTGAGGGTCCACACGTAGGCGTTGCGGTCGGTCCCGCACGTCACCAGCCGGTTGCTCTCGGGGGCCCAGTCGATGCCTGGAAGGCAGAGGGGGATGATGGTGGCCCACGGTGGCCCAGGGAGCCTCAGGAATGGGAATGGTGGCACTCACAGCTGGGGGATGTCTGAAGGCGTGGTTGTTCTGGGTGGTCTCTGCTCTACAGCTCCTCTTTGCCCCACACCATCCCTCCCACCTCAAAGCATTCCATGTCAACCCATCCCACCCCATCTCTCTCATCCATCCAGCCCCATCCCTTCCCATGCCTCCCACACCATTCCATTCCATCCCAACCCTATACATCCATCATCCATCCATCCATCCATCCATCCATCCATCCATCCATCCATCCATCCATCTCACATTCCACCCTAACCCATCCCTTCCCATCCATCCCACATCACCCCACTCCATCTCACCCATCCATCTATATCCCTTCCCATCCCTCCCTCCCTCCCTCCTTCGCTCCACCTCATCCCTCTCCATCTCTCCCATCCCACTCCTGGCTGCCTTCAGCTGGACACAACCTGCTCCTCTCTCCCCCACCCCTGCAGAACCCCCATCCACTGGGTCCAGTGCCACGAGCAGGGCTGGGAGCAGCTCTGGGACAGGCCCAGCCACCAGCCATGTCCCTGTCCCTCTGCCAGCCAGGACTGACCTGTCACCTGCCCGTTGTGCTCCTTCAGCTCGTGGACTTTGCTCCACTTGGCCCCGTCCTTGTGGTAGATGTGAACCTCGTGGTTGTTGGGGCACAGGGCGATCTCTGGGGGTGACAGTAGCCAGGACAAAGCCCTTCCCTTCCTGGGCTCCAGGTCCCCACTGAGCCCCAGCTGCCTGAGGGGGTCCCACCAAGCCCCCAGCCCCATGCACTGCCCTGATGCTGCAAATTGTCCCTCTGGGAAGGGAGAACCCACAGCCCACAGCCCAGGGTCATCCCTTCCCTACAGTGCGGCCCCATGGGGCTGGGGGGATGAGACAGGACAGGCTGGGAGAGGATGGGATGGAACAGGACGGCTGGGGGTGCACAGCTCCCAAACCCAGCCCCAATTTGGGTGCACAGCTCCCAAATCCAGCCCCAATTTGGGTGCACAGCTCCCAAATCCAGCCCCATCCCGCCCCGCCCGCCCGGCGCTCCGGCGCAGCAGAGAAAGCCCTTTTTGTTCTCCCTGATCCCCCGGGCCGCGCTCGGGAAATGCCATCGCCCGTGAATCACCCGGCTCTGCCCCGTCCCTCCCTCCCCTGCCGGTGCCTCGGGGCCGGAGCTGCGCTGGCACCCCCGTGCCAGGCTCTGTCCCGGCACCGGGACACACCGGGATGAGCTGTCCCAGCCCCCAGACCTGCCCGTGGCAGGATCTGCTTCCCCAAACCCAAACCCAGCCCAGCCCAGCCCCGGAGCATCGCCCCCCACGGGGGTTTGAGCCAGGACAGTGCCCTGGATGTCCCGGGAATGTCGGGGTGCCCCAGGCGTACTCACGGGTGCGGTCCTTGTTCCAGGCGTGGCAGCTGATGGGCTCCAGCAGGAAGCTGTGGTAGGCCATGGCTCACGGGCTGGGCACAGGGAGAGACCCCCAGGCTGTCAGGACAGGCTGCTGCAGCCACAGGGATGAGATCCCAGCCCCAGAGAATGATCCTTCCCACTGGGATCAGCCCTGTGTTGCAGCCCATGTCTCTCTGCCGGGGAGAGGGTTTTCCTGAGGATTTCCAAGCTCAGAAAGTGTCCATTTCCAGGAATTTCTAAGCCCTGCTGTCATCCTGCTCCTCCTGGCTGGAGCTGGCTGGACACGCAGGGACCCTGCTACCAGCAGCCCCATGTGCATTCCTGGGGTCCCACCATGGGCAGCACCTCCTCTCTCCACCCCAACAGGGCCAGAGCCACTCCACACCTTCCCAGATCCACTCCTCCTTCCACACCTCTCGTTTAGGGAGAGCCAAAGCCCCGTGGAGGCATTTCCATCCCATCAGTGCTCAGCCCTCAGGACTGATCCCTGCTCCTGGCTGAACTCCAGCCATTCCTGCCGGTCCCCAGCTGCCATGGGATGGAGCAGGTTGCCCCAAAGGTCCCTCCAGGAGTCACAGGAGAGGGAAGGGCTCTGAGCAGCATCACAGCTCCTTGGCCATCCACCCAGGGAGCGCAGGGATGGAGGGAAACACCTCGCCAGGGTGTGGCCGAGGACAGGAATTACTCACAGCCTGCTCTCAGCTATTTTGGGAACTCCCTGAACACGTCCCGTTTTCTTTGGCAGCTAAAAACATTACAGGGGAAGGGAAAAAAGTCCCTCTTAGCAAAGCTCCATCCCTGGGCTGGGGAAAAGAAAATCTGAGGAGCTCCATCAGCTGCCTTCTGCATGTGGAGAAATTCCAGGGCTGATGCAGGACAGCCCCTGGCCGAGGACAGGGGCATGGATGAGGAGGCAGCTGCCCTATGCACAGCCCTGGGATGCACAGGGTGTCCCACGGAGGGTACAAAGCTGCTGCCACCACGGGCCTCGCCCTCGAGCCCTGAGGATGGAGCAGCACCACGAGGGATGGACAAACCCATCAGCAACAGGCACATTGCAAGAGATCAGGAGAGGGGAAAATGAGTGTAAAAGGGATTTGGCTAAAATGGGCACCTGGCCCGAAGTGCTCCCGGGAGGAGGGATGGGAGGCAGGACACACCGAGGCTCGTTCTGACTTTGACACTAAGAAAACACCAATACTTCTTCTTTTTCCAGGTGGTTTGGGAGCTCAGAGGCACAAACCCTCCTCGCTGGGTCCCTGCTGCTCCCTCGCTGAGTGCCACCCGAGGGGACGAGCTCAGCCGCCGTGCCAGACACGGGAAGGAGTGCGGGCTGCGAGGGCCCTCCCTGCAGCGGGGAGTTTGGTGTTTTTATTTCCCCACGGCCCCTTTAGAGCCATTTCCCCGCTGGCTGAGGCCTGCCCCGCCCTGCAGTGACCCACGGGGGCTCGGCCGCCCCTTCCCCAGCTGGAAGAGCATCAGAGGAGCTGTGGATACATCCCTCCCTTCCCCCCAACCCGGGGGCTCTTGAGGGAGGAAAATGGGAATTTTCCGAAGGCCAGACAGGGCGGGATTGGGAGCTGGAACAGCTCCGTTATCTCCCCGGCCAGTCCAAGCAGTTCGGAAACATCCTCGGAGGCGATAACCAAACCTTGGCAGAGCCGGGCGCCGGGGGCTCCTCCCAGTCCCGGGAGGAAGCCGCACACCAGAGGAGCTGGAATTTGGGTTTTTACGAGCCTGGCGGGGTGGCGGGAGGAGGGTTTGTACCCAATGAGGATCCTGCTGGGAGCTGGGACCCCCTGACACTCTCCCCGGACACTGTGGTGGATCCCTGCACCACCAAGACCCCAACAGCGACCCCCGGAGCCCCTCTGCGCCCCGGGCAGCTGGAGGTGTCACCCCCCTGCTCCTGCCAGCCAGGCTGGGGACACCCGTCCCCAGAGCCCAGTGCTGGTGGGGTACCCCATGAGCCCTGAGGGGACACCCCCTGTCCCAGGGCAAGGAGGGTGTGGCTCTGACCCTCCTCTTCCTCACAGCGGGAAAGCGCGAAGCAGCCGATTCCCGAGGAGGGGAGGCAGATCGCGGCAGGTTCGTCTCTGTCGGCACCAACCCCGAGGGGACCCCCACGGGAGGACTCTTTCCACCCCCCCAGAGCTGTCAGACCGCCGGCAAGAGAAAAAAGCGTCAAATTTGCTGACAAAGCTGAGAAAAAAAACCCCAAAACATCCGAAAGGCAGCGACAGCGATACTCGCAGGGGGCAAGGGGCCGCCTGCACCCCCCTGACCCCAGCCCGGGGGGACCCCCGAGCCCGGGGCAGGGCGTGAGCGAGGAGCGGTGACAGCCACAGCCCCACGGGACAGCCCCGGCTCCTGCGGGTGGCAGAGCCCGTCCTTACCTTGCTGGGCAGGGCGGGCTGGGCTCGGTTCCTGGGCGGCGGGGCTCGTTCATGGACTCTGGGCAGTCGACACGAACGGAGCCCGGAGCGAGCGGCGGGAGCTGTGCCTGCCCCGCCGAGGCAGCCCGACTTCCCTTTTCCTCTCCGAGAAATGCAACCACTTCCTTACGTGGGCGTTGGGGGAGCGCAGAGCACTCTGCGGCCGCCCTGCCCCTGTGCCTGGGGCCGGCCCGCTCCGCCACCGCCGCACACGGACGGGGCCCCGGCCCCGGGATGCTCCCGGCCGCTCGCTGGGACGTGGGCAGCTCGCCCTGGGTGCTCCAGGGAAGGATCGAGCCAGGAGAACAGAAGGGAAGGATCCCCTCCGGCTCGCTGTGGCGGCGGGTGTTGCTCACCCCGGGCCCCCGATGCGTTTCGGAGGGATGGGGACGCCCCGATGCCTGTGCTTGCCCCCAGCCGGGAACAGCCGTGCCTGGAGCCCGCCCGGGGCGAGGCGCCCGGCGGCATCGCCTCCCACGGCCGGGGAGAGCCGCGGGACCCCGCGGGGCCGCGATCCGGCACCCTCGGCAGCAGCTGCTGCTGGTTCCTGCATCCCACGGAGCCCAGCGGGACCCCGTGCCAGGCTGGCTGCATCCCCACGCAGCAGACATCCAGCCCTCTGGTTTTATCACCTTCTGCTTCAGAGCAACTAATTTTTATCCCACTCCCGCCTGGATGCACTCATGTCTTCCCCCCTGGGCATAGGGATGCACTCACTCACCCCCTTCCCCCTCTGCTACCCCTCAGATCCCCTGACTGCAAGAAATTAAACACTCCTTATTTTATGTTTAGAAGGGAAAGGAAATTGTAAAGCTGAGCCTGACTGCCAGGGGAGAAGGTGGAAGACAGGAAACCAGAGGAGGATCCAGCTCTGTGATGGAGAACAGTGGCTGCCACTCAGAGCTGATCTTCCACAGTAACAGTTGAGAAACGAGCAGGGTGTGAAGCAACTCGGGTTCCAGAGGAAGTGGTAAATTTAGTCATTGGGGTTTTTTTAAAACACTTCTGCATTTTCAGCAGAAATTACAATTTTCAGCTTTGTAAAGCCATGAGCCAGCTAATCCCCTTGGAGCACAGCAAGGCAGCAACACAGGGAGGAGGAATACACCCTGTGAAGAAAGTTGTGTGCAAATGCCTCTGTGAGCTCCTGAGGCTCGGAGCTGAACTGCAAAAGGTACCTGGGGACAAAGATCAGCCCAGAAGCCAGACCACACTGACACCTCTGGCTGCAGCTTCCTTTCCCACCAGTTGTTATAAAAAGAGGATTTTACGGGTTGAGAGCCCAGCTCTGACAGAATCCCAGAACCACTGAGGGTGGAAAAAACCTCCAAGTTCATCAAGTCCAACCTGTGACCAATCCCCACCTTGCCAACCAGCTCAGAGCACTGAGTGCCACGTCCAGTCATTCCTTGAACACCTCCAGGGATGGTGATTCCCCAGCCTTGAAGTTTCAAGGACTTACCATGAGATTTGCTTTTAATTTGTCTTCCCCAGAGGAGGCTCAGCAGATTTTTGTCTCACCTTCCACACAGAGCTTTCCATCCTGTCCCCCTGGCACTGCCCTGGAAGCAGGCTTGGGACCAACCCCAAAGGCAACTACAAATAATTCTGGTCACTCACCTTTGGAAAAATGACACCCACTGAGCAGACAACAAAAAAGACATTCAGGTTAATTTGCTGTTGTTATGGATTAAATGCAAGGCAGACAGAATGAAGAGAAGTAGGATAAAATCATTCATCCTCCAAAATCGTCACCTCAAGGGAAGAATTCCCCTGGAAGAAGCTCATCTGAGTCTTCACATCCAGGTCATCAGAACTCCAGGTCTGTCAACTTTAGAATCTTTCGGTTAAGATGAACTTCTCCTGCTTTAAGGCCATAAAATATCAGTGCTGGGTTTTCCCCACTCTCTCTCCCAGTTTCCTTAACACCCCTTTTTCAATCAATAAGCATCAAAACAAAGCAACAAAAAAATCAGTTTTTTTCTTTTTTATTATTATTATTATTATTTCTAGCAGACAATTTACATAAAATTCCCCTTTTAAGTTAGTGATTCATAACTTCCTGCAATAAACTACTTAAGGAGCAGCTTTGGTAAAAGAATGGAATGAAACAACCAACCAAAAAAAAAAAAAAAGAACAATCACAGCTGATTTTGAAACCAACACAATTCACCAAATTTAGATTCAAAAGAAAATCTGCCAAGCTGTATTTTCTCAGTGTTTCCAAATATTTCACCTTCCTCCTCCCTTTTCAGGTTTGTGCAGATGTGGGAGCTGCATTCTGTCAAGCAGTTTGTCCTGCTAGATCATGGAAATCCATCTTTACATGATTCGTAGCCCTTGGATGGAGGACTCTAAAGTCTTGAAGGAGAGAAAAAAATCTTAATTACAATTTGCTGCCATAGCCTAGGCTAAATAATTCAGTGTAAATGCTAAAAAAACCAAGCAAAAAAATCTGAATATTTGAAATTAGACTCAGTCATAGAATCCCAGAATGGTTTGGGTTGGAAGGGACCTTAAAGCTCATCTCATTCCAGTCCCTGCCACGGGCAGGGACACCTTCCACTGTCCCAGGGTGCTCCAAGCCCTGTCCAACCTGGCCTTGGACACTTCCAGGGATCCAGGGACAGTCACAGCTTCTCTGGGCAACCTGTGCCAGGGCCTCACCACCCTCACAGGGAAGAATTTCTTCTTTAAGTGAAGGATTTCTTCCTAATGCAAGAGCCAGAGACCATCACAGTCCTTCCTTTCAAACTCAGGCATGTACAGGCCAATGATACAGACCTGAAACTGCACTAAAGCAGCGCAGAGATCACCTCAACTTCATGTTTGACTCCTGTCCCCACCAGAGCACTCTGGCACCACAGAACACAGACAATCTATTCTCTCCCTAAATCAGATCCCATACCCCAGTTTTGGGAAGACCAACAGGGACCTCTGCTGGCCAGGCCTGAGCAAAGCAAGCATGGACATTAATATATCCTTTTAGGATTTTCAATATTGTATTTTCCAGCTGTTAGAGTCAACTTCTTACTCCTTGGGTAATGTAATTCTGAGAGCACAGGACCATGTTCTGCAGCAGGGCAATGAGCAGAGCCCCATGGGATGGGAGAAGAGGCAGGGGGTTGTGTTGTACTAATTGCTCCAGCCCAACTGTGGCTGAGGCTGGAGAATGAAAGAATTAAGGGGATTCCTACAGGGACATTAAGTAATTCCATTAAAAAAATAAGTCTGTATTAGCACCATCTGCTTAACAAACTGCATCTGCCTTTATGCAGATTCTTGAATCAGTTTTTCTTATGGACTTCACTAATGGCTTTGAATATTCCAGTCTGGATTTCCTGCTGCTACTAAAACCTGGCTTGGGGCTGAGCCCCAGGAGTTGATACTAGAGATTTAAAAAAAAAAAAAAAAAATCCACCACCCCAGCTAGTTCACATAAACATGGTAGTAAAAGCACATTTTTACCTTAAAATCCCAGATGGTCATTGCTCCATCGATGCCGGTGGTGCAGAATTTCCGACAATCCCGTTTGTCGATCTCATAAATAGACACTTGGCTGCAGACAGAGAGTGAGAGCTCCAACACCCATTCCAGAGAGCCAGAAAACTGGGAAATTTGGGTTGAATTCTACTCCTACTCTTTGGATGGAGACATGACTATACCAGAGCCTACACTAGACTCTTGGTAGAATGCCTCAGAAGAATAAGCAAAGGAAAAGATGCTGAAAGCTCTTTAATGGCTTGGTGAGACAAAATGTTTCCCTTGAATAAAGAGAAATTGCTCAACATCCCTGGGGATCACATAATTTTTTTAATGCAAAGATATTTTACCCAATTAACCTGAATGAATCCTTTTGATTAACAGAATTGTGGAATGCTTTGGGGTGGAAGGGACATTAGAACTCATCCAGCCCCACTCCCTGCTATGGGCAGGGACACTTTCCACTAGCCCAGGTTGCTCCAACCTGGACTTGAAAGCTTCCAGGGATGGGGCAGCCACAGATTCTCTGGGCAACCTGTGCCAGGGCCTCCCCACCCTCACAGGGAAAGATTTTTCTGTATGTTTAACCTAAATTTGCCCTCTTTCAGCTTGAAAACAGTGATACATAATAAATAAATACACATGGCAGTAACATCTGAAACAGGAAGCTGGGATGTGAATTTCAGGTGGATTTTGCCGACTGGATTTTGCACAGTGCCACCAGCCTCATGGGAACTACCCACATATTTGATAAGATAAGCTGTGTCCAAGGTACACAACACATTAACCACGAGCAAACAGCTGGAGCCACGTCAATGATTAACCAGCACCCACGTAAATCCCAGTGAAAGAGAGCTGCTAGGGAAAGACCACAAGGAATACCAGCTGCACCCTTCTGGCACAGCAAACCTAAGGGTTTGCAGAGCACCCTGCGTGGAGAGCATTCCCTGGCCTGCCCCTGGCAGCAGGACACTCACGTTATACTGTTTTGGTGCAGCGTCTCCAGGGTGGTGTTGCGGTCTTCCGTGGTGGCTCTTTTATCCATGTTCCGGAAGCGCTCCATGGCGGAGATGTTGCGCTGGATGCTCTGTTTGGGAATGTCGAGTTTGGAAACGAAGCTCAGCAAGCCGCGGTCGTCACAGTTGAAGAGCATCGGGCAGCAGTCGTGGCCCTGCAACCAAAGAGCTGTCAGGAAACACCAGCTCAGCATTCCCACCCTGCCCTTCCAACACTGGAATTAACTGTGCAAAATATGGGGTTTTCTCCCCCTCCAAAACATGACAAAGCTCTGCAAGGAGGAAATTCCAGACACTTACAGCTGCCACCACGCTGTTCTCGGAGACAAAGGACACGCTCAGGAGTGGGAGGAACTCTGTTTTCAGCTGCGAAACCCTGAGCACAAGGACATTTGTTAGAGGGATTCACTGAAACCTCTCATTTTCGGCTCTAACAAAAAATAGGCACCGTCCTCACGCAAGGATTGTTGGAAAAGTCAAGGTAGCTCGGCTGTCCTGTGGTGACAACAGAAGGTTGTAATTTGTAATAAAAAGTTTCAGCCTAATGCAAGTGTGCTGGGAGATTTATAACAAAGCCAAACTTACCAAAACTGTGTGTAAACAGGGGAAAGAGTTTAAAGGAAAGGCTAACGTTACCAAAACTGTGTGTAAACAGGGGAAAGAGTTTAAAGGAAATAACCCCAAAAATATCTGTTTTGATGAATATATTAATTTCATTTGAATATTAAAAACACTTGAAATTTTGATGCTTGACACCTTTGCAGAGGCAAAAGGCCTTGATGTTCATTTAAGTCAACTTCTGCAACTTAATGACAAAGAGAATTCTTAAACACTTCATAATGAATGATATTCCCTGCCAGGTACTTATACTACTGTAGTGATCAGAACCACAATTCAAAATTAATCCCAGAAATGCCTGGATGGCCCCAGAGACTGCTGCTACCAAAACATATGGAGGATCTCATCCTTCCTGGCTGGAAAACCAAGGACACTGCAAAGTTATGCAGATCAAGAGAAGGAGCAGAAGGAGCAATTGTTAGTAAAGTATTTTGTTGGAAGGTGTAAGTTGAAACTTTGCATCAGCAGCATCTTAAGGACAGATGTTGAAATTAATATTTCATGAACTTCTTTTCCAGATTCTGGTTAGAGATGTGGTCTTAGTGCTGCAGAGAGCATGTCTCTGGATTCTCTTTGAATTGGGAATATTGTCTGGAATACGCTGTATTGCAAATATTGTTTTGGAAAAGGAAATATTGTTTCCCAGGTTACTCAGTGGAACATACCTTTTTTCCCAAATGCCTCTTTCCCCCCTCCACCAAAATAAATTTGCTATACTCTCACCAAAGAATTCTTACAAAGAATTTAAATTATATACTCTAAAATTCACAGAAACAAACCTTATTAATAGAATATTTATATTTATATAAGCCTCAAAGGGACGTGGAGCCTACAGTAAAACAGGCAACGGAGGCGTGAGCTTGCGAGCCCAATACTCCACACGAAACCACGGAATCATTAAGGCTGGAAAAGACCTTTAGGATCCTCAGGCTCACAACAGCAGCAAGGGGATACTCACATCATGTTTTTGGAGGCATCAGCCACTGACACGGTGCTGTCATGGCTGACCCAGGCCAGGCGGTTGCCGCTGGCGGAGAAGCTCACGCTGTGCACCCAGCCTCCGCTGCCTGCGCCCCCAAATTCCGACATCAGCTGCCCAAAAGGCATCTTGGAGCCCCAGGGAGTGCTGGCTGGCTTTTCATCCACTTCCTTAATGTAAGCAGAGAACACCCTGCAAATAAAAAGATTTTGGTGTGAACAAAGAGAGAACAGAGCTCTTGGGAGCACGGGGTGCATTTCATGTTGGAAGGAGAGATGTGTCCTGATTCTCTGACAACAAAATATTTTGGTGTCTTTGAACAAGCCTGGAAGCAGCAGCATGCAGAGAGAAAGCAGCAGTACAAAGGGTGTAAAGCACACAGGTTTCTCATGAATGCTGTTCTTGTAGCCTTCTCCCTTTTTTCCAGAAGATGGCACAAAAACACACGTTGTCAGTGCATTTCTCCCCGTGCCAAGATTTCCCTTTCATCCTTTTGCGGTGCTAACAGCTCTCCAGAGTCAAGCCTTCAGTTAGAGAAAACCCAGGAATGGCACTGTATAATTAGAAGCTAATAAAAACACCTACAAAATTACCCACTCTTTAAGAACATTCCTGTTTTAGCAGGATTTCAAAGAAAGAAATGTGATGTTCTAATGTCAGCAAAGGAGCTCTGAGCCACCTTCTTCCGGCTCATTATTGCAAAAATGCCTTGAAAACCTGAAATACTGCAATGTTTTTATAGATTTTTTTCCCCCCAGCACTACAATTTTTAAGGTATGTTTAAATAGAAAGCTCCCCCTTTCATCAAATTCCTTCTGCATGATTCAGACATGCCACAATATGGTGTTCTTGACTGTTACCATGGAATTTAATGGGACATCACAACCATAGGATTTGAGTCCATTGAACAGGAGGAGCAAGGCAGCTACACCATGCTACTACTAGAGGGGAAAAAAAATCAGTATAAATGAGAAACTATAATCAAATATTCATGGTTGCAGTCACACAAACAGGAATTATTTTATAGTGAGTTGAAGAAAATGTAGCCTCCCCTTCCCTGTTTTTTAGATCTTTTGTATGTGTGGGGTAAGCACTTCCAAAGGTACCTATATTCAGCTTATTTCAATAAAGCTGCTCATATGGAATGAGAAGGGTTTAACTGCAGCTCTATTAGGTACAGATTTTCAGGGAATTAAGTATGGATATATATTTGGCTCTATTAGTTTAAATATAATTTAATGATAATCCTTTAAAAATCTGATTTTATAGAGCTACCTAAAAGGATGGCCTCTTAATGTATGGAAGTAGGACAAGATGTTTAAAGAAACAGCCTTTGACACAAGGTAGGAAAACCATACCTAATTAGGGAAGACCTTGAATTTAACTGTTATTTAAAAACATAAGAAGTCTTCCCCCTTATTAAAGTCTCCCTGTCTTTTAAAACCAAAATCACCTCAACTTGAAGGCCCCAGCCTTCAAAGAATGTTGGGAAATGACTTTCATTCCCTCAGCAAGAACATAAAATCATAGTTATGTGCTGCTCATAGCTACAGATACATACATACTGATACATATGTATTTCAGATAAATACAAGGGGAGCTCATTTATCTTGGCCAAGCACCAAAAAATCTCTGCTGAATACCCAGCAATTTGCAGCCTCCTGCCCTTCATTCCTTCCCCAAAATGTTTCCCACTTAGCTGCTTATTACGTGGCAGTGGCTCTCTCTGGCAGATCCATTTCATAATTTCCATCAGAACAGGTGCACACTTCAGGTATTTTTTTTTAAATATGGAACTGAAGGGAGAACTGGAATTCTAGAGATCTGTACTCATAATTTACAAAAGATAATAGTTTTTCATGGATTTGGGGAAGAAACAGAAGCCTAGAATCCCAGAATGGTTCGGGTTGGACACACATACACATTTCAGGTGACCTATGTCAAAATCCTGAGTCCTTTATGAAACCAAATTTTAAAACTTCCACATGTGAAAAGTAGCTGCTTCTGTTTCACATCACCTATTATGTGACAGGAAGTGAATACATACAGTTTATCTAATTTAAACTGTAAATAAGGCAGCAAAGAGGAGACAGCTCTCCCCTCTCTTTCCCAGCTTCCATTTAACATCTCTCCTTACATGAAAAGGTATCAAAGGATGGGGTTTAGATGTGAGGGTTTCATTCTGAAATAAGGAATGCAATAGTCAGTCCCACCTCCCCCTCCCACTCCTCCTTAGTCATTTTTAGTACACACTTTGAAGCTTAAAAATTGCCCTATTACATAAAGAATTTAAGAAAAGAAGCTTTCATTATCTTTCAAGGTACAAGTGATTAAGTCAATGTGGATTCAAGTCAGGCCCTGCAGACTCCCCATGCAGACTTCCCTGCAGTGACCCCAATCACTCAGCACAGAGCAGTTTGCAGGGCCCATCCCTCACACTCTAATTTCACAATCAGCTGCAAAGTCTCCCCCATCCATCTCTCACATCAATCTGCCTTTAACAGCTTTTTTTTTTTTTTCTAATGGTCTTCAAAAATCTCTTCTATTGTGTTGAGTTGCAGGTGGATCAATTGCTTGGCTCTGCTCCCCACAGGCAAAGGGGAGGAAACAAGGAACTCAGAGAGAAAAAAAGATGGGATAACACCTTTGGAAATGACCAGTTACTCTGAATTTTGGAACTGCACCATTAGGGTATTGCTTTTTGAACTCTAACTAGCAGTGTGTTCTACAAGATAACAACGGATAATCCAACTTGAGTCTAATGACCAGTTCTCAGCCTAAATGCTGTGTAATGCTGGGAAGGAACCCAGCAATCCCCCAAATTCAGGTGTGTCCCTCAGCAGATCCATGCTGGCTGTGCAAAGTCAGGACACAGCAGCACCAAAGCCAAGGTTTCTCAAGCTGGGTATTTTATTCTGGTACCAACAACAGTAGAAAATGAGGCACCTTCTACTCTAATACCAAGTGCAAACACCTCATCAATATGCTCAAACTACTGATTTGATCCAGTAACCCAAACTGCAGAGAAATGTTTTAGTTTCTCACCTGCACTTGAAGTCACAGGATCCTGCAGCCAGCAGGACATTGTTGGGGTGCCAGTCCAGGCTGAGGACAGTGGAACGAATGGGCTTTTTAATGTGTTTGCTCACCCACCTGAAACAAAACCAAACCAAAACAAGACATGAAATCTATATGAACATATTTTACGTGATTCCCACAAATCCCTGAAGCACTTCTCAAGAAGATCACTCCCTGTCAATGACTAAACACATCCATTTTGGAAAAAAACTTCAAATCTTTCACATTCTCTGGTGCAATCTGTGAACTTTATGGTTAGCTTAATTAAACTTTCAAATATTATGAACAAACTCATTAAATATGTATCTCCTCAGCTAAGTCCTACTCCCCTTCAAGCTGATTTTTATGATGCATTAGATGGAATTCCTTGATGTAAATTTTGCACAGAAATTGCCAGGTCTGTTCCCCCAGTGAAGCACGACTATTTTCATGGATCACCAAGCACAAGTCCTTCTCCAGTACTTCCAATGAATTTTATACTCACATCTCTTGCCTACTGACTTTTCTACTGTTTAAAAATACAATAACTGTAAAACACATCAAGAAAATGGAGGGACTGCCAATGACCCAACCAGTGCATTCATCTCAATTATCTGCAGTGCAAAGTGGTCCTGCTGCTGAATTCATCAATAGTGGCCTAAATATGTCTCAGCAGATTTGGTTTATCTGAACTATTTACAAACTAGTAATGAAATGTATTATTCACTTGATGGCCTTTGGGCTGATGGTGCCTTTTCTTTGATTTTACTTCCATCAAGCACAAGTTTTAAGGCTCACAATTTACAAATTATATTTCTTTAGCATATGGAGTCTTGATTCTTTTGCAGACAAGCGAGGCAGAGAAAAATATTGATAAGTGAATATGCTGGAAAGCATAAAAGTCTAAGACAATCTTTAAAATGTATTTTGCAGATGGTGCCATTGTTTTTCATCTCCACATGGCAAACTACACACAGAACACCTGTGTTTTTGTGCCTGTTTATGCAACCCAAAGTAAAAGATACCCCAGACACTGATTTCAGCTACAGATGATACAGCAAATGTAGCTCCAGCACATGCAGCTACAAAGGGAGAAGACCAGAGGCATTAAGTTTAGATGCTAAAATGAGAAAAATGTAAATGGTGGAAATATCTTTGTGATATTCCTATGTCAAATCTATAAACTGTGGTAAAAGTACATGACAAAATGCAGAACAGGTCGATGACAAGCTCAAACATCTTCTAACAGATCACCCTGGAGATGTGACAGAATGACAAGAAATGGCCCAAAATAATAGATACAGAAGAAAGACTTCCGTGAAGATTTCTTCATTCATTTTGGCACGAAGAGGGGGAAGGAAATATTTCTCTTTTTTCAACCATGGAGTTGTAGTAATGAAATCTTTACTCTGCAGAAATTCTTGCACTTGCAGAAAAGAAACATATGTTTATGGCAGTCAGGCAGAACACATCCACGCTAACTTGCACTGTCTGAAAATAGGCAAAGTCAAAGGCCTTTAGGTGCTACAGCAGAGTGAAGAGAGAATAACATTTATTCCCCAAATGTTAAAGTCCACAATAGAACTGGTGAGTCCATCCCTCAACATTTCCTGAATATTCCAGGAATAAATTAGTAACCCAGTTGCCAGCATGAAACAACATCAGCTTTCCCGTGCCGACCTAAAGATACAAAACCAGCTCACCAGTCATTTTCAGACTCAAAGTAGCACACAGATATGAGTCGAGCTCCACTGCCCACAGCAAACTTGTTCTCCAAGGGGGACCACTTGACGAAGGTGGCGGCGCGGTTGATCCTGAGGATGACGAGGGTGGGTTTCCACACGCCGTCCTTCTGGCTCCACACGTAGGCGTTGCGGTCGGCGCCGCACGTCACGATGCGGTCGCTTTTGGGAGCCCAGTCAATCCCTGCCAGTGAAGGGGTCACAGGAATTAATTTTACCCTTTACATTAAGGCAAAATAGAGATCACCTCACAGCCCTCTGTCACACAATCCCAGAATTGTTTGTGGTGGAAAGGGCCTTAAAGATTGTCCAGTTCCAGCTCTGTGCCAACGCCCATTCACTATCCCAGGCTGCTCCAAGCTCCATCCACTTGGACACTTCCTGGGATTCAGGGGCAGCCTCAGCTTCTCCAGGCAATCTGAGCCAGGGCCTCACCACCCTCACAGGGAAAAATTTCACCATATCTAACCTAAATTTCCCCTCTTTCAGTCTGAAGCCGTTCCTCCCTGCCCTGTCACTGCATCCTGGCGAACTCATCACTCAGACAGTTATTACTGTTATGTCATTCATCTCTTATTCTCCAGGAGCTATTTCAGAGCTGTTTCTCCCTCTAGCTTTCATGAAAACTGCAGATCCCAAATTCCCAGATCCCAGGCATTTGCTGGCTGAGGAAGCTCCGAGGGCTGGCCAACAGGGGGAGCTCTGCAGACCGGCCAAGGCCTGTCCAGCAGCACCCTCCAAACCTCTGACTTGTGCAAGATCCCTCTCAACAGCTGAAACTCAGCAATTCTAAAACTGCACAACCTCTTAACAGCATTTTGTGCTTGCTGCCAGACTGCAGCCATGATCTAAAGTTTAGATAACAGGGATTTTTGGTTAGCTGTTATCAATCATTATGCACTAACACAATGTTTACATTTTTTCCATGCCTATTTAAGCTGTGCCACAAGAAAGATTTACCAAGAAATACAGAACAAATTCAAACAATAAAATAAAACCTTTGATAAAGTGGTCATTGCTTCTTTCTCCTTCCAGGAAATGAAGAATGTTCCCAACTGGAAAGTCTTATGGGAACACTATTTTTCATCTTTTCTCTAGCATCCTCTGGGATGCAGTTCTCAACTCTCCTGCCACAAATTATGTATCAGTGGTTTTCCATCACTACATTCAGTATGGAAAACATCTCTTAAGCTCACAAACTGAAAGTGGAATAAAAGCTGTGGAGAGAATTTGCACTAATGTTATCATATTATTCATCCATTGTTTAATTCAAAATAGGTTTATGCTTAAAAAGTGAAGAGCTTGATAATCTGAAGCTACAGTTACAGGAGTTCTAGCTCTGCCTTTGAAAGAGGGACCATCATGTCTCTCTTCTTTCTCCTGCCCACCACTTCCTCTCACCAGCCCTGGTGCTGTTCTGACTTAGGCCAAGTTCAGATTTTTAGCTGAGCAGAAAACAAGCTCCTCCTGTGAGTGAGTAGAGGCAGCTCACCACAAACCTGAGGCACGAGAAGGACCTTGTCCCCTGTGATCAGAGGTGCAGTGGCAGCAGCTGACTCACTCCTGTCAGGGGTTACAAGCAGTTGGATCAGTGGCTCTCCTGTGTGTAACCACAGCTTAACTCCACTCTTTACAACCAGCACAGTGTTTGGCATTCCAAAGGTGCACACTGTGCAGGAAAGCAGGGAAAGCTCTTCTCCAAAGTCATGAATACTTGGCTTCTAACAAAAACAGGTACAAGTAGAATGTCTTAATGGGGATACACTTAATTTGTAAATGCAGCCCAAGTGACTCTTCACAAAGAAGCAGAGATAGTTGCACTCTTGGACAGCAGGAATTGGAAAAATTGAATAAGGTTCCTGCAAAATGCTGCTGGACTGATACTTCTGCCCATTACTGAGCTGAGTTGGGCATGTGCTTGTATTAATTATTTTCATTTCCTTAAGAGAATAAAGCCCTTTTAAAAATATCATTATGAAAAAAACTCAAAACCAACCCAGTAATATAAAAGACTGCCACAGAATAATCACATTTTTTAAAATAACACCTTGTGACTCAGTGTGGCAGATCCTCTTAATTTCCATTGTGGATGTACAGAGCCTGCAATAAATGTGCTCACTGATGGTCTAAGTCCAGGACTGACCACTTCATATGTTTATACACTCCTTAAAAAAGGATATTTATTGTTGTTGGAAACCACAAAGCAATTCTACAGTCGTACACTGGATGAAATTTTAGTACTAGCACTTGAAAGGGAACAGCATGCATCACTGTGACACAAGCAGATTACCTTCAGCATACTGAAAATGTGTTCTCATTATGTCATTAGGGATGAAAAATAAGCCATAGATAAGAAAAAATGGCTCAGTAACTCCACTGAAATGTCTGGAAATGAGATAGGGCTTTTCTTCCTAACATTCACTGCAGGCAGTTCAGAAAACTGCTGCAAGGCTCTGTCTAAGTGGGAATGCCAACCTATAAAAAGATCTATTTACTCAACACTTGCAGATTTCCTGTTCAGAATCTCAACTGGGAAAAACAGGAGGGGTTGGAAAAATTCATGTCTGGCTCAATCTCACCTGTAATGTGTCCATTGTGTTCCTTCAGCTCGTGAGCCTTCACCCACTGGTTCCCACTCTTCTTGTAGATGTGCACTTCATGGTTATTAGGGCTAATGGCAATCTCTTGAAAGAAGAAATAAAACAATCCAATTGTACAGAAGGCTTTTTAATAGCAAATGCTATATTTAGAAAGACTTTTCCCTTCTAAAACTTCTGTTTACAAATTTGAGAGCATTACATGGGCTTTGTAAATGAAGGGCCAAAATCCCTGGAAAATCTCCAATAATTATGGACAAATAATCATGGAATGGTTTTGGTTGGAAGGCATCTTTAAGATCATGCAGTTCCAACCCCCTGCCATGGACAGGGACACCTCCCCTATCCCCAGTTGCTCCAAGCATCATCCAACCTGGCCTTGGGCACTTCTAGGCACAGCTTCTCTGGGAATCTGTGGGAAGAATTTCTTCCCAAAATCCCACCTAACCCTGCCCTCTGGAAGTTTGATATTGGCACACATTCCCACGAGTACTCTGCACAGGAAGACAGCACATTTGGAACACAGCAACACACATTATATAGAAAACTTGGCCAAGAGGCCAAGCTTTGTGGAACACCAGGAAGACTCAATTACCTCCTAGGCCAAAGTTCCAGCAACAGGCTTAGAAAAGCTCAGATTTGGAAGACTTGTGCTTTTTGGATCAGAAGTAGAACATTTAACAAGTAGAACCGTGTATCTGATCACACCTTCCATAAATGTGACCCAGAACACCACAAGATCAAAAACTGACAGCAGAAAGAAAACAGCAATTGAAAAGAAAAAGATAAATTAAAATTGACAATGAATTAATTACTTACGAGTACGGTCTCTGTTCCAGGCATGGCAGGTGATTGGCTCCAGCAGGAACTGATGCAGAGACATTCCGAGTTAAAGAGATTCCTATGTTGCAAAAAGTGAAAAGGCTGAAAGGCGTAAAATTGAAAACAAAGCGCTTCAAAATGAGAGAATTAATAAAACCAAGTTCATCTTCAGCACTTACCAAGCATCTTCCAATGCAGTGTTACCATTTATTTACAACTTAAATACGAGGAGGCTGCTCAAGAGCTGCCTGTGTCACACCCCCAGATATCTTCAGTAGGATGATGGATTTGCATTGTCCTGCTTACATTAGCTAACTGCAGCTGCCCTAAAAGCCACATACACTTGCTTCTTTGTGTATCCTCACACACAAGAGAGCAGGTCCTCAAGAAATCTAATAAACCTATTAATTTTACTATGGAAATAGAACAATTAAAAAATAAGTATCTAGGGCAAAGGTTAGTGAACTGATTCTAAAGCCTGACCTGTATCCAGGCTCACAGGCAGCACTACAACAAAGTCTTTTTTTTTCAGGAAGTCAAACTGATGTGGAACTGTGATCTGCTGATATATTATTTCATAAAACCATTTACATGCATCCTAGGGAAAAATTACTATGATTAGTAATTAACTAATTAGTAATTTCTCCAAATTAATTCTAGCACTGAACCATTTGATAATCAGGCTTTTGCCCCATGAAACTCAAACACTAAAGCTGAATCATTACAGTTTGTGAGTATTTTGTTTAAAAAAGGCTAAATACCTACTTTTTTCTTTTTTTTAACTGATGGCTGTTACAAGAGGCAGTGCTGAAAATCTGTAATTGGAGGCACATCCATCCACAAAAACAAAGTTGCTTAAAGTGCTTTTATTATATTATTTTCCATTCATTTACACTGCCTTTGGTTAATACAGGACATGGAACATTATATTTTTGAAATGAAAATATTTTAGACATTGAAGTATTTTAGATACCAAAATATTTTAGGTATTTAATAGTATTCTATGTGCTGTATTAACCAGAGCAGCGTAAACGGATGGAAGACAACACCACAAAAACTCAAGGTCACCTGTAATAATAAAAATGTGCACAGCTCAACACATCCAACTTGCACTTGTCAATTCCTTTGGTATATTCCACTAATTTTCACAGCAATTTATCACTGCCTGATGGATCAAAGCACTTTTACCCCCACTTATCCCTCTTAAAAGAACTATCTCCGTGATGTCATTCCAAGACATCCACACCCATTAGAGCCTGGAATTACAACATACCCAAGTATGGCCATGTTAGCAGAGGGTGGAGACTTCAGGACAAGGTAGGAATTTGGAAGCAAACAGGAAATGAATGGCAATCCAACAGAAACTTGGGAGTGAAAGAAGGATGAGTATGCTCTTAGGGAGCCTCAGGAATTACTATCACACCATCAGTTTAACAAATACCTTGAAAGTGCTGGATCTTGGAGCAGAGGTGAGACAGTATTTCACCAATGCAAGTAGCTGGAGAGAGTTTTTATTTTATTTAAGGAAATCGAGCACTGTTATTCTAAAAATATGCAAATTATGGGTGCATTTCAAATGTACTTGAAATACTTTTACCAATACGAGTTTTAGTCCAGCTCATAATTTTAACCAGCATGATTTTCACAGTTCTTATAATAATCACATTCCACCAATCAAATGAAATATTAAATACACACAGTCCTAGGCAAAATAATTAATTTTTTTTGGTTAATGTCAAAATGTTGCTATATCTGGTTTACCTCTGCCCTTGGACATCCATCATTTGAGATTCCACGTGTGGAAGCAAAACACAACTGTGAAGTGCTTTTTCCAGGATCTTGCTTTAGCTCCTGCCAACATTCAGTAGCAGCACATTTCCATATACAGGAAAAGTTCAAGAGCTGTTCCACCAACAAGGAATGCTCAGCCTTTGCTACTCTTTCCGAAATAAAATGTAAAAATATCCAGTCTCCTCTCCCCAAGGAATGCAGCTATTTTGAAACACTTTCTAACAGAGCTGTAGTATTTTATTCACAGATTGGCATTACATATAAAATATGGTCCCATCCTAACTCCTAGTTCAGGTATTTGTATTCAGCTGCTCCCAAAACCTACCCAAAGGTGTATGATCCATTCCTTCCCATTGACTGAACTACTGGAGCTCCATAACTGGTTACAAGAGACTTTTTTCCATTTTGGTTTGGTTACAAACCCATAAAACACAACAGTGATGATAACCTCAAAGAGCAGTGCTATTTCTGTCTCCTGATAGATACAGTGCTAGGTTCTTTGGAAAGATAAAGCTTTAAGAAGTTTTCCAGTTATATTTATTCCTTACTAATACACAAAATCCAGCTCATATTTCACTAAGGAAAATGCTGCTGGCTTTATAATTCTTGACAACCTCAATGTCTTCCTGTCATCCAAACTCAGAATCTCACATGGGGAAGATACTGGTATGACTTTGTTACCAAGTACTTAATGCAGCTCTCCCTGAGTTTTATTTCAAGTGGAAAGCAACTGACTTTGAGTTTCAATAAAATATTTTTAAATGGAGGGGGGAAAAAGGGAAATCTTGCAGCTTTATAGAGCAGTTCTTTCAGTACAAGGCCTGAAAGGACCGAGGTTGGGATGTACAGCACTCAGCTGCTGCCACCTCTTCTGGGGTGAGAAATATGTGGTGAATGGTACTTGTCCATTCCTGGACAAGCAGCCAGCCAGCACTCAGAAGTGGAGAGGGAATGTGTGCGTGTGACAGCGAGAAAGGGATCCTTTTAATCCTTTCCCACCCTCGGAGCACCTACACCACTTCCAAACACCTGGAAGCCAAGCACCTGCGACCAAGGACAGCCTCCCAGCACTGTCACTCCCTCCCAAGGCACTCGGCGCGGATCTCCCAGGGGGGTGGCTCATCCCGGGCACCTCCTGACAACAGGCACCGCTAGGATAAAGCCGCCGGGATGGGCACGGATTGTGAGCTGGGCCCTGCCAGCACAGGGCACGGCGGGGAATACGGGGGGCACAGCGGGGGAAACGCGAGGCGCCTCCTCGGCCTCGCCTCTCCCCGGCCCCTCAGGGCGAGCGGCGCCCGCCGCCTCACCCTCAGCACGGCGTGCCCAGCCCCTCGGGGCAGCGATGCTGCGCTGCCTCCCCCCCGCGCTCCCCTCACGCCGGCGGGCCCGCAGGCTCCCCCCGCGCCCGCCGCCCATCGCTGCTGCGGCCGGGACTCACCTGAGGCGGCGGCGGCGGAGCGGGACTCGCGGACTCTGGGCAGTCAACGCGACTCCGCTCCGGCGGCGGGAGAGGCCGAGCGGGCCCGGCTCTGACACGGGCGGCAGGAAACGCGCTCGGCGCCTGCGCCGCCAGCCCTCCCCACACAAAGGGCGGAGCGGCGCCTGCGCGGCCCCTCAGGGAGGGGCGGCACCGGCCGCGCCTGGGGAATTGACGAGGTAAGGGGAGAAATTTAAGGTGGTAAAATGCGGCTGGCTGTGCAAGCCCGCCATTGTGTGCCCTAAATCACAGCAGCCAAGCGCCTCTTGAACGCCTCCGGGGGTGGGGAGTCCACCACGTAGCTGGGTAAGCTGTTCCAATGTCTGACCACCCAAATAGTCAAAAAAAAAAATAAATTATAACATCTAACTTGACTCTGCAATGACTCAACTTGAGGCCATTTCCTTCAGTTCTGTCACTGCAGGCTGGGTAGAAGAGGCTGGATCCCGCCTCAATGCACCCTCCTTTCAGATCTACTGCTGTGGTCAGCCTGGAGGACAAGGGAAGAAAACAGAAAAATAAAAGAAAAAAAGAACGTATTTCCCCCTGACTTGTTGTTTCTCTGAGGAGAAAAACACAAAGGTGTGGTTATTAATTGTTCCCAGTAGATGACTCCCAAAATACAGAGGTGACACAATGCAGGACACGTACATGAGATTGGGGTCCCACACAGCAGCACTCCTAACCCATCCTACAGGATACATCACAGAGAATCCACTGGTATAATCACCCCTATAATGGAGACAAAATGCCACAAATATGAGAGCAAATAAATCCACACTGAATCTCCATGAGACTAACCCGTGAGGGTTCCCTCGGCCATGGCTTATAAGGTTTTCTAGAACTTTTGCCTTCCTCTGGACACACACAAACCCAGTTCCCTCGGCCATGGCTTATAAGGTTTTCTAGAACTTTCATGAGCCTTTTGCCTTCCTCTGGACGCACTCCAGCACCTCAGTGTCCTTTTCGAAATGAGAGACCCAAAACCGAACTCAGCGCTCAAGATGTGGTGCCTTCCTCTGGACACACACCAGCACCTCAGTGTCCTTTTTGAAATGAGAGACCCAAAACTGAAAGCAGCACTCAAGGTGTGGTGTCACCAGTGCCAAGTACAGGGGGACAATCTCTGCCCTGGTCCTGCTGGCCACCCTGTCCCTGGTACAGATGTCATTGCAGGGGACAGGGCTGCTCTGGAGCCACGCTGGGAGAGCTGGGGAGCTGTTCAGCCTGGAGAACAGAGGATCCAGGTGGATCTTAGAGCCCCTTCCAGGACCTAAAAGAGCTCCAAGAAAGCTGGAGAGCGACTTTGGACAAGGGATGGAGGGATACGACACAGGGAATGGCTTCAAACTGAAAGAGGGCAAGATTAGATGGAATATTGGGGAGAAATTCTTCCCTGTGAGGGTGGGGAGGCCCTGGCACAGATTCCCAGAGAAGCTGTGGCTGTCCCTTGATCCCTGGAAGTGTCCAAGGCCAGGCTGGACAGACAGCAACTGGGACAGTGGAAGGTGTCCCTGCCCATGGCAGAGGGGTGGAACTGGATGAGCTTTAAGGTCCCTTCCAACCAAAACCATTCCATGATTCTATGATTGAGGGTTGGAATATCAAAATAAATTCATGAGCAATGATTTGCCCTACTCTCAATCCCCTTGAGGATTTGCCTCCTCTTTGGAGTCTCATGGTTTGTCTCCTTCAAACTTTTGAGATTTTGTGAGCTCAAGTACAACAACAATGAACAAAAAAGTCTGGGAGAATGGGGAGAGATAAATGAGTCCCAGATATACTGAGGAGCAATAGAGTAGTGAGTTTAATTTCAAGTCTGAGAGAAAATAAACAATTTATAAGCATCTCAAAGGAAAAAAAGAAGGTGAATGCTGGCCAGTATGGCTTTGTCAGGAATGAATTGAGCCAATCTAATTTCCTCTTCTGGCAGCATAACAAGGATTGCAGATAAGGGCAAAGCAATGTATGTCATATATCTTGATTTTAAGTAGATTTTCTGACACTGGCTTGCAGGATATTCTAATAATAAACTGGGAAACCAGTCTAGATGATACTGCTCTAAAGGAGTTGCAAAACTGGTTGAGGGAAGAAGTACTTAATATCAGTGCTTGTACAGGGAATTACCTGTGCATTACTCATCTGTGATGCAATAATGCAATTACTGCATCTGAAGCCGAGATCGAGTTCAGAATAAACACAGTGGCAGAACCAGGGTTCAAAACGGGAGCTCTGTGGTAAAAATGGGATGTGGTTGAGCAGCAGGTGCACTGCTGCTCACTCCAGCACCACCAGCCTCAGATTTACACCACTGGGAATGGGGCTGCAGGGAAGGGTGGAGGGGCTGCTGAGGGTCAAAAGCTCAATAGCAACAAAAAGTTTCTTTTTGCAGATGAGGTCAACACCGCACAGCCCCACGTGGGTAAGAAAATCTGAGTAACACACACAAAGGAATCCTGCTCTGCTGAGCTGCGTTAGAAGAGCATTCAGAGTCCTGTGCACCCAGAGAAATGTGGGTGATTTGGGGGAAAAGGTGGCAATAATGATCAGGGTCTTTGAACACATGACTTGAGCTGAGCCTGTTGAGAGGACAGAAAACTGAGGGAAGATGTGCCTAGTCTTGCAATAGATGAAAGGCTGCTGCTCTGAGGAAAGGAACAATTTGTTCTCTTATGTCCACATAGAAGTCATAAACTGAGATATCAACAAGGCAGATCTGGGTAAAAAATTGCCAGTGACTGCTTTGAAGTGGTGAAGCCCTGTGTTAGGAACTGATCTGACAGGATGGAGGGCTGCTCTGAGAAGTTTTTAAGAATGGATCCGAAATATTTGTCAGGATGGCAGAAGTGCAGTACAAGGTCTTGTATTCAGGAAGGAGATGAGAGTGATGGCCTCTGTCAGTGGTCCTGTGGCTCTGTGGCTGCAAGATGTGTAATCAGTGCAGCCCTTATTGGTTTAACAATAAACCTGCCTCTGCTACAGGGATAAAGACACACAACTAGGCCGAGCAGAGTTACATAACAGCAACAAAATTACATTTTAAGTACGGGTTTTATGTTTACAAAATAACTTTCACCAGATGGAGGGGGAGCATCTAAATGAGGAGCTCTGCAGAGGTTTTAAGCATTAAAAGCTAAGACCCTGTCTCCAATGAAGCTTCCCAAAGAATTTTCCACCACTGAAGTGCTGATACAATTGCACTGTGCTAATCCAGGAAGGATGCTGATGTTTTTGAGATTACAGCCTCACAAGCAAGGCTGAACTGATCTTAGTGAAAGTGCTTTAGATGCAATCTGACCTTAAGGTATGTATGAAAAAAAGATTTAAACTGGGACATCCTCATTCAGCTACAGGGTAGCAGCTAGTAAAAAGGAGATCTTCTGGAAGCAGGCTGTTAGATACACAAACAGGTGATTGGTGAATGAAAAGTCATGCTTTGAGGGCATTCTAGGTGTGCATTGCCACAGGAGCTGTTTTTGCCTCTTGTTGAATTCACTTGTTTGAATTTGCTCTTTCTGTGCTCCCTACCCTCATGTTGTGATGCCTTACATCTTGAGTTTGAGTGGAATATGATGTTCTGCCTTCTCACTATGAAAAATACAAGTTTTCCCCCATACAATAGGCCTTATTAAGACTATGAATAAAGGCTATTGATGAGAAGAATTATTTGCAAGAGATGACTTGGATCACATCTCCCATCCTTGACTTGAAAAATCTTAAATCTCTATTAGCACAGATCCGTCACAAAGTGTTGGATGTGTTCCTTCATTCCAGATACACCAGGGATGTATTATTTGTCAGGTCTTGAGTCTGACACACAGATAATTCTTTTGTCTGCAGATTCTTTCACACTTTTTCTGTCTTCTATTTTTTTTGAGAAAGTACTTAGCCCTTACTGTGCATCCATTTGGGGACTCAAAGGATGCTGCTGCTTTTCCCTTTCTGTTTTACCATTAGTGAAAACATCTGTACTATCCTTTAGCTGTTCCAGGAGTACCTCTGTGCCTAAAGAGACTTGTGGAATATCTGTGTTCCCTTTTGCAGGGAACTGTATGAGTCAGCTGGTGTTGAGAGCACACCTATGTTTTCCTCATCTCCATCCCACACCCTTTTCTGCTCTAATAAATTCATGGCAGGTGGATTCAGACATGGGAGCTCCAGCTTCCCTGAGCCACTGGCACAGAGGAAGAGGACTAAGGCCTTGGATAACCTCCCCTGGAAGGGAAGCCTGAGACACAGTGCCAGATGTGCAGTTTGTTTAGGTACAATGGAGCCATCCCATCTCCCTCTCCTCTGCATCTTCCCCTTCCTCTATGGACTTCCTTTATTTGGCCAGGCTCTGTTCCTGTAAGAAAATGGTTCCAGAAATGGTTTGATTTAGCAAGAGGAATCTTTGCACTGAAAAATTGACCTGGAACATGTCTGATATTTGTGCATGGTGACATCAAGGTGAGGAGAATGGGCCTGACCCTGAAGAGTGGTAGTTAATAAGTATTTTATAAATTGTGTGTTCATGTCTGTGCACACATCAGAGACTGTGCTTGAGAGCAGGAAGTGTTTGCACAGAAGGCAGAGGAGAACAATCCTTTGTAGAGAGTGATGCACACATACCAGAGACTGTCTCAAAAGGTGCATCCAAGTCTACAAAGATCCACATGTCTAGGGATGCTGTCAGTATGAAGTGACCATGTGCTTCCTGCAGCAGGTGTTTTGGAGAGGGGAAGAAGCCCCTGGTGTGCACCAAGTGCCACTGTGTGATCACACAACACATCAAGCTTGATTCTTACAGGAAGGGACCTGTAAGAATCATCCAATCAAACTCCCAAGTGATGAAACAGTGAGCTGGGGCAGGGCAGATCTACAGCCTCCTCACTTGCAGTTTATTCTGCATCTGTCCCATCGTGTTGGTTTTACAGCCATTTTTTTTTGTGAAAGACCAGCTCCTTTAGAGACCTCTTGTTCTTGTGCAGAATTTTCAGTCTCCACACAGTGTTTCTCTTTGCTGTCTGGCTGTTTCCAGTTCCTTCATGTGAAGAGGAGCAGAAGGACAATTGATGTGCCATTCTAAAGGTCAGAAATAGGACAGTGGTATCTACCCCAGGAATGTGAAGTTACTCGTGCTCTGGAGTTTTGTTGCAGTTAAAAAATAAAGTCATGCTGCTGATGACAGCACACCTTCCAAATTCTCCTTTGTGGGCGTAGATCAGCTGCTGAGACCAGTGGCTTGTTCCTGCTGCATTCAGGCACCATAAAGATTCTGATGGATGAGTTCTGCAAGGGGTGCAAAGTGCTGAAATTCCCTTGCACTCCAGAGGGTTCAGAGTATCCCACATGCAGCTTTTCTGCCTAGCCTGGACTTCCTTGAATTAGTGCATTCCCTTTGGGACATATTGGTTGTTAAATGAAAATGTTCCTTTTCAGGTATTTGTGCTGAATGTGGAAGCTAGGTGCAGGGAAGAGTTTCATAGCTGCTCTGTTGGAATAATCTTTCTAATATATTTGTACATGTTTTTTTGTTTTTTTTTTACTCTGGGGTTTCATAATGGTGGGGTTTTCCCCCCTCCTCTCAGGGCTAACTGTTCTGCCTATTCCATCTTATGGGAGAACTAGGCTTTTTTTTTTTTTTTTTTTTTTACTCTGGGGTTCCATAATGGTGGGGTTTTCCCCCCTCCTCTCAGGGCTAACTGTTCTGCCTATTCCATCTTGACTTACAGGTCTTTTATTGCAATTTAATAGTTGTTCTTAATCTTTTCCAGGTGCACATAATGATCCTGCTCCTGACACAGATCTTTTGCCACACAGGAAGCCTGTGAGGAAGGTATGAAACAGATTGAGAGCACAGCTATTTATACAGATCATGGAAAGCTAGGATATGTAGATTTGAAATCTGTGTGTTACCTTCTGAGGAATTTTGCCATATCTTTAATTTTATTGTGTTGTCACAGGCTGCCTTTCTGAAGGCTGGATCCAGAATTCACTGAAATCGTTGGAAGTAATCCCTGACATTTTGGACCACTCTAGATCGGAGCATAAACCAGGTGGTGTGGTTCTTGTTTTGAACCACTGGACTAGTCAAAGTTGTTATCCCCACCTGTTATTAAATCCATAGTTTTGATTCTAATGACACATCAGGCTTTTATTTCTACCTTCCAGTGGAAAGAAGGTGGCTGAGTGTGTGCTGTAGGTGGAGGGTAAAGACATTGTCTGAGCACGCAGAAAGCACAAAGGTGGCAGAAGGCTCAGTGTCAGTCTGGGAGGAAATGCTGTGCATTAAATCCCCAGCTAGCTGTGATATTTGGGAAGTGCCAGTTGTCAGCACAGTGCCAAAGGAGCAATCTGCTCAGTGCTGGCAGCTCTGCTCTCCTCTGCCAATTCCAAATGCCACTGACTCGCTGGAGAGGGAACCCAGCCTACTCTTTGTTGGAGGGCTGATAGGTGTGAGGAGTGGAGTTGTGTAATAAGTGAAAGAAAGGACAAATCAAGAGGAAATGGAGGAATTCCTCAGGGTGCCATCTGTGATGCAGATTACCAGGGAGGCAGAGTGAAAGTGAATTTCTTCTTTTGTGGATTAATTCTGCCAGGCTGCAATCAGTGAGCTAACATGCATCCTGCCTTTCAAGATCATAAAAAGCAGTGCAAGTGCTGACATCTATTATTAACACTGCTTTCAAATCAGCACTGGAGAGAAATAATGGAATATATACCTGAAAGTTTCCAGCTACCACCATAAAGGGCAGAAAGGTGGGGAGGTGACTTACATCAGCCACAGCTTTTTTTGCTCCCTCATCACCTCCTCAGTACTTGCTGATGATTTCCTTGTGCTCATTAGTAAAGTGTTGAAGGTCAGGCCCCAGCTTTCATGTAATAGTAAACAAACTGATTTTAGAGGGCAGAAAGAAATCCTAGAGACCCAAAACATCTTTCCTATCTGCTCCTCTCTTCCATTCAGCTGCCAGAGATGATTTATGAATGACACAATGATACACCTCTGAGGCAGAAACAGACCCTGTTGTTTACCAAGTCCTGGAGTCCGCAACCATTTTTCTGAATTTCTGTTGGATTTGAGTTTATATACCAATATTGTTTATTTCAAAGCTCTGCTGCAGTAGCAGCAGCTGACTTTAGACCTGACTGAAGCTGTATCTGATTGCTTTCTCAACAAATATAGTCTCTGCTCAACAGTTTATGATATGGATGTGTCTTTTTATCTCATGGAAAATATAAGCCCCACAGCTCATTTAGTGCTTACTGTTTGCTGATATGAGTCATTGGAGGACTGTTATTGTTGCTGCTGTAAAAATAATAATAATAATAATAAAAACACACTATGGAAGGAGATTCCAAAGGCTTTAATAGAAAAATTGCATTCTGGTAACAAAGGCTGCTCTTCAGCAGAACAACATCATGTAAATGTGCCACAGTGTTCCAGAATGCTGTCTAAGTTCAGTGCTATGTTGGTTTTATAAAACAAATGGGTTTTAAACTCCCAATTTAGTATGGAGGTAGCAGCTCACCTGCTTAAAATGCATCCTTTTATTATCAGTCAATTGGAGGGGAATGTATTGGTTGTATTTTTTATCCTATTCAAATAAAAGCCACATTTATGACTCAGTTTTTATAACCAATGTGCCATAATTGCAGCTGAGAAGTGCTTCTTGGATTATCAGTCCCTTCCAGAAGTTACACTCTTCTTCTTGGAAATGTTATCATGGGTGGTCTTGATGGAAAAGCACTGCAGACTCTAATGGGGAATGTTAAAGTGGCTTCATAAATCTGTGCACAAACTGAAGTGGCAGGTATGTTATTTCATTCTGCAGTCTGTAATGCAAGGAGGCTTCAAATTTCACTACAATGGGTTTCACTGGGGGCTACAGTCCATGGAAGAAATCTGAGCACCATGGAAACAACTGTAAAACTCTGGTTTCAATGGAGGCAGAATTTTATGCTGTCCCTTTTAGGGTGGTTTTCCCCTCAGCAGTGTCTTAATTGTTCCACCACATTTGTTTAAAGTCTCTTCATAAGCCTTGCTAGGAGTAAAGCTGGGCCGAGATGGTGCTTTTGTGAAAATCCTGCTATGAGTGTAATATTTTTAAAAACTGAGCTCTTCATGTTCCACAGAATTATCAGACTTGCCTTATACACCACTGATATTTATCCATTATTTGACTAATCCTGGATTTCTTACCCAGAGTGAAGATTTAATGTTAAACCACACACATAAACTCTCTGATGAGGTAGTTCTGTTTTCTCTGTGCATGGTCACTGAGTTCATCATGCTTTCTCCATGACCTCTGCCTGCTCCTAGAGTTTTCCAGAGAGTTTTTTCTCACTGCCCTCCTGGTCAGCCTGCACTTCTTCCACTTCTCTCTGAGGTGGGAGAGGCAGCACTTACAGCTCCTGCAGCTCCTCATGCTGCTGAGCATCCTCATCCCTTTGGATCCAAAGGTCCTGAAAGCAGATGAAAAATTAATGTAAATAATGAAGGGAGAAGATGCTGAAAGTTGTAGGAGGTCTCTCTGCAAAGCCGTTCTTTAAGGTGATGCCAGATTTTTTTTTTTTTTTAAAAGAAAAACTTAAAACAAACCCCATGAAAACCCCAGCTCTCTCAGCACCACGTTTGCCTCTTATTGTGGCCACACTGACTTTAAGAGAATTGTTTCTGATTCAGGCTGATGTAACTAAGCACAAGTTAGGTCTGAGTGTATATGTGTGTACAGATATATATGGGGAGATAGAATCTTTGTTGTTAGTCTTTAAGTTACTAGAATTGGATTTTTGGCAGCAGTTGTATTACTTTATTCCAACAAAGAGACAGCTTTTTACTAATTTGCTTACTTAGCTTTATTTTAGCAATGAAGAGCTGAAGGAAGCTCTCTAGTTTTACATCTCTGTTAGTTTCCAGTCCATTTCTTGGCTATCCTATTCAAACAACAATCTCAACTTCCCTTAAACACAGAACATTTTTGGTTTAATTACATATAAATAGTTCTTGGGTTTTCAGTTTGACAAAAGCTGTTAGTAATGCTTGTCTTGTATAAGATTTGTTGAAACAACTGCAGATTGAAATTGGTGTGAGTGGGAGAACCAGGGATTTTGAATATAAATTCCCAGTGAGTTCAAGATTTCTGTCTAAACAAGAGCTCATAATCTACTGCTTTGTTACTTAAGTATAAAATAGAACTGGAGTTATTTTCCATCCAGGAGCTGCATCCAGCCTCTCCAGTTTACCTGGCCATGCTGTTGCAGTTTGTTCAGGTCTGGACAAGCTCAGTGCTCTTCCTGCTGGCACAATCCAGCTGCATTTCCATTCTGCTCAGGTCAGTGGCCATCATTTCCAGGCAGAGATCTTCAGCACGCCCCTTCACTTCAGTCTCCAGACTCGCCTGCAGAGACTCAATTGCATGCTGGTGAGTGTTTCTGTGGACTCCAGTGAAGCATATGGTACAGCAGTCTGTTATCTTGAGTCTGATCCAGCCCTTGTATCAAATTATTGCCCACCAAATAATAAAAATATAGTAACTTTTCAAATCTGTTAAAACTGAGAACCCAGGACTTTGTACCAGGCCATTCACAAATACCTTCTTTTAAAACAGGGATGGAGAGATTTCAAGAGGTCATCCTAAAAATGTACAGCTTAAAATATGGATCAGCTCCTGCCAAATCAGTCCCACTTGTTGTGAGACCAGACTGCATTTAAGTTCCAGTAAGAGACCATAACCCCCAGACAATCTGGTCCAAGCAGTAATTCCTCTTAATGATTATCAAACTTTCCTAATGTCTAACTTAAAACCTCCATGCTGCAACCTTATTATGTACATAATGGAATTATGGTCTACGTGATTATACATACAAAATCCATCCAGTTATAAATGCAAAATCCATCTGGTACGTGGGCAGCAGGCAGCAGGCTGGCAGGAATCTCTCACATCTGCAGCATTGATACCTCCAAGGAAGACTCTGCTTCTTCCAGTGCCACCTGCAGTTTGTCCTTCTCAGTCTCCAGCCTCACTGTTTGCAGATCATGAGTGTTCTTCCCTCCCTTCCTCAGCTGATTTGTTAGATCCTTAATTTCCACTAGGGAAGAAAACAGATATTTCATGTGATAGGTTTATTTCAGAACTATGAACTTTACTGAGTGCACCAGACAGATCCTTTGACTGGAAATAGCATGAAATGGTTTCAGTCACTTTATGTCAGCTGCCCTTTTCTTTCACTGCTAAATATTATCCTGGATTTCTGAATGAGCCCTGCTAGCTGCATGTATTCACAGAGGTGGAAGAATGAAGTGCACTAAATAAAGATAATTTTTCCTAGTTTTTATCCAGCCTTCCCCTTTCCCCCTTTCAGACGGTTGCTTTCACAAAATGGGAACAGGACACCACATCATCTCCCTGCAGCAGAGAGGGGCTCTCTGCCAGCTGATGGAAACTGGAGCAAAGGGTTGGGGGAGAGCCCAGGAAACTCTGGGTGTGTGCCAGGGTGTCCATCATTGTTTTCTCTTGGCCACAAGGAGAAGAGACTGTAGCATCTTCTAAATGTTTACAGTGTTATCTTCCAGAGTCCTGTAAGAGATCACTTTTTGTAATTTACAGAAGTGTAAAAAAAAACCCCAAAAAACACGGGTGTCACTGAACAGGCAGTAGGGAGAAGGGATGCAAAGAGGGAGATTGAGAGGAGTCTGACTGACTTGTTCTGAACTTATTGCTGGAGATGCTGAATCCTCTCCATGGAGGTTAAAGGCAATATCATCTTTCCAGGGTAAAGCTGGCTGTTGTTAACAGCCCCCCCAAGTGCATTGCTTAGAATTAGAGGATGCTGGTAGCCAGAACTGGCACTGTGGCACTGCAGCCTCTATTTTCTGGCACAAAATTAATGTCCTCAGAGATTGAAAGCACTGCTAGGAATAAGGAAAGTGGAATTAGTGCTGGAAGATACCCCAAGAGATCATTCAGTAGAAATCAAGGGGCTTATGTTGTGCACAATTTTTGTACATCAAACCAATACTTAACCTTCAGAGCCTTGTTTTCTATCTTCATAGATTCCAGGTGCTTCATAGGCAGCCTTATGGTCTGCATTTTCAGTTGTGTACATTCCTTCTGTAAATTTATTTCAACCTGCAGCTCTTTGCCCTTTTTTGCCATTCCTTTAGCATCTTACCAAAGGCTCTGTGCCTCTTGTCCAGAGCAGCACAAGCAGCATTGGCCTGGAAAAATAAAGCCAAGCATTCACTGGACACGAGTTTTCTTCACACTTCACTTCTCTGTGTGTCCTGCCAGCCAGTCACAGTTAAATTGGCAGCCATTCTAAAGGCTGGCAGCATTTCTCTTGGTCACTCTGAATGGATGATTAAAATGTTTATGAGGCTGTCTTTCCTCACCATTAGGAATTTAACAAGATCACCCAGTTCCCATCAGTGTGATAGTCATCCTTGCTCCTGTGGTTATAATGATGCTGCTGTGGAGCAAATGTTTTCCACTTCAGATATTCCTTGTGCAGATGTGCTGCTGGTAATTGCCTGGGTTGATCAATGTGACTTTTTCTATTTTAAAGCAGATTCAGTTACAAACAAGACGTTATTCAAGACTATTTTAGACTGTTTGACTGCTTGTCATGAAGGGAAAGAATAAAGGTACATTTTTCTTTCCTAGGAGCTTTTAATCACAAATATTCTACATATCCTTATGATCCACACATGTGTTCAGATACCATGGTGACAAGCACACCACAGGAGCCATAGAATAAAGAACTGCTTCATTAAAGAAGGGGATGGGGAAACAGATTTTTTCAGCCCAGTAATGCAATGCTGTATGTGGGATTTTCGGCTCTTGCGATCTGTTCTAAAGCCAACTGCAGGCATTGGCAGGTACCCAAGGACTTCAGTGGATTTGGAGCAGCCTTTGTGACTATTTTAAGTAACATTTTTTTTTTCAAATATCCTACAGTTGCACTACTATTCATGCTCTTACACTAACATGAGCAAGAGTAGAAATTCTAATTTAATGAAGGAGCTGGTGTTTAAACTGTGTTGTTTAGGTCTGCTTTGAGTTTGGTAGTTAATAACCAGTGGCCAACCCACCAGTACTGCAACAGTGAAAAGTTCAAAGCAGGATATCATTATCCTTTAAAGGAAGATGAATACTTTGCCTTGCAGTAAAGGAGGGCTTTTACTTTAGCTGTACTCTTGTTTCTGGAAGTCAGCTAATGAGCTTATGAGAAGCATGCTGTGTGCTCCCAGGAATTAGCTGTGCCTCTCATCTGGGTTTCCTCTTGAAGTGAGAAGTCTTAGCCTTGCTTCTCATGGCCATATAGATTCCTTGACATTTAATGGAATGACCTTAAGAAATAAGGGACTGGATCAAAGCCAACCTGAGTTAACAGGAAGACTCCCAGAGCCTCTGGTACCAGGTCCTAGATCTTGGTGGTCCGGCTGAGTACTCTCCTGGCTAGCTGGATTTCTGGCCTTCTCAAGTCAACAGAGAGTTCCTCCACTTCATTCTGAAGCCTCTGCTTAGTTTTCTCCGTGTTGGCAGCCCAGGCTTGGACTGATCCCGCTGTCTCCTCTGCTTTTGGAGCCTCACAGCCAACTCTTTCCTGAAGGAAAGATGGCAGAAATATCCTGATGAGTTTTAAGATTCTTAAAGTCTTAAGATCCTGATGGATTTTAAGAGTGGTGGAATCAGCAGCCCTAACCTACTGAACACCATCACTGTTTTCACCAGGGAAAAGATGACAACTTGGCAGCAGTCTCAGAAAACAGATTGTAAAAACTTTGGTGTTTGCTTTATCCTTAGGAAATTATAGTGGCTTTTGTAGGGCTAATGGAAGAGTTGAAAATGGAAGTGAAATTAAAAAAGGCTACCCAAATTCAAGCCTTAATCAGAAAGGTTTGTTTTCTGTTGTCAGTGTACCAGTGTTAGGTCTCAACAATCTCTGTTATTGCAAATATTATTTTCCTCCTCTTGGCTGGAGCCCTTTGCTTCTCTCTCTCTTACCAAATTACATCCCAACAGATCACATCCATAAGCTGTGACTCAGCAGCCAAGCTAAATAATGAGACTACCCTAAGCCCCAGACTCCCTGAAAGTTACTCACTTAGTTTCCTCCAGCTTTTGCTTCTATCAATGGCATCAATCCTCTATTTGGCCCTCCAGACTGTGACTTCAGTGTTGAGTTTAGAGAGCTGAACTGCAGTTCAGCTTTGTTTTTCTCCTCTTCCTCCAGCTGCTCTTTCATCAGGTCCAAATCCTGCTTGCTGTTGTCTGGGCTCCCACTGCAGCAGTGCAGGACTCAAGGTAGAACAAATTCCACTTGAACCTCTCAGTTCTGAACCATCTAGAAACATCTCAGCCTTCAAAATATTCTTCCTGTTCAGGAGCCAAGTTTTTGGGTTTTTTTTCCTTACCTGTTTTTTGCTGTATTGCAGTGAATTGAATTGAGCTCATACAACTGAAAACAGAACTTGGCATGTCACCATCACTGTTTGCTCTCAGTGTTTCAAAGAATTATGACAGTAAACCCATTTGGTGATTGTTCTGAACACAGAATCCTTGCCAGACTGGTTATATACAGGTGCAGCACTAGAATTACTCTTTAGAGATAAGCAGACATTTCCAACACACAGGTGTCAGACAGGGAGATTAAATGTTGATATATTTTGAGCCAGACTTTTGTGATCTCTGCAAATAAACTGCTGCACAATCCACTGAATGGACAGTGGGCTGATAATCAGGAGGCTCTCTGTGTTCTGCTCTGCTGCCAGCTCATGGGACACTCCATATCTTATTTCCATATCCATACAAGGTTCATGTTCCCCACATCCCCTCCAAGACCAGCTGGTGACAAGCCCAGACATTAACTTGGATGAGAAAGTTCTCCTTTGTGAGGGCTAGCACAACAGATTTGTTACTCTGAAGTGGACAATGCTCAGAGCAGGCAGTTCTTGACCCACGACAGCAGCAGCCTCTGCAGGCAGCTGGTGTTCCCCAGCACCTTGGACTCCTCGTCCAGCTGTCTCCTCAAGTCATCTGCATGCAAGGTGAGAGAAAGCTTCAGCAGACAGTCTGGGTAAGCCTGCTCTGAGCTTCCTGGAGCTCCCAACTCAGCTGGCTGGTTTTGGCTGTGCAACAACTGTATAAAGAAGCAGGAGAGGAACTAATTCAATGTGACTGGAGTGAGAGAGAAGGATTGGGCAGATCGGTGAGAGGAGACAGGGCAGGGCTGCCAGAGCTGGATGGAATACAGCGGAAGAGAAGGATCTGAGGGAGGTAACATTGCACAAAGCTGTCAAGAATTTACCTTGGAGCCTGATGGCTTTATTTTCAGCTTGGCTCTCCCCCACCGCAGCCAGCTGGGCATTGGCCTCAGCCAGGTTATCTTCCAGCCAGTGCACATGAGCATGGGAGTTCAGCTGGAAGGGAGAGGTCAGTCCTATGATGCTGAGTAAGGCTTCAAGGGCCAAGATATAATTTGTCCCTGGCAAATTCAGTTTATTCCAGTTGGTAGTTGCACTGGGATGACTGTAGTAGCCCGGGGGAGTGCAGGGTGCCCTGACCTTTGTGAGGGGGATGCCTAGTCCATCAGCCAGGATGGGCAGCATTCAGCATCAGCTGCCAACAGCTGCTTCCTGGCATCAGCAGCTCCCACTGAAGAGCTGGATTCTGCTTTGCACTCCTGGCTGCACCTGTGGCTGCACTGGTTTGGTGAGGAATTCCCTGCTGGTCTCTCCCTCTGGATTTCTGCAGAGATTCCATGCTTACACTGAGCTTACCCATTTCTGCCTTCATGAGCTGTTTGTGCAGCTCCAGCTTTGCTTTCACTCTGAGGCATCTCCATGAGCTCTGCTGTCCCAGCCATGGCAACTGTTCTTCCTGTGGCCTGGCCCAGCTTGAGCTGACCTTGCTGCTTTCTGTGCCACAGGACAAGCTCCTCTACCTGCTTTCCCTCTTGCAAGATGTCTGACAACATGGACCTATCTCCTGATATGGATGAGAGCAAATCAGCTCACATTTCTAAAGTGAATTGAAACGGAAATGTTCCTTATTATCGATGCTATCAATTTGTATTAGTCATTAGAACATGTTCAGAGCATTCTATTTAAATATGGCCTCAGCTTCCAGGTCTTCTTCCAGCTCTTCACTGTCTGAAGTGACTGGAGTACACATAGGAGCACAGCAGTGTCTGTGAGCGGGAGATGTGAGAGAAATCTGTGGCAATATGAATAAGAATCTTAATTTCTTCACTCCCTTCTCTTTATGTTCATCAGCTCAACTGGATTTTATTTCTTGGGAGAGATCTATGGCTGGGAATACTGAGCCAAGAAAGCAGGAATGTCTGGCCAGGTGTCTCAGCAGACAGCTGATGTTATCTGCAGCATGATTGGCTTCCTGTATGATGTTGGAATTTGGCCTTCAGGAATATAATCAAGCTGATTCGGTTACTTGAGGGAAATAGAGGCTTGTTCGTAGAAATAGCTGAAATCTAGGTCTGTGTGTCATGTTTTTGTTGAAATGCTGAGTGTTTAGTTAAATATTTGAACACTGAAATACTTGGATGAAATAAATATTTGAATTCAGAGTGGTAACACTGCACATCCTGGGAACTGTGACCTCATTTCTTGTTTGATTTACCACCTTTCCTTCCAGAATGAGAAGGACAATGCCTTGGAGGGCAGTAGAGTCCATGGAAAGGTCTATCAGACATCTTTGCTGACTGCCTGAGCAGGATCCTGGAACACATCACCTTTCTCCTGGTCAGAGCAGCATGGCAGGAGATCTGCAGTGAGCACACAGTTCCCCAGACTTCACAGTGGAGTTTCCAGTGAGTGGATAATACACAAGACAAGCTGGATTCAGAGCTGGCTGAACTGTTCAGTCTCTGGAAACTAAAAGGCAAATGTTTCCAAGCCCAGGGGTTTCACAAGCTCATAGAGAAGTCAGAATATGCTGTAGAAAAAACATCAGCATCTGCCTGGGGAAAAATAAATACTAGATCTCAGCTGGTTCTGTTATTTGAGGGTTTAAAGAGAGATGGGATCCAGACTCCATTTTAACAGGGTAGGTTTAAAGGGCTGTATTTATCTTTTATGCCAACTCAGTCTTACCAAAAAGTCAAAGCTGCACAAGCTGCCTATTGTGGGGTAGCAAAGGTAGGACATTACAGCAAATGAATTAAGCCAAATTATTGTTCCTGCTTGTAGTGAACAGCTGAGATTTAGTGTCCTGTCTCCTTAATGGGACTGGCAGGGCACTTAAGTCCCTTTTTCCTTTGTGGAAGTTCCTTTTACCCCATCATTAACTGGTCTGCACAGAAAGGCTCAAGCAGCCTGGGAAGCTGAGCCTGTTTGCAGCTCTGAAGGACTAAAACACTTAATTTTTCTTCTGTCACTTAAGTGTCCCAGTGGCCTTGCTCTGAAGCACAAGGATCTTGTATTCCCTGTGGAGAATTTGAATTAGCGAAGCTTGCAGTATGTATTAATGATTGTACACATTGCCTTTGCTACTTAGCTCATTAACTAGGTAAATTAGTGGTTTGGGTAATATAGAGTTGGATATTTGTATTCCAGGAAGTTAATTTCTTAGGGGAGGTTTCTCAGAGCAGTGCTGGCAGACCATTCACTGAAGTAGTCAATAGTGACACTAAAATAAAGTTCTAATTTGTGATAATATTTTGCAATTCTAAAACAGTTTTTGTCTGAGGATCAGAAGGCCTTACATAAACATGAATCATTTAAGCCTCATAACTTCCCGGTGATTATACACACTTCATATGTGGGTGAGTGTGGAAGATGAATTACAAATATCAGACAATGAGTCAGAGAAATAACTTAGGAAACAAAATCTTGCATTTCTGATTCTGCCTGCCTGAATTACTGAACTGTACTTGTGCTTGTCATTGGGTTAATGCTGAAGAGATTTGGGATGACTGTGGATTTTCCCAGTGAATTTATGGTCAAGGGACTGTTCAGCTGTGGCTGATGCTGTCAGAGCTGTGACGTAGCACAACTGCACCCAGTAGGATTTTGTACCCTGGGAAATTCCACTCTAACTGACACATTAAGCCATGAAAATTCCTTAGAACATCTTTCATGTTTTGCTCATGTTTTGCTTTGCTTTTTCATCTCCTTGAGGTTGGCAGTTGTCGTTTTGAGGTCACGCTCTGCTTTTGGATGATCCTTTTTCGTCTTGCTGCAGATTTTCTTTTCTTCTTCAGTGTTGTCCTCCAGCTAGTTGAAAAAAGGAGAATAAATGTGAAAAAAGACCTTGTAACAAGTATAAAAATCATAGGATCATGGAATGATTGGATTGGAAGGGAGTTAAAGACCATCCCATTCCAGCTCCTGCCATGCGCAGGGACACCTTCCTCTATCCCAGGTTGCTCCAAGCCCCATCCAAGCTGGCCTTGAACATTCCAGGGATGGGGCAGCCACAGCAAACATACAGATGATGTTTATCAAAAGGGCCCAACATGTTGAAACCAGAGCAAAGAGGGTCATCTAAAATAGAGACCATGGCAACTGCACCTCGGGTATCCGAGTGGCAGGTTGGCTGCTCTTCTTGGGCAGGTGGTTCACCTTGTTCTCCTCGCCTTGTTCTCCTCACCTTGCAGTTTTCCAAGAAGGGAGAGGCCAAGACTAGTGCACAGAGTTGGGTGAGAAGCTAAATCCTGCCATGGCAACAGACTGAAAACCCAAAGAATTCATCCGAGGTGCTTCTGGAGAGCAGCCTGAGCTCCGTGTGTGGTTTTGAATGGGGCCACAGGAGCTCAGTCCAACGGTGACTCTTCCCAAAGCATCCCGCTCACCCTCAGATTTCACACAGCTTTTTTGGGCAGTGGCACAAGTTGGCAACACTTCACTGTGCTGCCATGAGTTAATACCTAGAGAAACACGGCTCCTTCCTGTTTGTGCAGTGTGCTGGAGTCTCACAGCATTGAACCAAGTAGACAATGGGGTTTTTTCCTTTCCCCAGACCGGGAGAATGAGAATGGGAGAGAATAAAGAAAAATGAAATGGTTATTTCTGCCTGGTGAACTCCCTCCAAAGGCCTCTTCTTCTTTTGGCATTTAGTGACTGAATCATTCCAAGCAGAGAGATCTAAGTTTGAACCCTGTGGTCTAATGCGTGCAGAGAGGAAAAGGTTTTTGTGGATCACACAAACCGTTAGCAGCAGCAGGACAAAATGTCACTGGAAACTTGTGCTTCTTTAGAAGGAATCTGAGATTCAGTTAATAAATTCTGAAGCATATGAGGCATCTGTGAGTTTAACATCCTGTGGAAGTTAACACTGACTTCAGAAGAAGCAGCAGACAGCCACATGGCTGCTCTGGTGCAGATTTAAAACTTCTCCAATTACATTAAATAAAAAACAATTCAGGTGCAGGAGAGGGAGAAGCATTCCCCAAGGCTGGATGGAAAGGAGTTTCATGGATGCAGAGGGAGATGTGTTATAAGCAGAGGTCTACCGGCATCATTACGTAAAAGTGGGTCTAATTAATAAAGAATGTCAAGGAAATACAATGTCTTTATGTAGAGAGATCCCTAAAAATTCCTGTGAAATGACTATTGCTATCAGGTGGGAGGGTGAAGTGAATAATTAAATCCATCCCAGGTTGTATGAGATGCTAGAAGACAATATAGGGAACCGTGGGGGAGATGAGCTGAGTAAATCTGAGCATCCCAAAAGGTGCTCTGAGTGGAAGAGCTGTAATGGTTGGTTGGGCTCATTTCCCTGGAGAATAAGGCAGAAAAAGCCCCTGGTTATGTGTCATACCAACTTCTCCTTCTGGGTTTTAGCCAGGGTGTTCTCCAGCCCTTCCAAGTGCCAATTCAAATGGCTGAGCTAATCCTCCAGTATCCACCTGCTGGCCCTCCTGTCAGCTCCTTCACATCCAGGAGCTCCTCAGGAGGCCCATCCTTCATTTCATCCTTTGGGCCATCCAACAAGTTCCCTTGTTCCTAATGAAGGAATGGGAATCCAGTGTTATCCTGTGAAAGGCTGCTAATAAGATTCCTTTAACATGCCTGTGTTACAGTTGATCTCTGTGACTTAGGCCACAGCTTCTGTAAAAGTTAAGCATCAAAACCTCTGTTTGTACACACACAGGTTCCTAAAAAAGAGTTTGCACTTAAAAAGATACCACCCCAAGTTGCTGTGGCTCATACTGAATATCAGTGGTGGACCAGAGACAGGACCTGGTTGGGATGTGTGACAGCAGCTCCTTTGCTTTAACCAGGAGGGTTTTTAGCCCTTTGTTATTTAAGGACTTTATTTGAGTTACAGTCAGTCTGCCTGTGAGGCTCATGCATCATCCCCATGTGCTCTTTATTCATTCCATATTCTGAAAAGGAGCCTTTTATGAGTCACCTGAGGGAGCTGATGCCCTGCCTCGATGAATCCTGAGCCTTTAACCATTCCCTGTGGATAACAGCCTGCAGTTGGATGGGGAGGTCATCCTTCTCCTGGCTCAGGGTGGCTTGTCTGCTCCTCTGCTCTTTTGTGTCTTCTCTGAGCTCCCAAGTCTTTGACATGATTCTTCTCACCTCCCATCCCTTCAGTTACATTTCCTCCTCCAGCTTCACCTGGAATTATGGAGTTCAAGCAATGAGGCTCCCAAAACAAGCCATTTCTATTCTAATGGTTCCTGAAAGCCCTGAGGTGGTCATTTTATTATCAGATCCTAGAGGGTTTTGCATACCAGTGGGAGGCCTGGTGTTTCCTGAAATGCTTGTTTAGTGCAGTTTCATATCTCTGGTGTGAGTAATACAGCTCCTGTGTTTTGGAGCACAGGATCAGATCTGTGTGCCAGCACTGAAGTCAGGACTGTATGCCAAATTCTGAACTGATAAAAATGCAGAATGATTCTTATGGTCTAGATTCACACCAGTCCAAATGGGACCAGAACCCTTTGAAAGCTTTTACTGTCTAAGGCTGTGGCTCAGCCTCATTTGGCTCACACTGGAGCTGGGAAGTTGTGTACCCAGATAAAAAGGCAGATTTTGGTTCAACCATATGTGGAAAATTTGCTTTAATTTTTTTTGCTTCCCTTAATCTTGTATATCTTGGTCAGCACTTTCTTTCCCCTCTCACCAGAACCCCAACTGATTTGTCCATCCTGGGCTTAAGTGAAGAGACTCTGAGCTGGAACTGCCCCTTTGTGATGGTTGCGTGGTCCTGCTTAAGATTAGTGAACCAAATTATCTTTGTTTCAGCTTTTAAATGTTAATGAATAGTGAAATCTTGTATTCCCATGCTCATATCCTCACCCTCCTTTGGTTTGTGCTGGTTTGAGAAGTGGGAAGTCCAGGCCTTGAATTTTGAAGACATTCTCTTTCCACTCCCTGGAGACAGCAGGCGTAGACTCAGATTTCAGGATTTTCTCCATTTACTAACTTTTCTGGCATTGATTTGGAAAGAAATTATTCAGGCCCCTTGCCCTATCAATAATTAACAAGAAAGTCACTGACTTTCTCAGTGTCTCTAACTGAACATGGCTGTTATTTTTTCTCCCAGCCCTTATCTTTCCTGCCCAGACATCCCTATGTTCTCAGTGCCTGTAATTGCCACTGTTTAATTCTGCAGAACAGGACAACCTCAGTTTATTTTCCTCACCCTAATGTTTAATTTCTCCCAGAAAAGCAGCTACAGAAACTTGTGGCTATTCCTCTGAATTGCCATCAGGCCAAGCCTGTGGCAAACAGAACATGTGAGGCTTAGAACCAAAGGGAGGGGTGGGAGTTTTGTCCTTGATAAAACCAAAATACACCTTGTGCCATCCTGTGACAGGAAATGCACTAAATTGTTTTAGTACTAATGAAAAATAATAGTAGAAATCTTTCAGTTGTTGGCTTTAAAGTAATATTGAGGCAGTCATCTCCATCCATAAGTTGAAATCTAAGGATAGAATAGGTTGGATGAGGGATGACTATTGTGTAATTATTATAAAAGTTGGGAAATGCAGATTTTAGGTTCTTGGAAAGAACAGAATGCTCCCTTCTGCATGGCTGTTACAATAGCTGCTTTCATTATGTTATGACAAAAACATATGTGCAAAATTAATGATGCATGCTGCTAATATTAGATGACTACAACAATCTCTCTACATTTTACTTTCCAGTCTTAAATTGGATAAATGATCAGTTAGGAGGTTTTTTGCCTGACTAAGGAATAGTAAAAAGCAAGTGAGATTTATTGCATAGCTGAAGGTGCACTTCATTTGCATTTTATTAACTGAACTCTCTGATTAAAAGTCAGTTTCAGGAGCGTGTGTAAGAGAGAATATTATATGCATGAGGAAGTGGGTTGCTGTAGAAACTCAAACTCTGCAGCTCTATCTGCACCAAAGGCATCCTGAGTCATAACTGCCATCAGTTCAGTCAGCCCAGTTTGGCTGGAGTGAACTGTGCCCTTTTATATCCAAGCTACACTCCTTTTCCTCCTGGTCAGGAGAGCCAAGAAGCAACTCTGGTGCCTTCTTATTGTCCACAAACCCTGGAGAGATCAAGCTGGGATTCAGGTTTTTCTATCATTATACCTATTTCTATATTTATATATATAGGTATAATGATAGAAGATATAATGATAGAAGAACTTAGCAGCAGTGCAGAATCCTCACCACTGCCTAAGATCTTCTCTGGTGTATCTTCCCAGCCCCACAGGCACTGAAATATTGCTGTAAGGAAGCCTGTGGATATTCCTTCTGGTGAAAGTTCTTGGAAGAAGCAGAAGCAATGGAAGCAGCCATTTCTAGGCACTGCCTCTGTGATTTCCCATCAGGGACAGGATCCCTGCACAGGATGCAGAGCTCTGACATCTGCAAGTGGAAGATGTGCATTCAGTAATGGTGTTGGAATTCAAACAGCACGAGTAACTGCCTATTCACAGCACATTTGTTTGCTGTTCACTGCTTTCCCTTACTTGCCCTTCCACTTTATTATATATGTCATAGGTGAAAACTCATGTTGCTCTTTTCCCTCTGCACCTCCCTGCTTCTGTGGTTATCCTGTAAAAAAAAAAAAAAAAAAAAAAAAAGAAAAAGGAAAATGATTGCAGGAGGCAATACAGGCCAATAAAAAATGGTGCCAATTTGTCTACTTCCTGGTCATGTATTTCCTAATTCTTTGTGCTTCTCTCACGAAATGAGGGGTTTATTAGACATCCTGTCTCTGGCCCTGGCGCTTGTCTCTCAGCCTGACATTCCTCTGGGCACAAGATAGCCTGTGAAAGGATGACCAAACCCTCATTCCTGCATGGGGATCTGCTCAACCAGCCCCAGCTTGTGCAGAAGACATGTGTGCTTTGCCTGAGGATTGCTGTACAGACTGCTGGAATCCATTTGGAGCAATGCAGTGGGTGAAATGCAGGGATGTGCTGTGTAAAGCAGCCCTCAGTTAGTCCAACCACTCCTGGAATGAGACAAAGAGGAGTGGAGTGAAAGAACTAACAGGAGTTACCAAGGCTGGAGAGAGAAAACCTTCTGGTTTATAAAGTCATTTGCATTTCCCAGCTGGAATCATAGGCCCATAACAATTGGCTTTAGCTTTGGATACACAGAAAAGTAACACAAAACTTCTTTTGTAATGCATTTTCCATCTTCATCTGTGACTTTCAAGGCAAAATACTAACAGGATTCTCTGGAGCTTTCCTGTCCTGTTTCTGGCACTCCTGAGAGTTACTGGAAGTGCTGTGACAGCAGCCTCAGAAAGAAACATCACATCCTCAAGGTGCTGGACTGCATCTCAAGAGCCAGTCTCCCCTTTTATGTTGATGCTGCTTTATCAGTTTAGCAAAGCCCAAGATGGAGTTCCACAAGCAGGGAGTAGATGTAAGATGTAACCCTGTCCATTTGATAGCTCAAAATCTGAAAAGCAGTTTCCCCATCTCTGCCATTCACCTCTCAGCAGCAGAGTGCTGGGCTGAGCTGATGACAGCCCTGGTAGGCAGCGGGTTTTTCTGGTTGATCGAAACCTGACATTTGTCTGGGCAGCAGAAGGCCACTGACTGCCAGGGGGAGATTATGTAGCCTGTCATTAATCCAGGACTGCACTCAGGCTTCCATCTGTGCAGGAATGTTTCTGGAGCAGCGCTCGTGGTGCCTTCCCGGAGCGCACGAACGCGGCGCTCACCGTCTGCCTCTCGTGCTGGAGGGGCAGAAATTTCAAGGTCAGAGCAAGATTGTCTTTCAGCAGGGAAGAGAAGGACACGGGCAGACACAGGCTGTTACCTGGATGAAGGGAGTGTTACAGTAACAGGCTTTATCCTTTCCACAAAAGAACGATGGGGAAGCGCAGGGCACCAGAGCCGGTGACATTTGCGTGCTGACACATCGAGCTGACACAATCGATTGTACCCTGATGTTCACTCTGCCTGCAGCCTCCTCTGCTTTAAGGAGAATCCAGAGCAGGACACGCTGGATTTCTGAAGCAAATCCACCACTGCATGGTGGGATTCTTGTTCCTCTGTTACAACCCTGTGATGCTGTGTCACACCTGGAAAGGAGCAGGGGAGGAAAGGCATGACCGGTTCAGATACAGCAAGAGAACAGCCTGGTAGTGCATAAGAAAGCAGATTTATGATTGTTAACCTGTACAGAGAGGCAGAAATCCTCTCTGTGGGTACAGGGAAAGGAAATGAGTTAATGCTGGCATGGGAATAGCATTAAAGCAATCCTTAGAGTCTCAGTCCTCACAGGGGGCCCTTTCCATGGAAAACCCATTTGCCCTGAATGAATGATTCTGCAGCATTGCCAAAGGAAAGCATGTTGTGGAGAGATTATATTTTTACCTTTTGGGCTCATACTTTGATACAATGGCAAAGAGGACAATGTGGCTTATAGGCTGCTATAACCAAGCACAATCAGAACATATTTTGGCACAGTAAAATGTCACTTTCAGAAACCTACTTGGTAGCAAAGAAAAGAAATAGTTGCTGAGTGTAAAAAAGATAGACCAAAGGGCCCATGATTCATGCTCTGATCATGTTCTGTCAGTGTGTCTGTGCAGTGGAGTATATGAATAACTGGTGGAGTTTGATAATATGCTTAAATACTGTTCCTGCTGCTAAGCATTAGCATGGCTGTGTGACAGCACAGCAGAGAGGCAAGGCACAGCCACCAGGAAAGGCAAGACAGGCTGCAGTGAGCTGCAGGGCTCTGGCTCTTCAGCAACACACAAGCAAGGGAAGCAAATCTTGATTTAATCTTTGTTTGATGTGCTTTTTAGGTAGCTTTCCTATAGCTCTGTGTTACTAGAAACAAGCCATGAATTTTTGGGGGTTTGTTCCTTTTCAGAATTTCTGTAAGGATTATATTTTTAATCAAAGCCAATGGCAACCTGGTGGGGAGTCATGGAACAGCCTTGCAGTTCTTTGTGCATTAAAATGCCCAACTGTGGCATCACAGGTCAGACATCTGCATAATCAATGTTTTCAACTAATTGTCACTGGAAAGGAGTTCTGAGATGCACATTTCTGTATGGCAGAGCCACCTCTGCCTTTATGGCAACAGCCACACATTAATTTGGCTCAAGCTTGTACTTTTCCCAGTATCACTGTATGTGTAAAACCCAAGGAAGTTTGGGGTGATCTATTAGTGCAGAAGGCTTGGGCTCATCTCTGACTTTGCTAAGAGCATGTTCCAGCTTACATAGGGTTAGAGAAGGGGCATGGCAGAAACAGGAGTGCTCTGCACTGATGCAGATGTTCCCCTTCTCCTCCCTTGGGCTTGAGGAGGTTGGGTGATTTGCCCAGGGGCTTTTACAGTGGCAGCCTTTGATGGCCAAATCCTCCATTCTGGCACTATGATGCTGAGAGGATGCTCTTCCACTCCAGCTTGTTCCCTGCTTTTCCCCTGGGCCTGGTGGTGGCCCCACTGGAACTCTCCAGACTGCAGCTGAGTAACTTTGTCAGCCACTGTTAGAGGGAAGGTGAACATGTTAATCTAAGTAACAGGGAGGAAATCCCTTTGTCCCCATTCCCTTGCTGTGTACTCAGCAATATAGTTGCAGATCAGCCCTGCTGGGAGCAAAATGGGAAGGACAGAAGGGAAGAGCTCTCAGCTCCATCCCTTCACACACACACATACACACACACTGTTCAGCAGGGCTGGCTGGCTGGAGGAGAGCAATAACACCTCGAACAAGGTGCTGCTGCCCCTGGGCTCCTGTAAGCTCTGGAGGTTCTGTGCCTGTGCTCCACCGTGGCTCCAAACTCACTGGCAAAGCAGAGCTGTTGGACAAAGCAGGATCAAGTCCTGAGCTGGCAGCTCAGCCATCTGCTAGGCCTGCTGCCCTGTGGCAGCTGTGGATGCCAGCTCTGACTCTCAATAGCACATCTGTTCATTAAAAAAAAAAAAAAATCAGTGTGTTGTTTAAGGTCATTCTATATTCCCCAGAAACATGAGTCTGGGGTTAGCAGCTTTTCCAATCTCAGTGAACTGGCTGAGCTCATAGCACATTGGCTTTGCCCTGGCTTGTGTCACCAAGTGTGAGATCTCAAGCCAGGTCCAGGTTGTCCACCTCTGCCTGCTCCTGCTTGACTTCTGCTTGAATTTCTCCATGGCATCCTGAGACAGAAGTCTCTTCTTCTGGACCAGAGCCCAGGACATCAAAGGACAGAAGGGACACAGACACCCACAAGGGAATTCTTAATCTGCACCATAAGCTGGAAGCCAGGCCATGGTGTCAAACATCTAAAATAATTTTCCATCCCACTGAGATTTGAGCGGCCAGGTCCCATCAGACCAGCACTGTGCTTTGCCCTCCCATCCTGCCCAGAGCAGGGAGAGTGCATAACTCCAAACACACCAGAGAAACTTGCAGTGTGTTACTTGTGAGCCGTGATTTGGGACTGCCTGTCTTTGTGGACTATGAAAATCATATCTGCTTTGTACAAAAGGCTTGTTTGCAATGTATAAATCCTGGGAGCTGTAAAATACCAACAGCTGCTGGAAAGGGCACTGGAAGTTCAGCAGCTGGAGACTGTTTGATCTCTCTGTAGCTCAAGTCCTGCTTATAATAATAACCTCAGAAGCCAGCAGATATTCTCAATAAGCTCTGCTCAGCAACAGATACTCTTCAAAATGATATTAAAAAGGAAAATATGTGTCAAAACTAGACAAAGGGTCAAGTCTTCTCCTCACAAAAGCTGCTCCTTGAGATTACATGTGTATGCGAAATGAGCAGGTTTTAACCTGTGGTCTCTGCCACAGCTTTCAGATCTGTCAGTTTTCAGGCTTCAAACAAACCCTGTTACAGCTTATCTGAAGTCCTGCAAACCCTGGGCCACTGAATGCTAACCCAGACACTCCTACATCACGCTCCTTTGCTCTGGAGCTGATATTTTATCCTCAGGCTTCAGCTCACAGACAATTGAACAAATCTCCAGGCTGTCCCAGCTGCTCCTCAGTTGCTTATTTATCCTCAGGTTGAAGAAGCTGAATTTTATCCCTACAGGAAGATCAGGCCAGGGGGGGAGCATCCTGTTTGCTGTATTTTCACTTTCACTGATGTTCCTCCAGGCTTCCAGCGAGAAGTGGCTCTTCCCCACCATCTGTGGTTTTTTGCTGTGATCACACCTTGATGCAATGCTAAAATTTAGGATTGAACACAAGCAGAAGTTTCTGCAGCAAGAGGCAGACCAAGAGGTAATTACACAATCAGTCCAAACAAGGCATAACAAGCAGGTTTTGAACTGGAGACTGAATGTTCTTCTGGGTTTCAATTCCTGAGCACATTTTGAGTGTTTCACCAAAAAAAAAAAGTGGGACGAGTTGCTCAGGCTGCCCTGGAGATTTTGACATAGCAGCCACATTGAAGTAAGTGGGATTGAACACCCAAACCTTTTCAAAAATATTGAAAAGCTTGTCCTGGTTGTCTTCCCCATCCTGAGGAGATTCAATTAGCAATTAGCATGAAGCAGCTCAACACTTCAGTTTGAAAATGATCATTTTTACCTTCATGGCAGCCCTGCCAGATCAAGGGGGACCTCACCATGCATTGATCAAGATAAGGGAAGACAGCTTTCCTTTCTCACTCTGGCCTGCCTCAGGAAAAGTCACTTGCAATCCCCTTCTTCCTGGATAATTAGTAACAACCCCCCACTGCAGAGAACCTATTTCAATCCCTGACCAAGCACAGTTCTGGTGAGTAGGTTTTTTATCCTGGAAACAGAGGATTGAGCAGGGATGTGAGCATTAAAGGCAGTGAATAACACACACAAGTGCTGTACCAGTAAGTTCAAGGAAGAAATTATAATATCTCTTGGCTCATTTCTGAGAAATGACACATGACTTCTCCAGACATGGAACACAGAAGGGAACATATATATATGTATGTATCCCAGATGTATCCAGCAGCCAGCGATTGAAAAGACACAGCCTTATGGATGTCAGTGACAATTTTGCTTTTCATGTCAGTGAAAGCAGAATTTCACCAATATTCTTTGGAAGTGCTGTGAGTGCAGCAAAAACCACAGCATCCTTCAGTGATGCTCTCAGAACATGCCTTTAACCTTCACAATGTTCCCACTGACACAAGTTTTAGTACAGATATTTTAGCAGCAAGTGAAAGAAAGGCAGAAAATGCCATTGCTTGTCCAGTTATGTCATTGTTGGGTTCAGGAGGAGCTTTCCACAATAACTCATCCTGCTTCTGAGCATCCTCTGAATTGCCAGTGCATGGTTTGTAGGGTTTTCCTGTGCATTGTGTCCTTGCACTGCCCTTGGTTTCAATGAAGAGCTCTGGAGAAAGTGGTTTGTACCCTGAAATCACTCTGTCCATGCCTTCTGCCAGGCTCTAACACAGTTTGGCTTTTGGTCTCTAAACCTCACTGATCAATTCACTCCAAAATCCCCAAAGGGATACCAAATCACCAGGAGGTCCTGCCTGGGCATCTTCATCCCTCCCTCTCAGCTGGAGTCTTCTCTCCATGTAAGTCTGCTCTGAGCTGCATTGTGTGAGTTTATCAGGCGAGTTTAGGTTGACTCAAATCACCTTTATTGCCAATTTTGTTTAGTCCAAGTAACTCTGGGGCAGACTCACAATCCCTTCTGCCACAGAGCTCCAACCAAGGTGCAGGAGGACCTTGGACCTGCCCAGCAAAGGTCTGGCCATGCCAGGCAGGAGGGGGCTGAAAGCTGCCAGGAAACAACCTCAACTTGCCTTGGCCTTGAACTGTCCACAGAGGCAAATCCAACATATGGTTGCTGGGTGTGATGCAAATCTGGGATGAGTTGAAAGTCAGAGGGATGCAGACAATCCCACATTAAAGAATGGCTGGTCCATATGTTTCCTCTCTCCTTTTTCTGTGTGTTGAAGGGCTTTAGTCAGGAAATGTGGTGGGGTCTTTTCACCTTGAGAGCTGAGATTTGTGGCTCTCAGTTTAGTGTTGGAGGCACGTGTGCAAGCACAGAACAATGCACCTTCCCTGCAGAGCTATTTTTAGGGTCTTGGTTGCAAGGCAATTACAGTGTTGTGCTGATGAGTGTTAGTAATGGTTGCAATATAATCATGGAGTGAAGAATGTACAGCTTTGGGGAAGGCATCATGTCCTTTTATGTGTACAGAATCTCACAGGCAAGTAAAGAAAGAGGAAATAAATTTGTCATCATCTAAAACATGTAACTTCACTGTAGAAGAAGAGACATGGTTTGGTTTCATTTACAGCAGTGCAAATCCCTCCAGTTCACAGAATTCATTTCAGATTTGCTCGTGTCTGATTTAATCAAAACAGGGTCCATTCAATGCAAGAAAAAATCCAAAGCGAAGTTAATATGGAGAATTATCTGCTTACTTACAACTCCCAGTGTCAGTCCCAGCCAGCCTCCCTGTGCCACCACAGTCAATTCAGATAAATTTGCCCTGGATGAGAAAATAAAAGATGAGTCTGTTAATCAAGATTGCAATATCTGTAGGAAAACAGAAAGTAGCTGGGAGGTTCTGAGTGTTCATCAGGGACAGACAGCATTGCCTGTAGGGGCAAATTTGAAAGTCAGTGAGAGGAAATTTAATCTTTTCAAAGATCAGATCTATAAAAAACTGTCTTTCTTCTTAGATTCTGTATTAGAGCTTAAAGAAATCCTCCTTTCTCTGCAGCATATGGCAGAAGTATGTAGCACACAGAAACAGGAGTGAGGCTTCAGTTGAAATTCCCAATGTTTTACATGTTCACTGAGAACTCCAAAATTAAACTGCAGAAAATCTGCAAAATAATCTGAAAAAAAAAATCTGTAAATTAAAAATAATCTTCATTTTGAATCTTTGCAGCAGTGATCAGTTGAAAGGGCATTGATGTGAGGGGTTGTTCAAAACTATTTTTTAATTTGACATATAAAAATAGGAAGGCAAAACAAAAGTGACAAACTCAGTTCAAGAAAATAGGAACCAATAATGCTCAGGGGGAAGTGTTAGCAAATATAAATTAACTTTAATGCTTGAGGAAGCATCTTAAGATAGTTTTGGTTTTATTTTTTTCTGAGAGAAGATTTTTGTATGATCTACAGTGACCTGCCAGTGAAAGACTGCTACTTACAAATGGAAGAAATTTTTCTTCCTCCTATTTTTAGCATTATGAAGGGTCTTCAGAAGAGGATTCATCTGGATGATCTTCCAGGGATTCCTGCAAAAGCCAGCAGGATGCTCAATGCAGAAGCCTTAGGCTTTGAGCACAATGACCCCTCACCATCCAAACCATCCCAGGGAATAGATTTTCTGTCAGTCAGCTCCCACGAAAAGCTGAATTCCCGCTGTGAGCAGGAATTCCATTCAGGTTCAGCCCTGCCAGAGGCTCTCCATGGGGATCCAGACGTGTGGATTTGGGGCAGTCTGGCTAATCCCAGCTCCACGAAGGAGCACCAAATGCAAAGTGCACTGCAGGGTTTAGTTCTAGGAAAGAGGGTTTGGGGTATTCCAGGGTTGAGACACCCACAGGGAATGGTAGGGCAGCTCTGGGATCTGCAGGCAGAAAACTGGGAAAGAGAAATGAAGTTTGTTTCTTGGAGTAGGAGGAAGGTTATTCCAAGGATAGAGGGCAGCATAAGACAGGCTAGGAATGCGTGTGGGATAGGGAGAGCCTGGGGGGAGAAGTTGTGGAGGAGGAAACAGGCACGCAGGGACAAGCTGGGACTTGACAATCCAGAGGTCTGGCGGTGAGGAAGCTGGAAGGAGGAATAGGAAACCACCGAAGGAATCCCACAAGGCTTGAATAACAGGATTTCTGCTGCATGGCCAAATGTCGTGTCTTTAAATTCAGAATTGTTTTACTGACCCCCACAGCAGAGTCTGAGAGGACATGAAAAAGAAAAATAAGAACAAAGAGGAAAGAAGGAAATGAGAAATGGAGAGGAGAGGAGAGGAGAGGAGAGGAGAGGAGCTGCCATCAGTATGGTGGAATTCTTTCTAGTTGATGCCAAACAACTTTCCTCATTGCTGTCATGACAAAAAAAGACTGGGTCTTCCTCCCTCACTATTGATGCTTGTGTCTCCTTTCTTATTTGAATAACCTGCTCTTCACAATATTTTACCCAGATAAAACACTTTTTACTATGCTTTGGTTGTGCAGGTGGCAGAAAATAAAGTGCTGGGAAATCCCACCTGGCTGAGGATCCCTGAGGCTGCTCTACAGCACTGTTCTCTCAGGAATCTCCATGCTCTCTGCAAACACTGTGATTATTCCTCCCACTGCTATTTACTCCCATTTCCAGACCACCTGGGAGCCCCCAGAGCTCTGTGTGAGTGTGGATTCATTGCAGTCACAGATCAAGATTCTCCCCTGGTTTATGAATGGGCAAAAAGAAGTGCAGGGAATTAATTTGTAGAGAGGGCAAAGGAACGCAGGGAACTCAAATATTCTGGTGTTTTGCCATTTGCTTTTAACAAGGAAACCCTTTCTCTTCACCCAGAAAGAAGAATCTGTCCCAGGGCTTGTTCATGGCCTCAGGTTTCTCTTTTTCAGGCAGAGTCAGGAGCTGGATGGGGTCAGTGTCATCCACACCCTCTTCCTTATAACCATCAGTCATTTTGGCTTCTCTTTTGGGTAGAAGTTAAAACTAGAAGGAAAAGAGAAGGACAAAAGTGCTTCCCACATTGTTGAGAAGCAGACTGAAGGAACATGGAATTTCCTGTGGTGGTGTCCTCCTCACACCAGTGATACCTTCCAGTTCAATAGGAACCTGCAGCAGAAGGAAGATCCCAAATATGGGTGGGTAGCTCCTAAGAGGGGTCAGAAAACAAGAGAATGACTGGGGGAAAATAGGGAGAATATTCCCACTTGCTCTTTGGCCAGCCTCACTAGGCCCAGGCCACTGGGAATCTGCTTATGGCTGAGAACAGGGAGCTTTTCTCCAATCCTTTTTTTTCCTTGAAAACTCTTGGACCAATTCTGATGAGGGCAGTTTTTGGATGGGGGTTCAGAGGAAACCAAAAGGGGTGACCTGGTTCATCAGCTCCTGCCCTCAGCCACCAAAAACTCCAGGAGAGTCCACAGCACATCCATTTCCCATGGCCCGTGGTGGTTTCACTCTTGTCACAACCTGAGTTGTGGCAAAGCCATTCCAGAGGAGGGAGCAGGGGAATTCAAGGGCGTGACTCATGTCCCAAGGCTTTGCATTTTTTGGGACCTGTTCCGTGCTGGGAGCAGACTGTGTCCCACACTCCAGGCAGTTTTCCTTCCCCCACCCACACATCTGCACCAGCTTTAGAGCTGCCAAGGCAGCAGCTGATGGTGAGCGCCGTGTCCGTGTCCAGCAGCCAAAGATGTGCCCCTGGGGACCAGCCCTACCTGCTCAGCTGCTGCTCCCTGCAGAGGCGAGGCTGGTTTCATCATTCCTATGATTAAAGGGAGCAGGGGCTGTGCTGTGGCTTTCCTTGGCAGCAGGGACACACTACCCAGGCCCAGGGCTGCTCTCCGTCCCACCTCTGCAGCCCCAAGCAATGCTGGGCGCCAGCCTGGTGACTCAGCCGGCTCAGGAGTCAGGATGGGCACAGTGGGAGAAGCCCCTGGGCTGGGGAGGGGACTTGTGGCCACCAGGGTCTGGTTCAGAGGCCACTGCTTGGGCTGCAGTCAGGACAGCTTGGCGCTGGTCAGAGGCAGCAGTGGCGCTGGCTGTCCTGGTGATCTCACTTCCCCACCATCCTCCTGAAAACCTTGATGGGCTAAAAATATACGTGTGCAAGGACTCCAAGGCAGCAGGGCTGTGCCCTTGGAAACCAGTTTCTCAGCTCTGAAAGACCCTGGTGTGACACCCTCAGCTGCAATCTGCTGCTCTGGGGTGAATTTCACCCGCAAAGCAGGAAGGAGAAATTTCCTCCGTCCATTTCCGCTTTGATCAGGCAGAGATAAGGAATGTAACAGCTCAGCAGTCATTTCCCCTCTCAATCTACACAGCTAAATCTGTGGGCTGGCTGGGTTGAGATGCCTGATTTGCAATGTATATTTGAGCCCTGGCTCAGGTCTGCACTTAATCCATCACCTCCCTGAAACACAGGGACAGATCAATGAAATGTTACACCAAACACCTACAGAAGATAAGTGTATGGCCCAAAATAGCTCCTACTTGCATCAAACAGAGTTTCTTGGGTGTAGGGCCCAGACTCTTCTGAAACTTTAAATTCTTTATACGTCATCCTTTCACAGCTGGGGAAACTGAGGCAGGACATGACAACAACTTACACCTTCAGAGTTGTCCACCTGGTGCCAGCCCATTTTTTGGCAGACAATCTACCTACAAAAAGTCTATTTTGTTCTGAGCTTTCAGTCTGAAGCCAGAAGGAGTGACTTTTTTAAAAGCTTAGGTGTAGATGTAGACCCAAAAGTCAAGGAAGGGGTAAGGCCGTGCCAACAGCTGGGGGTGAGTTAAAACTCTGAGATTTCATTTCCTCAAGATCACGTGGAATTTAATAAATTTATGGTTAAAATACCTGTGAATTCAAGTCTGCCTGATATAAAACAGTGAATATAAACCCAGATGGGCTCCACACACACCTGCAGACAGCATCCTTTTCTCTCTCTGCCTCTGTCTCCCATTGATGACATGTGGCCCTTCCTCCTCTCCATCTCTCACCTCCTCCCAGCCACCACACACAGCAGGTTAAACCCAAGGTCCTGGAAGATGTGTGTTTGCAAGGGCTGGCCAGGCTCTTTCAGAGCTGTCCAAAGGGCCTGAACCAGAAATTATATTTTAAAAGAGACAACACCTTCCTTATCTGTAAATGCAGGGGAGTGGTAATTCTGGGGGCCTGATTGGGAAGCTTTAATCCCTCAGGAGACATCAAATAATGCTTTGTTTTGTGGCAATTTCTTCTTGTCTTACTTTGTGGGGTGTTCTATAAACTCAGCTGCTGGGGGGTAGGGGACAAGAGGCTGAAATAGAAAGATCATCTTAATAAACTTCCATGCAAAGTCACATCCTTAGCTGTATTTTCTTGCCAAGGTGGAAAGCAGATCTCATCAGACCTGATCTTTGACAGGAAAACCTCAGGCTGAACCCTTGGCAGGAGCAGCCACTCTGGTGAAGGAACTGAAGTTTCATTTTAAAATCATTTCTGTGTCCCCTGTTTATGATGAATAAACCCTGTGTGTTTGCTGCAAGCAGAGAGGATAAAGCTGTTGTTGTGTTAGCATCCTGCATGTTTCAGTCACTCAGTGGGTATGAGCTGCCCTGAAAGACATGAAAGACAACAGCTCCTGTATCAGCCCTAAGTATTTCTCTGCTATATTTGCCTCAGCTGGAGCGTTTGGGATGTGGTTACCCTGCCAGGATTGCCATTGTGGGTGTTGTGGGTGAACACGCTTGGGATTGAGTTTCCAAGCAGGAAGATTCAGATAAACAACTGCTTTGAGGTGAAAATTAGAGAGTTCATGTTACACCCACCTCTTGAATTTGTAACTGACTATTCACCCTGAAAATCTGATTCTAGGAACTCAGCATGTCCCGTCAGGAGCAGAATAATACCACAGAAACCATGGGCAGCCAGAATCCTGAACGCTGAGAACTGTGATTAACTCCTCAGGAATCTCTCTGGAGCAAGTCATATTTTCTGGGCTTTTTTAGGTAATTATTTCAAACCTTGAATCTGTGAATGGAGATTGTAAACAGTTCTCAACCCAACATCTTAGAGAAGGATGTGAAATGCATCAAAAGAGTAATGGGTTCTGACCTGTTTGCTCATGTGTAACTCGAAAAAATAAATGTTTTAACCACACAGGAGGAGAAAGCTGCAAAGGCAGCTATTGGATCTCTGCACACAGTGATCCAAGGCAGCATGGTAAACCTGAAACAGCTCACAGACACACCAACAAGGACCAGGACTCAGCCAAGCTGCTTTCTGCTCCCAAGGGTGCCTCTTGCTGAGTTTAATGATTTGTTGTAGCCGTGTCCACAGTCCAGGCCCTGCCCTGTATCTCACTGGCCACGCTCTGCTCCAGCACATCACCACACTCAAAACCTGCTGGGACAGCCTGGGCTGGGCTGCAGCTGCTTCCCCCAGCATGTCCCCTAATGATTACATTATCTGGGAAGGGGGTTGGAAGGTTCCCTCGGAGAACAGAGGAGAGATTGTGCAGTGACGTGTCCCGATAGCAGTGCACTGCAGGCCCTGCAGACCATGGCTTGTGGAGGGAGTTGTCTGCTGAGCAGGATGTTTGCCTTTGGTGTGGGCTCAGTTTCTTGCCCTGACACAGATTCCTTCATCGTGTTAAAGTGAGACTGAGAGTCCAGCCCTCTTGCCTGAAGGGATGTGGAGCATAATTCTGTTTCATTGGAAAATGGCCTTCAGATAAAGGCAGGTCAGCCCATGTAGAATCCCAGAATGGTCTGGGTTGGAAGAACCTTAAAGCTCATCTTGTTCCACCCCCTGCCATGGGCAGGGACAATTTCCACTATCCCAGGTGGCTCCAAGCCCCATCCAACCTGGTCTTGGACACTTCCAGGGATCCAGGGGCAGCCACAGCTTCTCTGACAACCTGTGCCAGGGCCTGCCCACCCTGCCAGGGAGAATTTCCTGCATGTACCCTACCTGCATTCCACCTGGCCAATACAGACCACACATAAGGAAGGCTCTTGTCTCTTCCTCAGTGCTGCCAGGGATCCCAGGCTAAACACAGCAGCCCAGGTGTCCACAGTGATTCCCAATTAAAAAAAAAAGGAGGATGGAGGAGGACAAGGTGAGGAACAGGGAGTACAAAGCCATTTATGACTGCTTGTTATAGAGCCTCAGCCTTTACGCTGTTGTGACAAGCTTTGGAATAACAAGGAACTCAGCTTGGATGCTGCATTTTGGGTTGCATTTCAGCAGCAGAAGCAAACTGATCTCTGGTGGTTTGGGGAGGAATGGAATCCTCCCCAGAGGATTCCAGAAAGCCCTGCTGAAGGATCACAGGGTTATATAAAGTTCTGCCTCAGGAGACTGCAAGAAGTTTTTGCATTTATTAGTCATTTAGAAAATAATGAAAGCTGCAACCTCATTCTCAGCTGTTGTCTGTGCTTGCTTGGGGAGGATCAGTGTATTCCTGTGAGGCCTGCAGGGATGTTGTCTCTACAGAGACACGAGCAGGCTCTAACCAAACAAGGGCAGATCACTGCTCGTGGGGCACAGAGGGTCTGATGGGGACAATGCCAAGGCCTCTCAAATCCCACCAGGTGCTCAGTGAGTCACAGATCCTGCAGGAGACTGTCTGTGCATTGGGATCAAAAGCTTCAGGGAAGGGTACACACAGGAAAGCAAAGTTCAAGTCTGTCTTCCTGGTATCCAACTTTTTTGGTGTCACATTTTCAATTGTAGCACTCAATGCAAGGAATTAAAGAATCAGAGAATCATGGAATGGTTTGGTTGGAAGGACACCTAAAGTTCATCTCTTTCTACCCCCTGCCATGGGCAGGGACACCTTTCACTGTCCCAGGTTGCTCCAAGCCCCATCCAGCCTGGCCTTGGACACCTCCAGGGATGGAGTATTCACAGCTTCTCTGGACAGTCTGTGCCAGGGCCTCCCCACCCTCACAGAGAAAATTTCCTTCCCAATATCCCATCTAACCCTGCCCTCTGGCAATGGGAAGCCATTCCCTGCATCCTGTCCAACCATCCCCTGTCCAAAGCCCCTCTCCAGCTCTCTTGGAGCATTTTTAGGCACTGGAAGGGTCTCTCAGCTCTCCCTGGAGTCTTCTCCCTTCCAGGTGAGTACCCCCAGCTTTCCCAGCCTGGCTCCAGAGCAGCCCTTGGAGCATCTCTGTGGCATCCTCTGGGCTCACTCCAGCAGCTCCTCATCCTTGTGATGTGGGACACTCCAGAGCTGGAAGAACTGTCCCAAGTGGGGTCTCAGAAAGTGAAGCTGAGGTGCAGAATCCCCCTCTCTGCTGCCCACGCTGTGGGATCAGCCCAGGACACCGGTGGGTCCTGCAGAATTTGGTTTACATTTTTACATACAATTTGTTACACTGCCACATTTCCAGGGCAGGTCTGGAGCAGTGGAGTGGCAGGAAGGAGGTGGCACAAGGAGATGGAATTACCAGGGGTGGTTCCCCAAAAGCTCATTCCCAAATCTGTGTGTGTGAGATGTGAAGCAGTTGCAACAGAGAAGAACATCACCTCTGGGCTTAGCAAAAATTACCTGCAGCTCTTGGATCAGGTGAAATATGCATGTCCAATCCTCTTTTTAGCATTTCCTAAGCATGGCTTTCAAAGGAAAGCCCCTAAATACACATTTTAAACAAAGACAATAATTTCTGTTGAAATGCTGGGATAATTGGAGGCACTGGAGCAAGGTGAGCAGCATCTGGCAGCAGGAAAGCTCATCCCCTCCTCTAATTAAGCTGCACATGGATTCCCTGACAGCAAAGAGGCATCCAGAAGCTCAAGACCCCATTATTTATATGGATATCCTGGTGTTTTCATGGAGTTTCTCTTTCCTGCATGATTTACAAGGCACTCCACTCCTTTAGAGAGCACCTTAGCCTTTCTCCTGGTAGGTGCAGTGGAGCAAGGCCATGCATGATTTATACAAAATTATGTGGGTTTTTGATTAATGACAAGGTTTCTTCATCAGTCCATTGTGCCTCATCCCCAAATGCACTATAGATTTCTCTGTTTCAGTTCCTTGAGTTAGAGTCAGGGACTAAAAGAGTAATTATTGCTGGGCCCTGCTAAGGAAAAAAAAAGTAAGATTTTGGCCATAGGTGATTATAGTTTCTGCAGCTGAATCAGTGTCTCATAACTGACAGAGGATAATGGATTTAATAAATAACTCTGATTAAGTCTGATGTTATTTTTAAATAATTTCAAAAACTGTTACTCTAATCCCTCTGTGGCTGGCAGAAGGGAGGATGCTCAGAAGTTAAAATTAGTTCCTTCACGTTCAGCCTGGTGTGGAGTTACAGGCGCTCCAGGGCTGTCCTGGTTTTCTGGGGCATCCACTTACAGTGGAGCCAAATGGACACAAACAGCTGCCTTTGGAAAGTGGGAATGAGCTCCCACAACTCCCTCAGCCCTGCTGCTCTTCTCCTTCCCAATGCTCTGATAGCTCAGCAGGAGCTCCCAGCCCAGCTGATGGGACAATCAGCTGGTGTTATCCACAAGCTGTCTTCCTGCACACAAATCCTCTTTCCCTTGATTCACAGGGAATTCCCAACTCTCCCAGGCCTCTTTATCAATAAATATAGATTTCTTCTGTACAATGTCAATATGATTCATTTCCTTTTTGGTTTTCAGTGCCTACATTTCAGAGTGATCCCATTTCTTGGCTGGGAAGAGGACCTGAAGAACACTTTGTCTTAAAAAGCACCACAGAATTCCACAGCCACAGCAGGAGCTGTTTCAACTGAAATTATGGAAAACCATATTTCTTTCCTCCTCCTCTTTTTCCTCCTCCTTCTTTTCTCTCCCATAGAGATGGGCTGACAGAGCTGCTCAGCCTGGAGAAGATAAGACTCCAGGGAGAACAGAGAGCCCCTTCCAGTGCCTAAAGGCGCTCCAAGAGAGCTGGAGAAGGGCTTGGGACAAGGGCCTGAAGGGACAGGACAAGAGGGAATGGCTTCCCACTGCCAGAGGGCAGGGTTAGATGGGATATTGGGAAGGAATTTTCCCTGTGAGGTTGTCCAGAGAAGCTGTGGCTGCTCCTGGATCCTTGGAAGTGTCCAAGGCCAGGCTGGATGGGGCTTGGAGCACCTGGGACAGTGGGAGGTGTCTCTGTCCACGGCAGGGGGTTGGAATGAGATGAGCTTTAAGGTCCTTTCCAACCCCATCAATTTCATGATTCTCTGAACTGACACATGCCCATGGCTCCCTGGCTGCAGAGAACCAGGGGCAGAAAAGCAGGACCACATTTTTGAGGCTGCTCCACTAAATTAAAGGAAACCACAAACTGAACCTTCAGCCTCAGAAAATCCAGCTGCAGTGCTCGGCTTTGCCTCCAGCTCAGCAGCAAGGCAGAGATAACAATAAATCCCTTCTCCCACCTTCTGCATGTCCTGATTAGACAGACTGCAGCAGATGGGGGCTGTCATTATTCCGTGCCTGTTCCGTGCCTGGCACAAAGCGGCTCCGAGCCCGGCTCCCGCCCGAGGTGGCTGCACCAACAGCAGCTCTGACAAGAAGCTGGTGGCTGCTGCTGGGGAGGTCACAAGCTGCCCACCTCCTGCCACCCCAGGAGGGACCAGTGCAGCCTGTGGAGTTAGGACTGTCTTCCTTGCAGGTTGTGTGCCAGGAGGATGGATCCCAACTGAACAAGGAGGAATTTCCAGACTCCATCCCTGCCATGCTTAGGAATGCTGCACATCCATGAAGGCATGAAGCTGTGTCAGGGAGATTTAGGCTGGATATCAGTGAAAAGTTCTTCCCCCAGAGGGTGCTGGGCACTGAACAGGCTCCCCAGGGAATGGTCCCAGCCCCAAGGTTTCCACAGCTCCAGGAGCATTTGGACCCTGCTCTCAGGCACGGGGTGGGATTGTTGGGGTGTCCTGGGCAGGGCCAGGAGTTGGACTCTGATCCTTGTGGTTCCCTTCCAGTTCAGGACACATCATGATTTTATAGACCACCAGCAGTTACATCATCACCTCTTTCAGGTGCCCATATGGATATTCCCTTGGTGTTAGTGCAACTAATAAGTACAATTAATTTGTTGCTGTTCATTTAATGGAACTGCACTGTTGTTGACAGAGAGGATGTTGTGTGGCAGCAGCGTTCAGGGGCTGGCAGGGACCCCTCCCTCTGCTCCCCTCCATCCAGCCGAGGCTCTCCTCTCTCAGAGCTGTTGTTCCCACCAGCTGCTGTCCCTGTGCAGCACCCCAGGATGGTCCCCAGCATGTTCCTGACTCGTCTCTCCCACCACAGAGATGCCACACACTGACAGCTTCCTTGGCCAGTACCTTTCTCCACATGCAGTGAAGGTAAATCCTTATAAGAAACACGAAAAACACAGGAGAGGAAATCAGGGCTTTTCTCTCAGGACTTAAAATGAGTGTTTTCAAATCTTCCCCAGCCGGAGCCTCACTGAGGTGCAGTGTGGGGTGAAGGGTGGCAGAGCAGGGGAGAACAGCCTCAAAAAAACCCCTGCACTGGAACCACAGCTTCTCATACCTGTCACAATGTGGATTTTCAGCTTGAGCACACAAGGCTGAGCTCAGGGGACACTGTCAAGTAGATTTAGGGTTTTATCTCCTTTCCTCTCCATTAGCTGTGATACTTTCTTGTTATGCTGAAACCCAAAACTTTTCTTTCCTCCTGTGGCTATTCTTTTCCCCATTTGGCAAATATTGATCTCTCCGTGTCCTCAGCACAGGTTCAAATCCACCCCCCTCATCCTCAGCCTGCTCCTGGGGTCGATTGCGTGGCAGTGCCACCTCTCATGACATCAGGGACCAGAGTGAAGGACAAGGAGAGGGATGTTCATCCATTACACGTGTTTTTCTCTCCCCATCCTCTCCCTCTGTGTGCTGGAAGTGACAGGGAACTGAACAGGATTGGGCTGATTGTGCTTGGCAGGTGGAGAGGGAATGGAAGGAGCAGGGAGAAAAAGAGCAGCCTGGGATAACCATGAACTTCTCCCAGCCTTGTTTCACATCCACATCCTGCAGCACCTTGGGCGACAGCTCTCCAGGCAGGGGACCAAAATCTGGGGGCTGGCCTGTGCAGGAGGCTGCCCCCACTTACCTTAGGGTGTGATTTTAAGCCAATTTAATTAAATTGCTTGGCAAGGTTTGGAGGACTCATCTATTTCAGCTTGAGCCAGGCCTGTTTTGATTTAGTGTTGGCTGATTAGGAATTAGTGGAAACAAACCGCTCAGAAAACAAAATTAGAGGGTGCACGCTAACTTTTGCGCCAGATTAAGTTGAATTAAAAAGCAATTGAAATGTAATTTTCCTGTCTCAAGCAGCCAAGAAACAAGATAATGCAACCAGTGGCACTTGAAGCTTAAAATCACAGCAGCCAGGATTAGCACAACTGGATTTTTAATGCCTACAAACAACAGAGTTATCTGAAGGTCTTTCCTCAAACCTCCCTATCACCTTCCACATAAGGCTGTGTGCAACTCATTTTATTTGCCTTGAAATGCAGAATTGGTGTGACCCCAGGATTTGAATCAAGGACTTTGAGCAGCCAGGGTATTGCAAGGTGTGTCTCCATGGGTGTTTCCATGCTGGGCAGTACTAGTTGTTCCCTGAATTTCTATAATTTGGATTGGAATGGCTCTGTGTGCATGGCTGGAAGGTGCACACTCCCTCCAGGAGTGTGGAGGGTGCAGCTCCCATCTGCATCCCAGCATCACCTTCCTGCAGCTCTGAGTGTCTTTGTTCCCCATCTCCCTCATGCAAAAAGATGTCAAGTAATTTAAAGTCAGGTTTTAATTAAACATTTTAATTGCTCTTTTCCCTACCCATTTGGGTAACACTGCTCCTCCCTTCCCCATCAGCTGGACCAAGCTGGCTCCCCTGCACACACTGAGAGGGTTTTTCTGTTGCTAAAAAGCGTGATGGTGTGGAGGGGGTGCCAAGCCAGGATGTCTTCAGCACCTCAGAGTCCCCAGAAGTGCCCTCAGTGCTGCAGCCAAGCCCTGCTGCAGTGGTTATTTGGGGGTCAGAGAGCTGCTGTCCCTGTTGGCCAGAGCAGCAAGAGCAGGAGCTCCATAAATGAAAATATCTCCTGACTGATGGAGACTGTCATGGGCATAGAACACAGCAGTTTGTGAGCTGCCCAGCAGCTCCTGGCCAAAACCTAAAGGACTCATGGAGATAATGGGTTCCTGCTGGGTTTCTCTCCTTGCCACCTCCCTGCTGTGCCAGCCAGCAGCTCAGGGCCTGATGATGCTCCAAGTTGCTTTTTGATCCTGTCTTGGCTCACTTGCAACCTCTGTGCAGCTGATTCCACCTGGCTCCCTGGTCCTGAGTCCCTCTGACTGGAGGAGGGGCTCTCCTGGCCTGCAGCACCACCCCCAAACTACCCAGACAAAAAAAGGGTCATCCCAGACTGCCTGTGCCCTGCAGTGATGGGGTGGCAGAGCCCAAAGTGTCCCCCACAGCCCAGACACTGTCAGGTACAGTCTGGCATCACTCACAAAGTGTCTTGGGCAGAAACAAAGCCAAAACTGGCAGAACATAAATGTAAAGAGGAGATCTGAGGGTTGAGTGGTGGCCCAGACAGAAAGAGGGCCAGCCATCCTCCTCCAGGCACATCCAGGTGAGGGAGCAGGTGCAGATAACGGGGGGCTGTCCTGGGAAGAGCCAATCCTGGAGGGGAACTGGGGGTGTGTGGCCCCATGGGGGGAATAAAAGAGGCAGTTGAGGGCAGTGGGGTATGAGGTAGAGTTAGAGTAAGTGGTTTTTCCTCTTTTGTGGTGCTGGGTGGGTGTCTGTTCTCTTATACCTTGCTGTGAGGTTTGGGGCGTGGGTAGGCTGTGGTGCCCTTCTGCTGGGATGGGGTGGAGAAAGCTCCCCCAAAAGAAGAGGCTTTCTGGGGTGTTTGGCCCTGTTGGGGGAACAGGGAGGGGAAGCTGGAGCAGACCTTGATGTTTGGGTATTGGGGTTAAGGCTGTGGGGGTGGTGAATTGAGCCAAAGGGTGGCTCAGCCTGGCCCTTCTGGAAGCTGGAGGAGGTCTGCAGCTGGATGCATGGGAAAGGAGCTGATGCTGCTGGTGCCTGGCCTTGGTTACTGGGACAGGAAACAGGGAGAGAGAATGAGAAAAACACCAAAACCTTGAACTTAAAAGGGTGGTGTGAGGGAGTCCTTGGAAGCTGCTCTGAGCTGCAGGTGTTGGCTGTAAGCCTGGAGGGGAGGAGAGGAGGCACCATCTGTGTGGGATCAGCCCCTGAGTGTGTTGATGCACAAGCTGGGTTTAGGGGTCCCATGATGGTGTCTGCTCTGAAAACATCTCCCTTAATGCTGGCTGGAAGCCCTGTTTTTCTGACAAAAGCTGTCTGAAGGCCTGGTCTTGGTTTATTTGTGTGCATATCTCTGGCTTTTGCTAAGAGATGCTTAGAAATTATTTTGACCTGTGCTTATTTCATGATGTTCCCCTGGCAGCCTCTACTAGTTGCTGGGTTTCCAGAACTTTTTTATTTTTATCAGCTGAACTTAATCCCTTTGTGTCCCTGCTTGTGACTGTGGGCCTTTCTTAGCTGGGGTGCAGGTGGAGGAAACCAGGTTGGGCTCTGTGGTGGAGAGAGAGAGGCTTAGATGTGGCTGTGTGCCCTTAAATCAGACCTTGAGCTGCTCCTTTTGGAGGCAAGAGGCTTTCCAGGCTCGTGTGTCACAGTAAATGTAAAAGCCCCAGGATGAGGGCTGGAGGGAGGGGGTGTTCCTGCCACCATGGGGTGTCTGTGTCTGGCTTCCTCCTGGGATTGCAGCAGCTGTAATTTTTGCAGCCTGATATTAAGTGGTAGTTTGTGCTTGTATTTAGTTCAGTGGCTCAGCTGCAGCCTGTGAGGATCCTACCAAGCCCTGCTTGGGGCAGGGGACCTCCAGTGTCTCCCTTGCTGGGAGTGTGGGGTGGAAATGTGTGGCCCAGGCTGCTGGTGGGAGTGGAGGGTCCCAGCCCCCTCAGTGGCTGCCAGGGGATGGTTCTGGGCAGCTGTGACCTGACCCTGCTCTGTGCTGACCCCCAAGAGCACCTGAAGGTTCCAGCACCTCTCAACTCTGCCAAGATGCCAGTCAGGAAGCACGGCCAGCACATGAAGCTGTTCAAGAACAAGGGCAAGGATGAAAGTGTGAGTACCCCCTGCCTGTGCCAGCATTTTGGACCCCAGCAGAGCCCACCGTTGGCAGAGCTGATGGATTTGGACCCCAGCAGAGCCCACTGTTGGTGGAGCTGACGAAGGGGCTTCTCTAGGTCCATGGCCCCAAATCTACCTGTGTGAGGGAATGGTGAATGGCTCTGGATACCTTCAGCTGGGATGTTTGGGTGGCTTTTGGGATGTGGTGTGGGGCTGGCTGGGCTGCAAGGAGTGTGGTGGCATGGGGGGATGTGAGTTGTGGGCGTGTGGCTGGGAAGGGAGATGGCTCAGCCCCAGCTGAGTTATCCCTGTGGAGTTGGAGCTGGTATGGGATGTCAGATGCAGGATCTGTCAGCTTGATTTAAGCTGGTAGAGGAGATGAGGGTTTGCCTTTCAGGTTCAGAAAATCTACTTTTAAAAACACCCACTGGTGGCTGGTTCATCCAGCAGCCCATGTCCTTGCGAGGCACCGAGGGAGAGCCTTCCTCTGTCCCAACTCCTACATCAGCCCCCAGGCCACAGGCAGGGGATGCTGGCTCTGCACTCCTCCTGTGGGAAACGTGGGGCAGAGGGCTGCAGGGCTGAACTCCCTGGGGAATGGGGCAATGCAGATATGAGTGGGATGGTGTTCTTCTTCCCCCCAGACCCTGCGGAAGCAGAGGGTGGAGGTGAGCGTTGAGCTGAGAAAGGCCAAGAAGGATGAGCAGATCCTGAAGCGCAGAAACATTTCCATTAATTTGAAGGAGGAGAATCCCTCTCTGGGACAAGACAAAGCAGCTGGGGTGGTGAGTGCTTGGTGCTCTGCAGCTGGGTAGGATCAGTGCAGCAGGAATCATCCCCTACTTGGGCCACTGCCTGGTTTGAGTAGCTGGTGCCATTCCTGATCTCCATGCCCAGTGCTGGGGAGTGTTTCAGACTGCCTGGCATTTGTCTGTGCAATTTTTCATGGTGATGATGTCCTGCTGGCCTCTCTTGATGGCAGGTAGAACAGGCTGGTGCTCTGGCTCCCTGGGAGCTGCTCCTGTCTGGCTCCCTGCACAGCCAGGGGTAATTACTGAGCTCGCAGCCCATTATGGTGTCAGTGACTCTTTCACTGCTTGATTACAAGCATTAGTTGCCTTGAAGGCTTTTGTGGATTGTCTTCCTCTGCCTCATCTCGAAACTGTGTTGCATAAAGAATAGACACTGCTTAGATATGAAGTGGTGACTGAGCTGGGTCTAGACAGCTGATTGACTGCTGAGATTAAACCGGAGGGAGTCCCAGCTCCCTGCTGACTCTGAATCATTCCCTGTGACACAGATTATCCAGCCGTCCTTGGAGGAGATCGTGGAAGCTGTGAATGGGGAAGACACCCAGCTGCAGCTGCTCGCCACCCAGGCCACCAGGTATGTGCCCAGCTGCTGGAGCTGTGCTGGGGTCTGGGGGCAAAAAGCTGCAAGTTCCTGTTTGAGGAGCTCTCTAGAGAGATGGCAAAGGGAGAAGGAGCCTGGTAACCCAAACTGCCCGTGGGGATCTCGGTTGGTGCCTGTTCTGTGGCCTCTGTGCTGTGCTTGGCTCACAGTCCTGCATGAACCCAACCAAGGGGCTGGCTGTGCTGCCCCTTCCTGTGCCTGTGCTGTGCCAGGAATTATCTTGGATCCCACAAGAAATAGAGTGCCAGATGCTTGGGCAGGACAAGGACTGGAGAGCCTGGCTGTAGTAAAGTGTCAGTGCTGAGCATGGCTGTCCCCACAAGGGTAGGGACACAAAAGACCAGAGGGTGCCATCATCACCCAGCTGGCAGCAGGGCTTCTCCTGAGGGTCCAGAAGAGGCTGCATCCATGCTGGTACTTCCTTGGCTGGCTCAAATTATTGTACCAGTGATCTGGGACCAGCACCATTCCCGGTGAGTATGGCTGTGAGCATGTCAGGGCTGTATTTCCAACAGACACCCTGCTCCTGTTTCAGGATCTTTAGCTGTGTTTTTCCTCTGTATGGCAATCCCTCTGCTGAGGGTTTGTTGTGGTGGGATGCTGAACCACTGATGCTTCCCCTGCAAGCCCCAGCCTTGTGCCTGGTCACAGGGCTACAGGCTGTGGTGGCACCACGCAGGGTTCCTCACGGCTGGCTGTGCTCTGTCCTCTCTCACAGGAGACTTCTGTCCAGGCACAAGGACCCCCCCATCAACCAGATCATCGAGCTGGGGATCATCCCCAGGATGGTGGAGTTCCTGGGCCGTGCTGACAATGCTGCCCTGCAGTTCGAGGCAGCCTGGGCACTGACCAACATTGCCTCTGGCACCTCGGAGCACACCAGGGCCGTGGTGGACGGAGGAGCCATCCCAGCCTTCATCTCCCTGCTGTCCTCCCCACACATGCACATCAGCGAGCAGTCGGTGTGGGCCCTGGGCAACATTGCAGGTGAGGGGACCTGAGGGACATTTGGAGGCCCCTGACTGAGACAGGGACTTGATGATCTTTGTGGGTCTCTTCCAACTTGGAATATTCTGTGATTCTGCTGGGGAGATAGAGCATTGGTGCTCCTGTCCATACAGTTTGGTCTCCAAGCTGCTGCCCCTACTGAACCCCATAGCCCTTCATCCCCTTAGTGTTGTCTGGCAGCCTTTGAGATCCTGTGTTGGCTCTGCAAGAGATTTTGGCCAAAGCCAAGGGCAAGCTTCTGTCCTGCTGGGCTGGTTGAACCCACTAATGTCACCAAAGGGAGAACAGAATGGAGTGCCAGCAGGCCAGCCCAATCTGCCCAGTAAATCCTTCCCTCCTGGAAATGCCTAATGCTGTGTGGCTGGTGGGTCCCCCAGCCCTGGCCCTGCAGGTCTGATTGCTGTTTGATGTTGATTGTCTTGTGACTTGGGCAGATGCAATGACCAACCCTTTTTACCTGTCCAGGGGATGGCCCTATCTACAGGGATGCTCTTATTGCTCGTGATGTGATTCCTCCCTTGCTGGCTCTGGTGTCACCTGCAACTCCAGTAAATAACTTTCATTTTCTTGATTTAACTGCTCTTAATCCCTTGGGTGATGGGTGAGTCCACTGTCTGCCTTGTACACAACAAACTGTTTGTGTAATTTAATGAGGCTGTTTTGAACTGCTTTTGTGGCCCTGCCTATGCACAAAGCTGGGGGTGCTGAGCAGACACTCCAAGTCAATGTGATCTCTTCCATCCTGGCCTTTCTTATCCAGCTCTGACTATCTCAGGCTAGGAATAAGATGAAGCTGGTGCAAGGCAGGCTTGCATATGCATGTGGAAGGGCTGAACTTGCCCTTCAAGCTTCCTGCTGCTGCTCTGTGGTTTGTCTCTGCCCTTCTGTAATGGTGCCTGTCCCACTGTTCTGTCTCTGTGTAAGAACCTTCAGAGGATAACACAGACCGAGAGGCTCTTGGGGGCAGTGAGGATCTCACACCTGCCTTGTGTTTCAGGTTGGGTTCCTGAGGAACATCACCTGGACACTGTCAAACCTGTGCAGGAACAAGAACCCCTGCCCTCCCTTGGGTGCTGTGCAGAAGATTCTGCCAGTCCTAGTCATCCTCCTGCAGCACGAGGACAAGGATATCATCTCTGACTCCTGCTGGGCTGTTTCCTACCTGACTGATGGCTGCAATGATCGCATCCAGGTTGTGGTGGAGACAGGGATTCTCCCAAGGCTTGTGGAACTCATGGACAGCCCAGATTTGATTGTTATGGTAGGGAACAATCAGAATCTCCACCCTGTGGTCCCGTAATGTAGAAAGGTCTGAGGAGAGGGAAGGCATGTGCCCTTGTTCTATGTGGCAGCAGTGGTGTGCTGTCCCCTCAGCCTGTGGAACTGACTGTCTGCTTGTCAAGCCACTGCTCTGTTCTGGCTGGGGCTGGAGGCTGGACAGAGTCTCTAAAGCTGCTTAGAGCAAATGGGGGATGACAGGGCTGTAAATAAACAGCCATCACCCACAATGCTCTCCTTGTGTGATAAAGCACTTAGGGAGGGATCTTGCTGGGCTTTCTGACATGTATCCCTCGAGGTAAGGACTCTCCTCATCTCCTCTAATCTCTGTCTAGACTCCAGCTCTCCGTGCCGTCGGGAATGTGGTCACAGGCACAGACCAGCAGACCCAGGAAGCCATCGACGCCGGGGCCCTGACTGTCCTGCCCCGGCTGCTGAGGCACTCCAAGTCAGTGATCCAGAAGGAAGCAGCATGGACCCTCAGCAACATTGCAGCAGGGCCTTCCCACCAGATCCAACAGATCATCACCTGTGGGTTGTTGCCACCTTTGGTGGAGCTGCTCGACAAGGTAAGGGATGGGCACAGGGCTGCTGAGGGAGGAATGTGAGGTTCAGGAGGCCTGGGATGGCTCATTTGTGAAGCACTTGGCCCTAGAGCCGCTTGAGCAGGCTGTTTCAGAGCTGTTGAGATCCCAATTTGTCAGTACACCTGCATGGAAACCCATCCTGGAGCTGCCCTTGGCACCTCTGCCAGGTGTCCATGCATCACCCAAAGAGGCTGGGAAAGCTGCATATAAGGGAAATGGTCATCCTGCCCTCACACTCATCCTAGAGGCTACTAAAGCTTGGGAATACCTTTGCTGTGCTGCTTTTCCAGGGTGATTTCAAGGCTCAGAAGGAGGCTGTGTGGGTAGTAGCAAATTTCACCACTGGAGCAACAGTGAATCAGGTGGTGCAGCTCGTCCGTTCCGGGGTCCTCAAACCTCTGCTCAACCTGCTTTTGGTCAAAGACAGCAAAACCATCCTGATCATCCTGGACACCCTTTCAAATCTCTTCCTGGTGAGATCTGCTCATCAATCTCTTCCTGATAAGGTCTCATCTTTTTACTTCCTCCTCCCAAAGAGCAGCAAGGAGTGAGCCAAATGCTCATGTTGTATGGTTAGAACAATGACTGTTGATTTTTTTTTTTTTTGGAGTGAGAGACTTCATGTTGTCTAAATTTGTCTTGGATACCCTTGGGCTGTCTAAAGGGCTTGGCAAGATTGAGTTTCCAAAGTGCTGCTCTTCGTCCCCTGCTCCCTGGTTTGGCTGGCAGCCCCCAGCAGAGTCTGGTATTCCACAGGCACCACAGTCACTTCCCTGGCATCAGGAAGGGACCATAAATTCAGGGATTGTGAGCCTTTGACTTGTAGATCAGGGCTGTAATTACAGAAAAGACCATCTCAGACTGTTACTGATGTTCTGTTTTCCTGCCTGACTTTCCAATGCTACAGGCAGCTGAGAAGTTGGGAGAGACTGAGAAGTTGTGTCTGCTGGTGGAAGAGCTCGATGGTCTGGAGAAAATTGAGAACTTGCAAAACCATGAGAATGACATGGTCTACAGAGCTGCCCTGGACATCATAGAGAAATACTTTTCTGGTGAGGTATGTGAGCCCTTGCTGTTTCTCAGGTGAAAATGTGAAGCTATTACACCCCAGAATGAAGCACAGAGTTTAAGGATACTGGAAGAGGATTTTTGGAGGAGACTTTCACTTGACCAGAGTAGTCCTTGCAGCTTCTTCCATCTGCTTTTAAAGGTCTGTAAAAGCTCTGAGTTGTCAGCCAATGAGTTGGACAGGAGACATGGATGCCTTGATAGCATCTTGCTGCTGGAATTCAAACTGGCATCAGCTGGAGTTACTGCAGTCACTGATATGAATACCAAATGTGGAGAAGTTTCCTCCTTCAGAGCTGAGCTGGCTTGTCACTATGAATGGCAGCCTCCTACTCAGCTGATAACAGTGCTCAGGTTGCATTTGGATTACTTGACCCTTCTCATGGTAAGGAATCCATGGAAAAAGAGGATAGGACACCAGCTAGGAGCTGCAAGGGTCCAATGACTGTCACAGATGCCATGTTTGTTCCTAGCCTTAGACTTGCAGATGGGAAAACATCAGGGAAGAGGCTTAGAGGTCTGGCAGACCTTGGAACTGTGGCTCAGTTTGGGTGTGAGCTGCAGCAGGGGGCAAAGGTCTGGTTTAGTCCTTTGCCAGAGCGGGGTCTGTGGGGTGTCCCTGAGAGAGGGTGTGAAGAAGCTCTCCACACCAGCTCTGGCTGGAGGGGCTGGGTGCCAGGGGAACATCTCCCTCAGCAGTCCTGGCTTGTTGCTGTTCCAAGCAGGCCATTTAATTTCAGTAAGCTCTACCACTGCAGCCACTTGTATTTCCTTTTGCTTCTGGAGTCTGAGCCCAAAGGCTTGGCTGCTTTTGTGTGGGCTGCAGGGACACTGCAGCTTCAGGGTGCTGCAAGGAGCAGGAAGGCTTGGCCTGGTCTCCAGGAGTTCTGCTACGGTCAAGCTGAGCTTAATGGGATTTTTAAAACCAGAATAAACCAGAGTTGCTGTAAAAAGCTTAGGTTTATTCAAATACAGACCCTGTAAGTTATTTCTGTCATTTTCCTCCTAGGAGGATATAAACCTGGAGCCCCAGACTGGCCAAGATGGACTGTATGATTTCTCAGTAGAGAAGCAAGACTTCAACTTCTGAAGATGAAGCATGACACAGCTCTAAACTGGTGGGTGGAGGTATCTTGGAAGAGCTCAGACATCCTAACCATGAGGAGCAGAGATGCTGAGCCTTTTTACTTCTGAAACTTGTCAATAAACTTGCACTTTTGGCTTTGTACCTTTTGCCTTTAATTATTTCCCCCCTTCTTTAAGCTGATGTTGCAAATGACATGGCTTGTGTTTTTCCAATAGCATCTCAAGGCCTTACAGGAGTGTGTTGGAGCCCCTGGGCAAGCTTTCTAGGTGGAATCTTGCTTCTAAGTACATTAAACTGCAGGAGAGCAGCATCCTGATACCAAATCCTTGAGCTGAAACTCCTAGGCTTGACTTGGAGTGGCTGAAGTAGCTCTGAAAAACAGTTTGAGAGGTGTTCCACCCTTCTGCAGGCACCATCATTGCTGTGGGGAAGGAGCTGAGCCAGGCCCAGGTGGGTCAGTGCCCTTGCTGTGTGTAATTTCACCTGGGAGGGCTGAGTTGGATGTGGGAGCTGTTCATGCTGCTCCTTTGGAAGGAAAGCTGTTGCAGGGGCAATGATTCACCTCTGCTGCAGCTTCCCTGGTGCCATCCACCAGCCTGCAGCCCATCCATCTGGCTCTGCCCTTTCATTCCAAGGACCTGAATTTCAGGTTTCCGTGCTGTGTCCCTGGCTCTTGTTCTCCTTCTCTCCAAGCCCTCCCAGTGTGGTCTCCAGCAGAAGGGGAGGGTGGAGTTGAGCCCATGGCACAAAGGGTTTTTGTGCTGTGGATTCTCAACAAGCTGCTGGTCACTGCTCCATCCTTGCAGTGTTGATGGTTCCCCAATCCTTGGCTCCCCAGGGCTTGAATTACCTCTAAGGCTTTGCTGAAGGCAGGATGAGGGAGCAGCTTTCCCTCCCTGCTTTGGGGGTTTGGCGCTTCAAAATGACCCGGGGTGGGCTCAGGGCTCTGCTGCCTCAGGTGCAGTGGGAGGTGATGTGACAGGCAGCTTAATCTGGAGGGAAAATCTGCTCTTCAGGAAACAGAGACTCTTCCCTGGATCTGTTCATCAGAGGATTTATGCATTTCTCATGCAGGCCACCCAGGGAAAAGGGAGGTGGAGTGAATGTGTTCTCTGGGAGGAGCTGGGCAGCCTCAGTTATGGGTAGCAGGGCTGAGTATCACTTATTTAATATTCAAATACTGGGATCTGATGAAATGCAAAGTGCTTCTTACATCCAGAACTATGGACTTAAAAACATGCTCCAGCACTGCCTGAACATGCACCTGAGCCAGGGCTGGTGTTGCCTGGGCTCTGTGGGCTTCCCACTGCTGCCAGGGACACCTGGGACTGGCCACAGTTCCCTGGGCCAAAGGAATGAGGAAGCTGAGCTGCCACCAGAGACACAGAGCTGGGACCTGTGTGCCTGCCCTGGCTCTGGGCTGTGCTCCTGTTGCTTTTTCCCATGTCCAGGCAGGGCTGCCCCTTCCAGCTGCTCTTTGCTGATGCTCTGATAAAAAGAGAAGTAGGAAATCTCTTGGATTATTTTTCCTGCATGTGCTGGACATAAACTCTGGTGGGGGGTGTTACACAGAGCTGCTCCTTTCCATCCTTGTGGCTGTAGCTTAACAAGACATTGTCCTGAAGGCAGGGGCCAGGACAATGTGCCTCTCCTGAGCAGAGGGTTGGGATGTGCCTGCAGGAGCAGCGAGGCTGTGTGGGTGTGTGAGACCTGCAGGCAGCTGCTTGCCTGGCCCGGGGAGCTGCCCTCCCCTGCTCCTGCCAGCCCCAGGCAGCTGCCAGCAGGGCAATTCCAGCTCTGGGGCAGTGGAGGCATCATTCCCTCCTCCCAGGGGGATGGGATGGGGCAGCCAGGGCCACCAGTGGAGGGGAGATGCTGCTGTGCTTCCTCAGGGCAGCTCAATCTCTCTCCAGTGATGCACAAAAGTTTTTCTAATTAAAACCTTGCCTGTCCTGGCCCCACAGGAGCAGGTGGAGTGTCATTGAGGCTGGAAAAGACCCCCAAGATCAGCCACTGACTTCCATCAGCCCCCTGCCCCTTTAGTGCTGTCTCTACTCCCCTAGGCATCATTCCCTCCTCCCAGGGGGATGGGATGGGGCAGCCAGGGCCACCAGTGGAGGGGAGATGCTGCTGTGCTTCCTCAGGGCAGCTCAATCTCTCTCCAGTGATGCACAAAAGTTTTTCTAATTAAAACCTCGCCTGTCCTGGCCCCACAGGAGCAGGTGGAGTGTCACTGAGGCTGGAAAAGACCTCCAGGATCAGCCACTGACTTCCATCAGCCCCCTGCCCCTTTAGTGCCGTCTCTACTCAGAACATGCTCAGGAGTGGGGACTGCACTGCTGCCCTGGGCACCTCTCAGTGCTTGAGCAGTAAGGAAATCTTTCCTAAAATCTAACCCTGGCACAACCTGGGGCTGTTTCCTTTGTGCTGTCACTTGGGAGAAGAGTCCCTTCCCCCCCTGGCACCCTCCCACCAGGGAGCTGTAGACAGGGAGAAGGTGCTGCTCCCTTGCTGGAGCTGGAACAGGCACTGCCTGTAGTGGTGTTTGCCCCAAATTAAGACCCCTTTACGTTCCTATGCCACCTTCAATGCCACCTGCAGGCACCCCTGTGCTCCCTCCATGTCTCCCCCACACATCCTCCATGAGAGACCCTGTTCACCCCCAGGAACACGCTGTCACCCTCATGCTGCCCTGCATGTCACCCCTGTGACTACCTATTCACCCCCAGGTGCCCTTATCTGCCCCTTTTCATCCCAAGACAGCCCTAGGCACCCCTATGCCACTCCCCAGGCATCCCCATTCCCCCTTATTTCCCACATTCTGCTCCTATTCTGCTCTATTCCCCCACTGCCCACTATTCACTTCTATTCCCCTGTTGCCCCTATCCCATTCCTTTATCCCTATTCCCCCATCCCACTCCTATTCCCCTATTCCATTCCTTTACCCCTCTTCCCATCTCATTCCTTTACCCCTATTCCTCCTCTATTCTCCCCATTCCCCCATCCCATTCCTATTGCCCCAATTCCCCTATCCCACTCCTATTCCTCTATCCCATTCCTTTACCCCCGTTCCCCCTCGCCAGGGGGCGCTCCCCCGATCCCTCCCGCGCATGCGCCACACCCCGACCTTCCCCGCTCCGACCTTCTCCTCATGGCGTCCGGACACGGCCAAGCCGCTCTGCGCGCTGACGTCACCGCCCTCCGCCGTGCGCGGGGGCGTGGCCACGGTTCTCCGCGGCCGGGCCGGGCGGGCGCGTCGGCGGCGGCGGTGGCTGAGGCGGCGGCTGGGGAAGGGGCTGAGGGCGCCGAGCCTGCGGCGGCCGCCGGAACGCGGGCCCGGGCATTCCCGGCATCGTGAGGAGCGGGCGGGCTCGCATGGCGGGGCTGCGCGGGGCCGCCGGTTGAGCTCGGCGCCGCCGCCGCCGCCTCCTCGTTCTCCTCCTCCTCCTCCTCCAGGCGCGATGTCGAATCCCGGTACCCGCCGGAACGGATCCAGCATCAAGATCCGCCTCACAGGTAACGGGGCGGCGGCGGCACCGTGTGCGTGTGGCCGCACATCCACGGCTGGGCCCGGGGTCCCCTCCCCTCCCCGGCCTGGCTGTGAGGGGAGGGGCGGCCGGGCCCGAGCTCCAGCCTTGCTTAACTTTTATTCGCCGTTTTTCTGTTCCGCTTCCACCTCTGTGGCCCGGCGGAGCCTCTCTGCGCTTTTGTGTATTTCTGTTTTTTCCCGCCCCTCCGGCGTGGGGTGCTTGAGCCCCCTCGGGGTGACATAAATTTGAGGAGGGCGGGGGTTTGTCACTGCTCCGTCCCCCTCGGTCTCCGGCAGGTCGGGGCACGCTTCTCCTTCCTGGGGTCTTTCCTGCACCCTCCCCGTGGAAGGTGGCACTCAGCACCCCTCCAGCACCCTGACCCTAAACGGGGTCCCTTCTGCACTCTTCCCTTTGGGGTTCCCTGTAGATAACTCTCCCCTGCCTTCTGCCCGTTTGTGGCGTCTCTTCTGCACCCTCCCAGTGTCGGGGGTCCCTGTGACACCCCTGTCCCCCTCCCAGCCCTCTTCTGCACCTTGCCTGTCTGTGGGCATCCTTGTGACACCTTTCCCCCTTCCCAGGGTTTCCCCTGTTCCCTCTCCCGTGGGGTATCCCTGTGCTCCCCCGTCCACCCCTCCAGACCGAGCTGCCCCTCCATGGGGTCTCCTCTCCACCTCTCCCACAGACTGGCTTTCAGCAAAGCCTTTCATAATTTGCCTTACTTCACTTTAATTAACAACCCCCCCAGCCTCTTGTGTGCCGAGGAGGATAACTCAGTTGCTAATGAGAAAATACTCATCTAGTTGCTTTTAGCTGGGTTTTTTTTAGCGTGGTTTTTTTTTTTTTTTAAATTTTCCCTCCTTCCTCTCAACTTGTTCTCACCTGGCACATTGTGGCATTCAACTTTGGAAGTTCCTTCCCGGTGCAGGGGGTGACACCCGGAGCTGTGTCTGTCCTGCCTCTGTGTGAGGCCTCTGGAGGGTTCATGGATGGATAAACCAATTTATGTTGGACCCTGAAAAGATCTGGATTAAGTCTTTTGGAAGCTGCTCTGGTCGATGCCGAGCCTGCTTCTTTAATGAGAAGAGACGCAGTTCCTGCTTGTTGAGACTGCTGTGTGAATTATTAAAAAATAAGGTCCAGTCCATTCTTTCAAAGGCAACAAGTGGATGCTTGGAGGTCACTTGGGCTGGAGAAGCCACAGTGCTGCTCTGGGAATTGATCCCTGGAGAGGAATCTTTGTGTGTGGGTGCATAAGACACTGGCAAATAATGAGAAAACGGTGCTGGTGAAACTGCAGTTACAGGTTAACTTGCTCCTGGCACATAACACACTCAGAGGCAGATCATCAAAAAATAAAAATCCTGGTGTACTTTTAATCCTTTGATTCTGCACTGCTTGTGCTTCAGAAGACCAAAGTTTGTGAGGATAATGTAAATCTGAAAATCCTTTTCTTGGATGGGAGAAGGCTGGAAATATTTTTAGGTTGTATGAATGATGTTTGATCTGAAATGAGTTTTGTGGTGATGTATACCAAATGTCAGCTCAGTCCTTAATGTGGCTTATTTTTATGCAAGTCAGTCAATAAAAATGTGAGTTAAGTAACTTAGGCCATGGTCATAGCCCTTCTGAGCTGGAGGAGATCATTTAAATAACAGAGAGAAGCTGTTGGGTTTAATTTTAAAGGCTGAAACCTGCAGCAAAATGCTTTTTTACCTTTAGCATACACTAGTCTTCTCTCTGAGCTGGAATGTTTCCTGGAACAGACTGAAGTTTCAGTTTATTGAGCAACTTGGTAGATTTATTTTTTATTACTCCCCATTTTTTAACTGTATTGAAGAAATCTCCTGCTTGCTCAAACACATCTTCTGTTTTTACAAGCAGGAAACCTGGGTGATGTGACAAAAACTGCTGTATTTAATCAACAAATAAATTGCTCTGGGAGAGGTTTAGCTCTGGAATCGTTGGGCAATGCTGAGTTCTTGGCTGGGACTGGGGTGCTGACTTACCTGTTTCAAATAGCTGCAGCCAGCCTGGCTGTTGTTTTCTCATCTCCTTGGCTCTTGGGAGATTTGAGCACATTTAAATCAAGACAGAGGACCTGGTTTGTTATGATTTACTACCTGCATTGTGTTTCCTGTGATTAGGCACCATTGAAGTTTTGCAGTACTGAAAATAGCAGTGTAAAACCACTTAGTATGCCTGTGAGTGTCACTGGGTGAATGGCAAGGGAGCAGTGGTTGAACCTCCTGTGATTTTTTTAAAAGGCATCATTTTTTCCTCATCTGTTGTAAAGGTATTTGTGTTAGCAGAGCGTTGGGGTTATTTATGTGGATATAAGCAAAAGTTCTCAATCCTCTGATGATTAGCAGAAGTGATCTCCCAGCTTATACAGAATGGTGTCAGTCCTAGCCTGATGCAAATTGCAGTGAAGTAAAATGGCAAATAATGCACCCTGTGCAGAAATGCTAAAAACCTCAGTGTAACACTGAGTTGCATGACAGGTTGAAATGACTTTGTGGCCTGTGGATCTTAAATATGCTAATCTCCTGTCATATCTCAGTTTCTCCTCTTCTTTCCACTAAAGCCTTTACCCCAGCTGGTGATGCAAGAGCCACAGATACTCTGGCCTTGTCTCTTGTCCCTTGGAACAGTCCTAGGCAAAGTAAGAGAAAACTTCCTGTTAAATCTGTGGTCTCTTCCTATCCGTGCTGTCATCAGGGCAGCGCAGCAGTGGCGGAATTGCCAGCACAGGGATGGAAAAATGAAGTGATCCTGTGAGTGCATGTCCTTGCCAAATATGCTCAGGGTCCTCTGGGTCAAGGAGGAACACAATCCACAGAGCACGTGTCCTTTTTTTACCCTTGTGCTTCTCTGAAACCTTTGTTTGCTGCTGTTCCCTGGGGAATTTTCAAAGGGTTCATCATCTCCAAGGCTCGCACACGCCTTGCTCACACTTGTATCACCCACAAGCACTGGTGAAAACTGCAGTCTCATCGTGCTGGGTATGGCAGACACCCTGATCCTGGTAGCTTGTAGGCAAAGCTTGCAGATGGAACTGGAAAGGCCATGAAGAAGTGGACTAAACATGGAACTTTACCAGAAAAGCTGCGAGTTGGGTTCTGGTTTCGTTGGTTCTGGCTTTTTCAGTGGGGTCTTAGCTGGGGTGTTAAAAGCTGGCTGGCTTCTGGGGCCATCGTGGAACTGAGGGAAGTTAAACTCAGAGGATCACTTCCTAGCTGGATCTCATACACTGTTGGATGGCCGTGTTGAGGACTGATGGCAAAACAGTTTCTCTAACAGAGAGGCCAGAGTTGGTGTAACTGGAGGATCCAAATTATCTTCTCCAAGCACCTCACTTCGCTGTGGTTCAGAGTCCTCAATTCCTCCTTGGAAAACCTGGCCTGGGAAGGTTTGCTGCTCATGGGGGCAGTTTTGGAAGGCAGGTATAGCTGAGAATCCTCCCAGGTGTGAGGGGTAAGAAAGTGCAGTGTCAGAAGCATCAAGGGAGGAGTGAGGAAGACTATGATGAAGCAGGTGGTTGCTGTGAGGTGAGAAAGCCAAAGGGGATTTGTAGGTGACAAATCTGATTCCTGTAAGGAAGGTAGTTGTGCTTAGCAGTGGCAAAGAAAGGGGAAGAGGGAAGAAGTGACACAGATGAGTATCCTGCACACTCTTCCAGCTCAGTACAGTCAGCCAGTTCAGGGAAGCCCCAGCCATGAAGTCTGGCCAGTTGGTAGCTGGTAAATGGCTGGCTTTGGGACTTTCTGCATTTGTGATTCAAGGAATCCATAAAAGAATGCAGTGACTTCAAGAAGAAGATAAAACACAGTGTTGTCATTAGAGCAATGTTCACTTAGAATTGTTACAAAGGCACAGACTAAAGCATGTCCCAAATGTCAGGATGTTTTACTTCCCTTTCATGACTAATGTATCGACCAGTGCAGCAGAGTTAACTGACTGATCAATAGCAACACTAATATTGGTGACCTGGACACTTTCCTGTCCTGTGTTCAGGAACAGTGAATATCTGTGTAGGGGTCTGTCAGTCAGACATGGTGAATACATCATGGGCTGGCTGTAGTTTTGTGGTTGAGCATCAGGACCGTTGGTTCCCGGTGAAGAGCGCTGGGGCAGGAAGAGCTGGCTGCTCATCCCAGCTTCCCTGGCAGCCAGTATTTGATATCGAGCCAGCTTCGTGCCATGGGGGACATGGTGGGAAGCAGCAGTTGGGTAGCTCCAAATTTATTTAGTGAGGTCATCTGGGGGTGTGTGGAAATCAGTGTCTCGTTCTTTTCTTCTCCTAAGGATTTTCTCTTCCCCAGTCTGCTGGGAGCGGGGCCCCGGCTGCCGCTGGAGCTCTGTGCAGGGCTTGGCCGCGGATTTCCTGTGTGATGCTGTGGGGGCACTTCATCCCCCTCTGCCTCCCTTCCCCATTTGCCTTGGGAAGCAGCAGCTTTTTGTGAAGGTAAATTCGTGGCTGTTCAGAGCCCTGTGGATAGGAGTGGCAAAGAGGCTCGGGGCATGTAACTCTGGGGACATTAAAGAAAATAAAATTTTGCTTTCACGGGAGGAAGTGGAGAGCACAGCCTTTGCAGTTGGCTAGCTGACATTTTTGGGCTGCCAAAGTGAGAATCCAAAGAGCAGCCTTTTCCTCTGGGCAGGCTATGGGGAGCAAGTCTCCTTTTTTGCTTCTCCCAGTAAGTCAAAGCTGTGCCAGCACCATTGTCCTGGTGGAAGTAAATTAAATCACCAAAAGGAGTTTGTTTCAATATCCCCCTCGGGCGGGGAAAGTAGAAACAATAACTACTTTATTCCTGACTTGAAACTTTCTTTTGTCAAATTGAATGTCTTCATATAAAGAAATGCAATTTGGGATGTAGTTGTGCAGTTCATGATTTCTTTTTTATTCCATACTGCCCACCAGTCTAAGAACAGATTTCTCATCCATTTCTTGAAACAGCTTTATCACATTTCTAAGATTTTGTAGCATCATCCTTTCTGTTTGTGTTTCAAAATTAATCATCAGTTCCAGGGAAATACAAGAAGTGTTGAATTTCTCAGTGAGGAGGTTGCTCTTATACCACGATTTTCTGTGTGCTGGGTAGAGGCACTTTACTGACAGCAGCTGCTAAAATTGCCACTGTAAATAAAGATCAGTGAGCCCCCTCAGTTTTTCCTGAGCTGGCTGGAGGCTTGCTTGATGGGTCACAGAATGGAGAAGTACATCATGGAAATACCATCCTTGTGTGTGGTTTTTGGAGGTTTACCTGGATTACTGCCCACCTTGAAGCCAGTCCAGTTGCCATGCTTAGAGCTGGATTAATCTGGTTGGATTACTTGCTGCTATTTATGGTTCTTGAGTCAACTACTCACTGTCGCGTTGGTTTGGGCTTGGTGGAGGCAGCGGGATAGAGCAGAAGGGTTTGGATAAGATGTGGATAAATCACTTGGGTGTGAAGTTTAGGTATGTACCCAGCAGAGCAATTCATGTAAGAATTGAGTGAGGAGAAAAATTTTTAAAAAGGGCTGGAAGAGATGTTCCATCTGCCATCTTTTTCCCTAAGTTTGGAATCTTTTTTTTTGTTGTTGTTACATTTCTCTATTATTATTCCTCTGAAAATAGTCAAAAGTATTGCTATGAGGAGGACTGAAATCTGGAATATCACTGAAAGCTTTGATATTTTTCATGTGTTTCATGGAGGCAGATGATTTATTCCTCCAGAGTGAAATAAACTGTTGCTGCAGATGGTTTGTTCTTTCCTGTACCGGCAGTTGTTGTGACAGAGAGGAGTCAATGCGACCTCGAGTCTCGAGGTTGACAACCATTGTGTTGGGATGTGCTCAGCTTTTAGGGAATGTCTTCACTGAGGTCTTGGCTGTGGTCCTTGATGCTTTGCCATCCCTCTGTGAGGACAGCACTGCAGTTGAGGCACTTGCAGTTTTTTTTCACCTGGATATCATCTCACATTCTCTCCCATGTCGTTTGGCAGGCCGCAGTTAAGCCTGCGGGTAGCTGACATGGAGCACTTGTGTTATGGCTGGTGGTGAGGAAGCTGCTGCTCTGACATTGGGATGTTTCAGGTGCTTACAAGTGAGTTCCTGCAATACTGCTGCAGTAACTCAAGATGTTATCTCCTTCCTGGTCTGCTGACCCTCATTGCCAAAAATTTGTCACCTGCCACGAGAAAGCCGGCGGAAGAAAACCTGTGCTCGCACTTCAGCTGCTCCAGTGCAAATTCAGCTTCCCTGTGTAAGTCTAGCTCTAGGATTTAGACTAAGCTGCTGAACATTGAAAAGCTCAGGTGTGTGCAAGTCATGTGTTGGAAGTTTTTGGGAGAGAAAATCAGAAGAGACATTAGTGATTTTGTAAACCATGAAGCAAGTGTGTATATCTCAATTTAAAATTATTTCTGTAAGTATTAATGTAATTAAAGAAGAAAGCTGCATATATGTTTGCTAAGTGAGGCAGTAGGTCAATTAGTATTAAGATGCTGTGTGTTTTTAAACTTTGTTTCACATGTGTTTAAGGGGAAATCCAGTAATTTGTGAAACTGGATCCCTGGGGATATTTTACAGTTTTCCATGTCTGGGAAAGTAATAAAATATAAATGGAGAACATAGCAGAAATGATGGAACTTTTTCTTTGTCATACTCTCTTATCTGGCAGCTACATGGTGAATATTTGGGGGTGTAGGATGATAAATCTGATGATGCTCTAGTTGAATTGGCAGAGTAAGCATCCATGCTGTTTCAGAAAGAATCTCTCCACAGGGCTGTAATAGCTTGATGCCTTCCTCTTCAGTAAGTCATTTTTGTCAAGTTAAAGGCCAAAATTCAAACTGGCTTGTTGTCAGGGACACTAAGCACAGCAGGCAAAAATCCCCAAGGCTACCCAATTCCCAGCATAGATAGATAAAGCTGGCAGAGCCTGCTTTACTCGTCTTCCCCTCCCCCGGAAAAATCCTCTTCCCTTGGTTTTTTTTTTTTTTGGAGGATATGGGCACTATTCTGCATACTAATACAATTTAACAGAAAGTATTTAAATGGAAGGTTTGTTCATCTGTTTGTGGCTAAAACAATCCATTATTGTTTGGGAGTAATGGAAAAATAATGCACAATCCCTGCAGTGCTGCAGGCAGCCGATCCAGCTGTGCTCACCTCGCCACAGCTGGAGGGAATTGTCCTTGGCACAGCAGCGGCTGCGGCGGGCGCCGGCCCTGCCTCGGCCGTTGTGTGATGGGGCACTTCAGATGGGTTAAGCTCATCATCCTAAACCGTGGAATTGGACTTTGTAGCAGCTTCCCTTTTTACACTTGGGGTCCTGATTCCTGGGGCTGCTCAGCAGTGTTAAACCACGCTATGGACTTCAAGGATTATTGCCCACTGCACTGCCTGTGGTACTCCAGGAGTGCTGAGTGTCCCTGAATGTCCTCACTAATGTGCAGTTTTACCCGTGGTTGCTTTTCTTGAATGGTGGATGTTTCTTTCCCAACTCATTATGAAGATGGTCTGCTGAAGAAAATAAAATGTGTTACTTTTTCATTCATAGGTAACCTACTATTATCCTTCTCTTGCAGGAATTTTTGCCTTTATAGGTAATCAGTGTCAGGAAAATAAATATTTTTGATAGGATTCAATCTTTTTTGCTCTAGTTGATGAGATCTTTGTAGATACATTTCATTATTTGGAGTAGAATGGCATTTTTGGATGAGTGAATTAGGAAAAATAGCATTTTTGTTGACCTTTTAATATGTTTACAGTTTTGTCGTCCTTAAATATCTGCCTATTTCCTCAAATAATTAGACTAAAATAAAATGGCTATGTATTTATCAATTTAAAGTTTCCATATCTTATTTTCATCCCAAGACAGCAAATTAAATTTGCATGTGTTAAATTCTAGGCTTCTACTTTGTCTTCCTGATGTTTCCAGGACAATATTAAAAGCTCTCCTTTGTATTTTTCTCCTGAAAATAAAGGTTAAAACACTGAAGATAGTTGCCTTTCTTATTTATACAGGAAAATAATTTATTTATTTTGGCAACTCCTCACATCAGTCTGGACTTTCTTTTTTCATGGCCCTGACCTTTCTTCTTCACGTGCCGGATTTGGGCTGTGTTGAACCCCCAAAGACAACCGGACATTGCGGCAGAAAATTCAATCCCTGTGGTCAGTGTTTTCACATTCTTTAGTACATGGGGTGTATGACATGAAAAGTTTATTGGAAAGGAAACATCTTTAGGAATACAGGTACTCTGTTTTCCTGAAGAGCAAAAGGAAAAAGAACCCCAAAACTCCAGGCTGAAAATGAGCTGAGTATGTGGATTGTACTGTTGCTTTAACAAAATTTTTTTGACTACACAAGTGCAGAATTTAGAAAAATGAAGAATTTCAGTTTGATTCAGACTTGCAGTGATTGATGATTTCCCAGGGAATCTGTGCTCTTTGTCTTTGTAGCTGATGTGTTTTGGTTCCTTTCCCATGTGCAGACCTTTTTATAAGCATGTGGGAACTTCACTTTAATTCAGAATTAAAATATCAAATTTTACAAGTGTAAGTCTAATTAGCAGATACGTCATTGTTGCTCCTTTAATGTTAATGGGGAGAGAATCCACTACATTTGGTACACTTTGGGTTTGCAGTTGAGTGGGTGAGCGTAAGCTAAAGGTCTGATGTCAGCCTTTGAAAGAGAAATTGGGTGCATTTTCTGGGCTCTTGAAGTGATACTTAATTCAGTGCTTTAGACTGCAAGGAGTTCCGAGCAGTGTCTCTCATATCTCTTTCTTAAAAACATCTGCAGACAGGTAATGGCCACATTAAGTGCTGCAGTGGGCATGTTCATATCTCATGTGTCTGTAAATACCCTACTGAGCAGATCAGATAGAGCAGAAATGGCTTCGTGGAAAAAAAAAATGCCTGAAATGTTGTGGGTTTTGGAACTGGCAGGGAGTTGCTGTGTATCTCATTTTTCATCTCCCAGCTATCCCTTACGTGGAGCGTTTTTGTGCTGTGATCGGCTGATGCATTTAACCCACCCCTGAAATTGTTTTTAACCACAGTGAAAATACTTCTGCTGAGGTCCCCCTTGCACAGATGAGTGGTGAAATAAGGTGAGATGAGGTTAAAAGGCAGAAGGGAAGTTAGGGAAGACAGAAGGTGCCAGAGAGTGGTTCAGCTGTGAAACTCAGCATGGTCCATCAGCCTCTGAATGTTCTGGAGTCAGAGAAAGGCTTCAGTGTTGAACTCAGGCTTTAATGACTTTATACAACTTGGTAATTGTGTGATATAACCAAGTTCTGTGATGTAACCACACTCAGATTTAAATCTCTGCATCTTTTCCCAGAGATCCTGTCATTCATTCATAATCCAACATTCAATTTACCTCTAGAAAAGCCCAGGGTGTAGGAATTACTGTCTGGCTCTTTATAAGAGTGACTTCTGCATATTGGGCAATAATTAACTAAAAATAGTATGCTGTGTGTACAGCTAATGTGCCATAATAGGAACACCTACATCTTTTATTCCTTCTTTCCAAGAATTTTAGGGAATTTCCTGTTAATAGACTTCTTTCAAGATTTATTAATTAATGTGTCTGTGCTCATTTATCGAGCTCTATGTGAGAGAGCCAGGCAGCCTGACACTGCTCTGCAGCCCCTGGATCTGCTCAGGGTGATGGAATCAGCTCCAGTAATTGTGCTGTCACCAGCTCTAGAAGCAGACTTTGGCAAACAGAAGAAACATGTACATAGGTGCTTTTCTGTGTTGTGTTCTTCATTTTAAAATTCAATACCTCCTTGGAGTTCTAGGTCTGTCTGATAACAGGATAAATAACACTTCAGTATAACCCAGCAGCTTGGCTTGAGCTTCTAGTCACAGTCATTTCTTTTGTAATTTTTTTATTTTATTTGTGCAATCACAGAAGTAATTTGACTTGTTACGAATAATGTTTTGATAAGCTTCAATAGAAATTAGCAAACCAGCCATCAAATGGGATTTATAAAAAGTTGCTTGGGAAAATATGTTGTAAGTAGTCTGCAATTCAAGGCATTTCCTTTGCAGGATGCTTATCAAGTCTGCATGTGCTACTTCCAAATTGAACTAGAACGTAGATGAGAGCTATTTTTGATAGAAAGGGGTGGGGGAGAAAGAAAATAAAGCCCAGTTGGAAAGTAGTAACAGGTTTTTTTCTCATTGCCTTAGGATGTAAATCCTGCAAAGTGTGCAGAGAGAAAACAGACTTTGAAACAGCCGAAGAAAACAGATTTATCTGTGATGTTTGAGATGATGCTGGTAGTGTAAACGTGATTGAAATAGTCATTGTAGGAGTGGTGAGTAAATATACCAGAAGCTTGTGGATAAACTGACTTCTCTTTGCTGCTCCATATGCCAAGTAAAGGCAAAATATCCTGTTTGCTCTGGGATGTTCCTTCCCCAGGGAGGCTGTGTCAGGAGGAGCAGCCGCTGGTTTTCAGGATTGTCATGCTCCCAGATGCCAGTGTAGAGCTCTTCTTTCATCCTCTGGATGTGGTTGCTGGCCTCTTCTGGGCTGTTGGAATTAAGATGTTGCAAGACCGAGAGGGAAATGATCCAGCAAATATTTTTGTGAGGATTTCTTGTAGATTAATCAGTTTTTTAGCCTTTTGGTGTTTCACAAATCAGCAGTGAAACCTGGAATGTGGAAGCTGTCTACACTTTTCAGGACAAAGTGCTGCCTTTGTGACCATCAGGCTGATGGATAAACTTACAGGACAAGCTTAATCTTTTTTTCCCAGACTGAAAAATTACCAGGCTGAAAAGGGATCTCACCTGTCATTCTCCTCTAACTAATTTTTGGCTTTTCATCTGGCTTCAGTCAAATTTCATAAAGGCAAAGCCATTAAGCAGAGCAGGGCTCAAGATTTATGGAGATGAGGAGCTTGGGAGAGCAAATCCACCCTCCCATGGTCTGACAGAGTGGTCCTGGTCCCAGCCCTGTGCACAGGAGATGTGGAAGGAGCAATGTGGGAAAGTGAGAGGTAGAAAGGGGAGGGACATACTTGAATTAAGTCCAACACACCTATAGGTAAACCAAGATTCATGAACCATAGTGAGAGTTTGGGGTTTTTCTTGGCTTTTTTTTCCCCCAGAATTTAACATACTCTGAGACAAACATCCAGATTACTTGATCAAGCACCTGTAATAACACTCCCTATATGTTTGTTTGGATTTAGGGGTTTTGTTTTGCCTTTTCACCCAGCTGAAACTGTGCCTTAATTCCTCACACAAAGCTTCAGCTGCGCCCTGCGAGCACGTCGCTTCCAGCACCAGCCACTGCATCAACCTCCTACTGGCATTTTTTAATTAAAAGAACACCACTATCACTTCAAATTAGTGCCACATAGCTTATTGGAGTAAGAAGTGAAATGGTGTTTAAAGGTTTTTCTCTCGTGGAAATTTTTTATTAAAATTTGCTCTCTTTTGGGTTTATCAGTAGTTTGTCATTCAGTGCTTGGACAATATCAGATTCCGAGGTGTGCAAGTCCTCTGTGATATGAATGCAAATAAAAGGCTCCCTTTTAATATCTCAACTGTTTGATAAACAAGAAACACCTTCTTCATAAAAACAAAGCAACTGACATTATATTATTTTATGATTCCCACAAAGCAAGTGTCAGCCTGTTTTTCAAATGCATTCCCTGTGTGGAGAAGGTAGTGAAGAAATAGATATTTCTGGGAGCTTCTGTGCCATGAACTGTGAAGAGCTGTTTGTGTAATCCTGTTCAGTGAAATTGTTAGGGCTCCGTTATACTAAATTACTGTGAGAGCAAGGAATATATCCAGGGGGAGGTAGCCCTAGTGAGAATTTTCCTCATACAGCATTTCATTTTGTCTGGAATATTAGCACTGTTAACCATCCATGCGAAATGCAATGTATTCAATCTATTTAATCAATTTAAACTGGAAAGCAAACGTCTTAGGCTTTGAGTGAACCAGCTATTCTCATGTACTGGGTTTTTTAGATATTAAGTTCTGGGCTTTGGCTGTGCTAATACAGTAGTTTGATAAAGAACTTGTTGTTCAAGAGAACTTTCTTCATTTTTTTTTTTGCAGGGTCCTGCAACCGAGTGGTGTCACTTGTATAAAATCCTGTGTCTGAATATGCATTAAGGTTGTATAGGAAGATGCATCATATTTTTTCCTTCAAGCTGCAGTTTATTTATGTAATACCTTTGATCAAGGTATCCCAACATAGTGGGATTGTAATTTACTGATGTAATGGACACTGACATTTTGTACAAGGAAAATGGCAATCAGGTGCTATTGCCAGACAAAGCGATGAATGTATAATGTTGAAAAAATTGTGACCAAACATCCTGGTCAGAATAATGCACTAAAACATTTTCACCCAGAACCTAGTCTTTGTAACTGCAGATTCTCTTGGGATTTGAAAGGGAGGTTTCTTTAGTGAGGAGCTTGCAAGTTGTTCATAAAAATTGCCAATGAGAGGAAGGTCCACATATATTGTTGTTAAGTTGCTGCTGAGAAACTGATTTTGCAATGAAAATGTTTATTTGTTTTGAAAGAAAAATCTGTGCTAGAATGCTATGCATGCCCTACTTATGTGTTTTCATTCTAAACTCTATTTTTATTTTGCTCTCTGCAGCCAGTCTGTAACTAAAACATTCCTAGCATCCTTTGGCTGGAGATTCAGTCAAGGACTTTTTTGTCCTGCTTTCAAGATGATGATTCCAGTCTTTCTTGAAGCTTCTCCAAAGGAAATTTCCTTCTGTAGTGGATCAGGTGACAACGAGGGAAGTCACTGCCTATGGTCCAAAGGCTTAGTGACATCCTCTTATTGTTGTCGTGTCCTGCCATGCTCAATCTTACAACAAATGGAAATATTTTAGCATAGCTACAATGGTACACAGTAAGAGTTGGAGCCACTCTGATGTTAATTCTGCTTGAGTTCTCTCAGCTCACGAGCTGGCTGTTAGCAGAATAATGTGGATAAATGTTCTGTGGGCACAGAGGAGAGGGGTTGTGTCTGTGTCCGTGGGCAACAGGCCTCCCTCCCCAGCTCCCCATCCAATCGAAGGGTGTTTGCCACCACAGATTGGATTTTCTTGCTCAACCAGGGATTGGCTCTGACCAGTGTGTTTGTTTTGTTGTTCATCCCTGGTGACTGTCAGTAGCACTTGGCTGAATAAACAGAGACTATTGATCAAATTTGAAGTCATTAGCTTGGCAGTTTAAATAGATGCTGGCCTATATGATTAGAACAAGGGAATAACACAGGCTGATACAGCTTTATTTGGACTAAAAGCCTTCTTTTCATAGAGTCCTGTTTGGTGCCATTCAGCTCCCAGTTTGGTGCATCCCTTAGGTCATGCAAGAATGAGACATTTTGCTTAAAATACCTAAAGCGAAGAGGGTGGCTTTGCTTGTGTAAGAGAGCGACAGCACAGATACAACAGGGATCTGCTGAACTTTGGTACTAACTGGAGATAGATTTGGAAGAAGGGGGTGCTGCCATGAGGTTATTGCTTAACCACGTCCAGCCAGGGCATGTCCTGGGAGGAATCCTGCTCCAGCCCCCAGCTCCAAAGCAGCAGCAGTGTTGGATTGGCCATGGATTGTCCATCTCACTGCTGCTCAGCTGACAGACATGGCAGTGAGATCTGGGTGTTTACACCAAACCCCACGGGTGATTAATCACTTCTGAAGGAAGTAGCTTCCTTTTAGTGGCTGCTGTCGTGCCATGTGCCTGACAGCCTTCTCCATCATTTGAGCATTTTGGATGGAGCATTTTGCTGAGGGAGTTCTGGAGTGCTCCGAGATGCCATTCCAGAGGATGGGCAGTGCTGTGTGAACACCCTGGCACGGAGCAGCACTAATTCCTTCCTGGCAGGCCGGTGCTCCTGAGTCACAGAGCTGTGTGTCCCTCGAGAGCGAGCACATTCAGCGCCGGGACACACACGGATTGACCCACATTTCCTCGGGCACTGCAGCAGTCACGTGCAGCTCATTGCCAGGAAATCAGATGAGAACTGATGTAACTCAGTTCATCCAGCGTTTGCATGGCCCGGCCCAGAGTGCTTTTGGGGATTTACCACCTGTGTGACTAATAGGTGATTAGGTAGATTGGAAGGAGTGTGTCTACGTGCTTCATCTAGACAAGACTTATCCTGTAACAATGGCAGCATCAAAAAAAGTCTCTTACACATCATTCTCTCATTGTAGTTTTTAAATGAAACTGGTTATTAAATCAGATTTTCTTCCTCTACGTAAAAGCTTTCATACTAATCCCTTGGAAAGTTTGTTGCTTAGGGATGTTTTCCCTGTGACAGCTGGACAATTGTCCTGTAGAAGAAAACAATAATTCAGTCCTGGGGTTAATAAAAGAACAAAAGTAGGTGAATGAATGATAAAAATTTGGTTTCACAAAGCTATTAATACCTCTGTAATTGCAGTCTTTTTTTGGAACAAGCCTCATTTCTGTCCCGTTCTTCTTCGCCTCTACCACAGCTTCCTTATTCCTGCACATCCACTTGCAGTCCCCCTCCTTCCCCAGTGCCACCACTGTCACCTCCCCAGGTCCCTCCCAGGCTCAGCAGGGCTGGCACAAGGCCCAGGCTAATAAGCCCAGACAAGCTGATTCCCTGGCAGGTGTCCAGGTGGCTGCTCACCTTTTAGCATCAGTGCCCTCCACAAACGCATCTGTTTGGGGCTGCCTTGGGTTTGTCATTTGTAAACAAAGAGAGTTTGAGCTGAGTTCTCAGAACAAATGAAAGAATAGACATAAAGACAGTGGACAGCTATTTGTAGCCTCTTGGGCGGATGTTGGAAGGGATTATAACGGGCAGAATAATCACAAAACAAGCTACTGGAGATTGAAAAAAATTCCAGGAGTTAAAAACAATATCATAAAACAGCTAATGTACCTGATTCAAAATGAGAAAGGATGCCAAGAATTTAATTTGGGCAAACACGGTTTTTCTTCTCTCTTCCTGTTTTTAAACTTTGCACCTTTATTTTAGCTTTTGTATAGGAAATTAAAGCAATTGTTCCATTTTGTAGCTCAGCACTTAATCAGCCTGAATTATTTTTTAAAATTTTACCTGGATGGTCAGGGTGTCATTTTTCCCTTCTTTTTTTGCACATGCCTCTTGAATGGTCTGGAATCTGATGGATATAATTTCAATATGGAATGGTAATGAAGACAAAAATAGATGTGTGCAAGAGCTGCTAACAGGGAAACATCAAGAAGAGAAGTCAGTGGAATGTTTAATTCCATCTAGTGTGGGCAGTTTTCCCCCTAAGACATTAGAAGCATTTATACCTCAGTACTAAGATCCAAGTTAGGATCAAGACTTCATTTATTATGGGCCATTAGGCTCTGCCACTTCTTTCCAGCACCAGCTCCATCTTGATGATCCATATGTTTGTTATCCTCAGGTTGATAACGACAGCCCAGGGAGCTCTGGGAAGAAAGAAGTACTTGGGAATGAATTCCAGCTGGTTCAGTTTTTGGCTGGTCACCCTGAGTAGCCTAGAACAAAATGAACTCGTGGCTCTGGGCTTTTGTGCTCCCTTAACTCTTCACTGAATGTGGACTTTCACTGCCCTGATTTTTAAGTCGGAGCTCACTCAGGGTCAGGTCAGAAAGGGCTGCTGGAGCTCATGTGTTTGTTACCATCTGAGCAAAAAGCAAACAGCAGGTCTGAGAGTAAGGAAGGCAAAAGCTGTAAGAGCATGAAAATGTTTCTTTGGCAGCAAGGCCCGTGGCTTTGAAAAGCTTTACATGACAAGACTTGAGACTTTTTATGTTTCTATCCAAACATGCCAAAAAGCACTCGGCATACCTCAGTTAAAATCCAAGCATGGAAAACAGAGATGTGCTGGAAATCAGGGAAAGTTTCTGAGGCATTTGCTAACCTGAGGTATGTGGTGGTAAAGCAGTGATGTGGTGCTGATGCCTTACTTGAAAGAAAGAATGCTTTTCATTTACTTGCAAAAAAAAATTTGGGGTGTTGACTGTGCCTCTTGAAAAGTCATCCAGTTCCTGCTGGAATTTGTCCTGGTAGCAGTTACTGAAATTAGTAGTGCCAGAAGAGGTGCTTGGTAAGTGTTACTCTTCGCAATAGATTTTGAGCAACTTCTTGTTACAAGATTTCCAGTTACTAAAGAAATTCCAAATGAGTCTTGATTATTCTAAAATAAGTTGAGCCCTGTGCATTGTTCTGAGGTTTCTTCTTTGTATGTACTTAGTAGCCTGTAGGCCAAATTTTCCTGTGGAATTTCTGTATTGACAATTCTTCATTCACTGTTTCCGTATGAATGAAGAAATGTGGATTCTTGAACATTGTGACCACAGTGGTCATCAGTGTTTTTATACTTGTATTTATGGGCTTCTAAAAATTACTCTGGCAAAATTTGTTGGTTTGTATTTTCAGTGTTTTTAAAACAGGGATCTTTTTTCTCCCTTCATTTTGCTGAAAGTTAATCTCAACATCAGCAGCTTCCTGGGTCACTGAAGTGATTCTCTTGCCAGCTTCCTGCTCTTGGTTCACAAGGAAGCTTCAGTTTAACACTGAGCTGAGCAGTCTAGAGCCAAAGCTGAATATTGGGCACTAAGGCAACGTTCCATGTGGATTGTTTAACTACAGCTCTTTTACTGATACATTTAAGCCCCATGGGATGAACTAATAGTTTACATAGTTTACAACTTACACATAACGCCATCAATTTTTTGAATAACAATGTTCTTGCTTTTGAGCAATCTACTTAGCACTTGATGAAAACCAGACATTAATTTTGTACTGTTTATTATATATCCCAACTGGAAACTTTTGTTCCTGTAAAGTTGATTTTATACCTTATTTAATTGCAGTAAGATATCAAAGAAGTCAAATACTGGTTTTGTCTGGAAAAACAAATCTCAGCTTTAAATTGAGATAGAGAATGTGTTAAATTACATTTTTTTCCTCCTTTACAATAGTGCTTAACATTCAAATTGCTTTGTTGAAATACTGACACTACCTGTATGTGAAGGAATGTGAATACCAGCCACTCTTTGGAGACACAAAACATATGTTTTATGTTTTAAACTGAGAAATCTGCTTCGTTTTAGCTTGGAAGTTGTAGACCTTTTGCTGTTAGACAAAAATTCAGTGTTTCTATTGAACTGTTGCTTGGCTTGGTATCTACTCAAACTTTGCCAAGATTTTCTGTACCAAGGTTTCTTCTTTCACAGGTTTCACGTGTTCTGCAGCAGCAGGTCAGACTCTTTCTGCTTTCTGCATAGCAAGCAGCTATTCTGAGGCAAGGCAATACTTATATATTGAGCTGGAGATAGTACTGGCTTAGAAAACACAAAAGTTGTGTGTCGTGTTCCTGACATTTCAAGTGTTTTCCTCCGTGGACAGGACCCCAAGGCTGGCTCTGGTTTAATTGGTGTGAGTGCTTCTGCATTCCGCTAATTGTAGTGCTCAGTTAAGTACCCGCAAATGTGTTGCTTCTGGTTTTGGTCTCTTGTTCTGCACTTTCTCGCCTTTATAAAGCAGCAGAGAGCAGTTGTGCAGGTTTTCCTCACGGAATTAGGAAATGAATGGCTTGTAAAAGCCCGAAGTCCATTAATTGGATGGTGTTTTGTGGGGGAAAAACAAGGTGCTGTTAGTACAGAAACATACCTGTAACTTGAATCTCACAAACTGCTTATAAAACATGCAGTGGTAGTAGGGGTCTAGCCAGCCCCAGAGAGAATATCTGGGAAGCAGGAGAATCTTAATTTTTGTGTTTTATAGTGAACATAATATTTATTGGAAAAGCCTTTTATGTACTGAATTAGTAAGCAAATGATCAGCTGCACAGGAGAGTCCTTCTAGGCTTCCTTTTGGTAATGAAAATAAGGTGTTGAAGGCTTTATACCTTGAACTTATGAAAGTGAAGATCAGAGACACTTTAAATGAAACACACCTCTCTGAAATGCTGACTGAGCACAGGCACTGTTCTCCACTACAGGAGTGTCAGCTATTTCATTCCTAATTTATGCCTCAGCAATATCTAAAGCATTCAGGGTTTCTTTTCTGTATTTGATTTTTAATTTAACATTGTTCGCCTCACATATTTCAGAGAAACAAATTCATGTATCTGAACGTTTGGATAGGATTTCTAGAAAGAACCTTTTGTTACTGGGACTCTGGGATTAGGGCTGGGTTTGAGCTGGGTTCAATCCCCAGCTCTGCCTGGGACCTGTTGTGAGCAATGTTGGGATGAGAACAGGGTCCCGTTAGGTGCTGACATTTTTAGGGATTTGAAAAAGATGTGAAACCTCCTTGGTGTTGAAAGTACAAAATATTTTTGGCCATCTTAGTAAAATTCAGTTTGGAATCTGAGTTATGAGTGCATGTGGGTGGAGGAGCATGTTTTTCATGCTTTAGGAATTTTTTTCCAGATGCTTTTGCGGTGCTTGGGTAACTGTAAAAGCAAAGTATTGAGATTTCAGCATGGATTTATTCCTTAGTTTTAATGCAATTTAAGGGAATTGAGCCACATAGTTTCCTGGTGTGTTTTTAGCTTCATTTTGGTGATGATGTCGCACAGCTCACGTTGTGTCTGATCCAAAGTGTGAGCACAAGAATGTGCAAGGCGTGCAGATAAGTCTGTCTGGATAGACACCACTTGCTTGGAAATATGAATTATTCAATGCAAGTGCACGTGGTTAGAGATGCAAAAGACTGAATAAGGGAAGAATTCCAGAGCTGTGTTGATCCCAGTAACTGTAACTTGCACAGTGAAGTGTAGAGTAAATGAAAAGTCCATTTTGTATTTCCAGCAGGATTTTTTCCATTGAAATTGTTTTGTTTAGCTCTCAGCTAAGAAGTTGTATTTGCCCTGAGAACAGCATGTTATTCTGTGTGGTTTTAACAGCAATTTTGAGGCTTTTACATATATTCCTGTATCTTACTAGTGTACACTATACAGAAGCTGATGCAGTAGCTGAAGCCTGAGTGTATCCTTTGTTTTCAGGGAATCGGGAGACTGTGGAATCTTGACTGAATTTGGGAAATCTCTCCTTATAAAATTATTGTCCCACTTGGCTGTGGTCCTGGCAGAATTATTGGTGGGGGTGGATGACTGAGTTTTAGAAACCATACAGTGGGTATAAATTACATTATGTTCTGTTAACGTATTTCCTGGTAAAGCTGTGTAAATGATGGGCTGTTCTTGAGAATGTCTGTAAAGTGGTCATGGCAATAACTGACTTCGCTCTTAAATTCCAGTTCTCACAGAAACTGGTTGTGCTTTGGACCTGTTTGGAGACAGCAAAGAGAAAATGGAAGGGATGTGAGGGAAGGCAGAGCTTCAAGGACATCTTGGTGACAGAGGAGGTGTCACCAGTTAGGGTCTCACTCTTGCCCCAGCTTCTCTGGCTGTATTTCCTACATCTGAGCAGCCACTGCAGGGCCAAGAAGAACAATTAGCTGATGAAACAGCAGTCTACAAGAGGTTTACCCTAAAAAATAAACTTTAAGAGAAAAAGCACCCATGGAAGTACAATTTGAGTGGCACATGGGCCAGGTAAACCCCATGGGCAGCTTCTGCTTTCAGAGCTGAGGGTTTTTCTGTAAGTCTCATGCATTCAGGGATATTTGGGGGAAATGGGCAACTCTGTGGGGAGCATGACAATGCTCTTGGCCTGGGTTACAGGGAGGCATTGCAAAGTCATAAGAAAACTGAGGCAATATCTGGGATTTAATGAAAGATTTAATCTGAGGGCTAGCCTTTATCTCAGGTATTTGTTAGGGGTGAGCAAGGGGAAAGAAGAGAGAGAAAAGTTGGTATGAGGAATAATTGATAAGCTTATTCCCACTTCTGATTTGTGTGCCTTTCTCAGATTCTGTACATCAACATTAATTCAGCTTCCTATTGATCTGCCTTTTATATCCCTGCAAAGTTCTTCAGCTGATTCCATAACTCTTCAGAGTTTCTCCAGTTTTACATCTCAGTCAGTTAATTTTTAAACGTGCTTTACTGGTCTTGTGCTGCACACAGTTTCAGTTAAAAGGGAATTTAATGAGTCTTGTTCTTCCAATAGCCCTGTGCTGGGTTTTTCAATGATTTATATTACTGAGGGTTAAGTCAGCCCTTGCTGGTTGTATGTGAAGACTTATTGTTGTAGAATTTTTCAGTTTCAGTAATTCTTAGGAGCAGAGATGAAGCTCTTGTGTTTTGTCAACTTGATTTTTTTTGCAGTAGGAGAACTGCCTCTCATTCGTGACTGCTTTCTGCTTAGGTAGGATGGAATTTTGATTCCTGACTAAGTAGATACTTTAATGACATGTTAATGGACTAATAAAAATGGCTTTTTCTGGGTGTGTGGTTTTTTGAAGATCTCTTCAAAGTTGTCTAGTGTTTGCAACTGGCTACACGAAGCCAAGTTCCAACCCACGAGGAGATCATGCCTTGAAAAGAGGCTTTGATTTTTACTGCAGCCTACACAAAAGGGCCACAAAAAGGGTTCATGTATCAACTCTAGCGACTCTTTGAGAATTGAGGGTTTTATAATGAAGCTTTGCTTTAATCTGGTAGTCAAGGTCTGTTTTAGCATGAGTTCAGGCAGAGCCTTCCAGTGTCAGGGCATGAATGCAGGGCCTGAAGTCGGAGGGGTCTCGGGGGTTTTTGGTTGGTTTGTGTCTCAGATTGCAAATCTCATTGGCACCACAATGCTGAGATCGTTAGTGAAGGCCACTCAGGGTGCATGTCAGGATGAAATTAGTTCCATACAGCTAATTGGCTTATTTGGCAAATGTAAGGAAGGCTGTGGCTTTGTTTATCTCTTCGTGCTCGCCGGCGCTGCAGCGGTTCGGGTTCGGTTACTGGGAAGTTAAAGCAGTCTGGATTTATGCATTTCAGTCTCGAGCAGACAAAGAGAAAGACCAAAAGTATTCCTAAAGCAAACAAAAAAATGACTAGAATAGAAACCTTGGCCTTTGTGGTGACAATTTAAAGTGCAATTTGTGAATAAAGTGGTGTATTTCAGCTCAGTGATGTGGCTAGCTGTAGAGAAACTGCATTTTTACATACTTCAGCCATCTTTCCTTTCCCATAAAACCATTTTTTTGTATCCCACCACATATAAATGATTGTCATCCTTAAAAAAACCAGACATGTGAAACCTTCACGGGTTGTCTGGTAGTAGAAATAAAAGCAGACCTTATCTGCAGTGAAGTCTCATTTAAGGTTATGTGCAGAGAGCACAGCTGTAAGCAGAGTCATTCCTCAGGGCAGTTCAGAAGGGGTGGCCTGTAGTATTCAGAGTATTTTCCACAAAATCCACTGGGCTATTTGGATGAGACATGACTTCACATAAGAGATTCAGCAAAGATTTTAATTGTGGGCCATGGGTGTTGGAGCAGCATGTGGTGAATAGCTGATGTTTGCTTTTTTCTCCTTTTTTGGGGGGAGGCTTTTTTCCACTTTATGTACATTATTTTTGCCATGCAGCCTTCCCAGAGCTGTTTTTCAGAATGGGATTTCTGCTGTGGAAACTGAGCTGGCACACACAGGGGACTGTCCAACACAGGCTACCAAGTTCACAAGTCAAAACCTACACAGGCTTTGAAGCATTAGCAGAGATATTTCCATTACTTGGATGTCTCAAATTTGAACCTGCTTTGCAGCCATTTTCATTTTCCAGTTGTGTGCAGTAACTTTGGTTTCATTTTATGTCAAGATCTTTATTACTTTCTATTCCAAAGCCTCATTGTTCTTCTTTGCTTCTGTCTTAGAACAAACCAACCAGCTTGTGATGCTGTAATGATTATGCTGCATATCTCTATGATTAAAGATGGTCTATACAGAAGGAAATATTGAGTGAAGTCCTTTCTATGCCATCAGCCTGCTGGCCTCTGTTTATCTTCTGTCACAAAGTAAAACGAATATATCCTGGAATCTGGCTGCCTGTTTGTACAAGCATAAATAATTAACCTGAAATATCCAAGGGAAGGCCAGAGATGGCTGAAAGTGGTATTTGCCAGCGTGGTTCCCTGTGACCTCTCCCCACCTTTCCTAAGGAAGATGTGGACATACTGCTGCTTTGTCTTGTCTTGTCTCCAGAATTAACTTGGACACTAAGTTGAAGGCTGTGGTTAGCTCAGATCATATCCACCTGTAAAGGTCCTTAATTTGAGCATGGAGGCTCCTACCTTTAACTTGCAAAGTGTGAATGAATGCAATCCCAGGTGCACATTTGCCTGCTGTTTTGCATTGGTACAGGCTGGGCCTATGGAATATTTTCATCACTTGCCTTATTTACTTTACTTTTCCCCTCAGGAAACTGTGTCATTTGTACACCGTGCAGCTGGAAACACTTGTAACATCTTAGCAGCGTGCAGTGGGATGGGGGGTGTTGGGAGCTGGACTCTGTGATCATCATGGTCCCTTCCAAACTGAGACATTCTGTGGTGTTTGGGAATAAATCTGGTGCTGATGCAGAGTCAGGCTCTGTTTACTTGGGAATGTTTGAAATGGTTCCTCTCCCAGACTGTTTTTCTGTGCCTCCCTGCAAGTGCTGCTCTTGCTGCAGGATGGTGTCTCAGGGTGAATTAGCAGCTTTCTGATGCAATTCTCAGCTGGGTTGTTCAGACACTGGTGCCACTCTGTGCTCTCCTCACTGTACCAGTCCTGCTCCTGCAGCACCTCCTGAACCACAGCAGATGATTCATTTCTCTTTGGAGGCAGGGTGGACAACCAGGGCCTGGCAGAGGAACCTCTCAGCTCACTCAAGTTACATCCCCAGGGTGAATACTGATTTTGTCTAAGGCTCGTCCTTTCTTCACCTCCTGCCAAATATGCTTTCACACTAGCACTTCACCCAGCTGGCTAATTTGGCCTTTGAAATTATCTCAGTAATGTCAGGTACTTAAAAAAACATTCCCATCCCTTTATAAATATTATAATCTAGATGTAAAGACATTGTTTCGGTGTTGTTTGGGATCTGTTGTATTAAAAAAAGAAGTTTTTCAGAGCTGTGCAACAATTGGGAGCGCAGCATAAACAAATCCTGTTTCAGGCTGAAACAAGTTGGTTGACTTTGAGGAGGCAGAATGTAAATATCCAAGTCAGGAGAATTAATACCTTTTGTAGTGTTGCAACAAATGCAGGGAGATCACTCCTGCTGACAAGCCCAGAACCTTTCTTGTTTAAGAGAAAGAAAAACTAAAAGAAAAAGCACTTTGGAAAATGGGCAAAGAGGGAATTTGGGCAAAACCTGGGCAAAGAGCTAAGGGTCTGTCTCATTCTCCTAAACCCCCTCTGAATCAGGGATAAAATTAATAACTTTTTAAGCCTTTGTAGCTAAATCTACCCAAGTCCATGAATTTGGGGCTTGAGGCAGCAGCCATCAGGTCCTCTGCTGTTGAGACGATGTGTTTAGGAAGGAATTGTGGCCCAGTCCCAGCTTTGCACAGCAGGGAGGGGCTGTCTGCTCTGCTGCTGGCATGCTTTCACATCCAAGTCTCCCGTTGCTGACCTTTGCCACCTGTTTTTTTACTGGAATTTAGAAATCTGTAGCTTTTAAGTGATACAGCTCTTGCAAATATTTTTTGCTCTAGTGGGTTTAACATGCAAATAGTGGAACAGAGCCAATGGTCCATCTCGGGCAGCCCAATTCTGGAGATTGCTCCATAAAGGTTTATTTCAGCTATTAGCTTTTGTGCCAATATTTTTCTTACAAGAAAGAGTAATAATTTTTGCAACCGAAAATTGAGGGTTTCACAGGCTGTGAGTGGAAAATTGGCAGCTGTGCTCATCTACTGTAGACTGAAAGGCTGGGGCAGAGGGAAAAGAATTACATGAAAAACATAATTCTTCAATAATAGCTTTAGAAATTTATGCTGCTGTTTTGAAAGCACACCTGAAATATGGAGAAAGTTACAGATGTCATCCTTCTCCAGCTCAATAAATTATTCTTAAAATGGGGATGGCAAAGTAGAGTTGATTTTAAAAATCTCACAGAATTCCTTTTGGCTGGTACCAGCACGCGAAAATTCTTATTTTACTTGTACTTAGTCTCTCTTTCTTGAGTAGTTTTTCCTCTGAAACACTCTCAACAGGAAAAGGAAATTAGAGGTTGCTCTGTTGTGCTTCCACAGGCAGCGGATGGTGATTCTCTAACCTTGTGTTGTTCCAAATTGAGTTGCCATAGTCTGGCACACTTCTCTTTTTGGTCAGTTGTTTAAAAAAAATGCAAGAGAAGCTTTCTCTGATTTTAGTTTACCAGTGTAAGAAATAAGTAATTTTTAATCCCTTCTAAAAATACTTTCCTGGTGTGGCTGCTTTAATTATTACTGGGAGGGAGGATTTCTGTATTTTTTTCCATGAGCTTCTGGGTTAAATAGTGGATTTCTTTGGTCTGTTGGCTTGACATGTGAGGTGAGGCAGTTTTTTCTCTGCTGCCTGTGTTACGTAGGGAATGTTTCTCTGGAGCTGAGAGGTGGAATTCTAGTAGAAGTAAAAATAAATAAATAAAGTACTTGTTCCTTTGCACCTTCCCTTTCCCCAGTATAGAATTACAGTGAGACTGAGGGTAATTCAGGAGGAAGGGGACATGGAGATGAGAAGGGGAAATGGTCCATACCTGGGGAATTGGCCATTGATTATCTCCTGAGCCTTCATTCTCATGCTGAAAGATTTCTTTTTTTCCCACTGGGGAAAGAGACTCCCTCAACAGTAATTAGGTCTTTTATAGTTACCTTCCTTTCTTGGATCTTAGTTTGAGATAAGTTGAACTCCAATATTTTCCTCTTTGGCTCTGGAGTTGTTTTTCCTGGCCTGTTAGAACAGTTTAATGGATACTAAACAACTTGGATTGCTGAGATCCTACTGAGCAGTCCTTATGGAAAAGCAAAATTAGACTTGTAGCTGGTAATAGACCTGGTAGAAATGGAGATTGATGTGAGTTTCCTGATGTAATTTTTTTCTTAAACTGCTGTGCTGGTGAGTAGAATTGGAGAGAGGGAAACGATGTCTCGTTTGTGGCCCTTTCAAAGGAAAACATCTTGCTGCAGATTTTTTTTCAGTATATTTATTTTTCTCCTGAGTGAAGCCGTGTCATAGTTATCCCCAAACCTTTGTGTATTTACAGATTGCTTCTGTTGCAGAATCCTGCCAGGCTTTGTTTCACCATGTAGCCACACTTTGTGTGCAAGGAGCAGGAGGTTGCACTGCTTTTGATGGGACTTAGTGAAGAAGATCTCTTCCAGGAATCCCAGAACTGTTCTTTATTCAGAAAATGTTTAGCCCTTGTCCTAAAATGGATGGATTCTGAAGCAACAACAAAAAGCTGATTTAGCATTTGTCTAAACATGAAGTAAAGAAAATTAGGAGGTTTTAATGCAAAGGGATGTTCATTAAATCTTCTGTGTGTTGTAACAATAGAATTAAAGCAGCAAATATAAAGCCAAATTTATATGTAAATATTCCAATCCCAGATAAAGAAAACAATGCTCACATTTAATATTTAGGTGGCTTTTATTAGTTATGATCAGGTATTATTTTAGCTGATTTGATTACCAGAAAGCTTTTTTTTTTTAACAGTTTTAAGATTTCTTTATCTGCTTTTTTGTTTTGCAGTATTGTGTGCCAAGAATCTCGCAAAGAAAGATTTCTTCAGTAAGTATGTCCTAATTGTGTAACTTTCTGCTCTGAATTAATCAGATTTATTTGGAGATGGTGCATTACTGTGGAGGCTCATCTGTGTGTGTCATATGCACTGCATTACTACAGGAGTCCACGTTACTCTGGGTTGTAGACTGTGTGCATTTCAGGGCTGGAAACACTCAGGGCTCACAAATTGCAGCTGATGGAAGCTGACTGACTGATGGAACCACAGGCAGGCTGATGCTCACAGCTCTGTGCTGAGGGGTACCAGGAGCATCCACCTCAAACACAGGATTTACTAAAATACTTTCAGGATAATGACAATTGTCCTTTCTTGAGGAGGGAGCTTCTCATGGCATTGTCTTAGAAGCAGCAAAACAAAAGACTGTGTTTAACAGCACCTTTTCCTTTCCACAGGACTTCCTGACCCATTTGCTAAAATAGTTGTGGATGGGTCAGGTCAGTGCCATTCCACTGACACTGTGAAGAACACGTTGGACCCCAAGTGGAACCAGCATTATGATCTGTGAGTTGCTTGTAAGGTCATAAGTAAGCAGTATCCCAGAGATTTGTCTAGTGAATAAATAGTGCAGGGTTGGCACTGTAACTTCATTTTGTGTTAGCAAGAAGAGTCACATTTCATAGAATCTCAGAACAGCTTGGTTGGAAGGGACCTTGAAGATCATCCTGTTCCTCCCCCTGCCATGGTCAGGGACCCCTTCCACTAGATCAGGTTGCTCCCAGCCTGGCATTGGACCCTCCCAGGGATGGAGCAGCCACAGCTTCTCTGGACAACCTGTGCCAGGGCCCCAGCACCCTCACAGGGAAGAATTTCTTCCCAATATCCCATCTAACCCTGCCCTCTCAGGAACTGATTTTTTTTTCAAGAAGAAAATCCCTGTTAATAAAGGAGTGGTACTTTGCTTTTAGGGGTTTGAATTTGGAGGTACACAGCACAAGGGCTTAGTGAGCTCTCCTGGAGCAGTGCCATCCAGCTTTTACAGAAAATTGTCCTTGTTGGAATGATTTATTTTCTTCAAATTATTAGAACCATAAATTCTGCAGTTTTCTACGTTAATCGACTTGTTGTTTAGCTTTTAATGAGGCTGGCTGTAGTTAAATTCATGCTGCAGCAATATCAATTTCCCATGCTGTGTGAAATCACTGTGCAGTAATTCATTAATAACAGCATTTTGGGCATAAGCACTTGTGTACTTATAATAAAGAGGCATGACCAATGTACTAAAATGTGTCAGAATTTGTACCAATTACAGCATCAGTTCTGTGGAGTAAAAAGAGGTTATTATTTCTAAAATTACTCTTTTAATATGTATCTTTCTAGATACGTTGGGAAAACAGATTCCATAACCATCAGTGTATGGAACCATAAAAAAATCCATAAGAAACAGGGAGCTGGCTTCCTGGGGTGTGTCCGACTCCTCTCCAATGCCATCAGCAGGCTAAAAGATACTGGATGTAAGAGCACTTCCTCCCTGGTGTGACCAAGAACCCTCCATACCTTGTGCTGAGTAGTGGATAGTGTTCCCACCCAGCCCTTCCCAGGGTTGATTTTTCCAATTCTCCTTTGCAGACCAGCGTTTGGATCTATGCAAACTCAACCCCACAGACACCGATGCTGTCCGAGGCCAAATAGTGGGTAAGAATGATCCCAGCTAAATTCCATCTGCTTGGTAAATATCCATAGGGAAAAACTCCTCTAGTCACTGCTCCTGTGCCTGTTGGGTGCTGGTTTTTCTTATTTTACTGGGATTAAATTACATAACCTGAAAATTTTCATTACACTCCTATGCAGGAGATTGTTTCCTCTCAGTTGGTGATGGGAAACAGCATTAAAAACAGGGAATGCATCTGGCAAGGCTTCTGCTGCATCTCTGGAAGGGTGAATGTCCCTGGGAAATGATGCTTTTGGGCAAGGTGACAGGCAAAGTGAATCTTCAGTGTTAAAAAAGGATCTGGAGGAGTTAAAAGACATGTTACAAGTTGCTGGTTTGACACCTTTGACTCATGCAAGCCATTTCCAAATTTCAACAAGGCCGTGCTCATTTTACAGCAAATTTACCCCACGTTTTACTGCCCCCAACCAACCCCAGCTTTTCAGTGATACATATATTGGGCAAACTCCAAATTCTCACCCTAAGATGACATCTAGTGGTGAGCAATTTTTTTTCCAGCTTCCCTTTCTAGAGCCTCATGAAACCCAGATGTAGAGCTTGACATGTTTGATATTTACAGAAATAAACTCAAGTTTTGAGGGGATGACCCTCTGGTTTCTCTTCTGCTTTTTAAAAAATTAGTGATGCTTTAAGAGAATGGAGGGAATTGTGGTAAGTGATGTGTTCTTGTGCGTAGGATAGAGCTTTCCTTAATATTTTGCCTTGTGTAAATGTGGAATTTTTTTGCTTTTTGCTGTTTTTAAGAATGCACTTTTTCTTTTATTGACCTGAGTTTGTGTTTTCTTCTTTCAGTCAGTTTACAGACACGGGACAGAATAGGCACAGGAGGTTCTGTAGTAGACTGCAGAGGGCTTTTGGAGAATGAAGGGTAAGGATTGTTTTCTTTACACTTACTTAGAAAAATAGTCTGTGTGTGGAAAGACTGTATCTAACATTAGAAACTTAAGTATCAATGTGACTACTACATTTTCTGGGAATGTGTATCAGGCAGTGATGTTATTAGGCTAAACTCGGTAAGGCTTGATTTTTTTTGTTACCAGTGCTGACAAATCTGGGTATAAAAACATTAAGAAAGTGGCACCTCTTGGTTTAACAGCTGCAGTACTTAAAGTTGTGGGGGGAGAGCAACAGTTATTTCTGCATTCACTTCTCTTGTGATGGAAACTCTCGAAGTTTCCCCATTTTCAGGACGGTTTATGAAGATTCCGGGCCGGGGCGGCCGCTGAGCTGCTTCATGGAGGAGCCGGCGCCGTACACGGACACGACGGGAGCGGCGGGAGGAGGCGGCTGCCGCTTCCTGGAGTCTCCCAGCCAGGACCAGAGGCTCCAGGCCCAGCGGCTCCGCACCCCCGAGGTCAGAGCTCACGTACAGACACCTCAGAACAGGCCCCACGGCCACCAGTCACCTGAGCTACCTGAAGGCTACGGTGAGTGTCCCGCAAAAGGGTTTCGTTCGTCCAAAGACGCCACAAAAATTTTCTTCCCTTTCGATTCGTCGAGGGGGTTTTGCCTGTTGGAACAAGCGGCGTCCACGTGCGTCTCATTCTGCCTTTTGGAAAAGGAACTAAGTGCAGATGGGAGTTTGAGATTGGCTAATTAGCAGTTGGCTACGCCAGGATACACTGAGGGGTTGATGGTAAATTAAACATGAGGTTGTGGTATGATGCTGTTACAGAAAATTCACTGCTAATCTTGGCTGTGTATCTAGGGAGAACGAATGTAAAGAGCTCTTTAAACTAGAGCAGTAATGCTATTTTTTCCTTCCCCCTTGGCATGTTGTGTAGGTTTGAGCCCACATTTGAGAAAAGATCAGGAAAATATATAAAAGCAATAAAGAAACCAATAGTACAGAAGATTTGGGAGGGTGGGATTAAGGAGAATTTAAACCTCAGAAAAGAGCACACCAAACCTAGGAGTAAAGAAATCTAGTTTGGAGGTTTGGATTGTCTCAAAATCTAACACTAAAAATACAAACTAAAACATGCTGGTGCATGGATCTGTGAGTTTCAAAAGAATGTTGAAATGTGTAGTCAGAATAAATTTGTCAAGGACAAAACAGTCCATGCTGCAAGAGATCAGTGTGATGGCTCCAGTACTTTCTCCTAGGAGGAAAATATTTTAATGTCTTTAAACTATTTAATTTTTTTAAAAGATTTGTAATTTAATCCAGAATTAGAATAATTCTGTAATTAAGAATAATCTTCCTTCCATTTTTATAGAGCAAAGAACAACGGTACAGGGACAGGTTTATTTTTTGCACACACAGACTGGAGTGAGTACGTGGCACGACCCAAGGATACCAAGGTATGTATTTATAGTTAAAAGTCAGGATGGTGTGGTCTGTATTTGTGTGGCAGGATGCTGGATTTATAAGAGCAAAAATCTATTAAATGGTCTGTCTGAATTTAAAGGGAGAGCTCCCAGCAGAAGAACTGTTTGGGATGTTTCTAGTTACCTTTTCACCAAACATTAAGGATCACTCTTTTTCAAATAAAGAATTATTTACTTGTGCATCATGTAAAACAAAAAGCAAAAGAATATGTAGCCCTTCAGGAGTTCCTGTTTGACAAATTCTTTTTAAAACGTTGATGTGGCTGTTTTTGCTGAAGCTATAAATTTCTGAATCTTACCTACAATTTTTTTTTTTTGCATGAAAACAGTTTGGACTGCAAATTGAAGAAAAAACTGTCTTCTTTCTTAAAATAATTGTTTCATGAATCTTCAACTTGTAACTTTTGTTTTAGTAGTGCTCACTTGTCTATAACTGAAGGAGAGATTACTTGTTGTCTTTAAACTTTAATTTTATGCTTTAGGCCAGTAATTTGCAGCTAGAAAATTTGAATCCTTCACATGATTAATTTAGTAAAGCCTCTTTAAACCTTAACCTGCAGTTAATCCAGGTCTTTGTGAGAGAGGTCTGGTGCTCTTCCTGAGTAGCTCTGAATCTGGGCTGTTTCAGGGGCCACCTGCACACCAGATTCGAGAGTGAAGTTTGTAACTCTCAGCTGCTGCCCTGCCTGGATAATAGAGGAATGTGGTACAGGATATTAGAAAAATGATACAAAGTAGTGCAGGCAAAAGTGGTGATAAAAGCTCTGTGTATGGAAGGAAATGAAAAACAAAGCTGAGAGAGAGAAAAGAGCTGATTTTAGATTAGCTGGTATTGTTGGAAGAAGAAATGACAGTGGTTGTTCATTTGTGCCAGTCAGGTCAGGTTTGTGTGCCCAAAGCCTTGTGTCTTCTTCAAGTGATGCTGCTCACCCTAATGGAAGGTGCTGCTGCTGCTTTCTCCAAATCCCTGAGCCAGGGTTTCAGGAGCAGCAGTGGAAGTGGACACAGCAGTGTCTTGTGAGTCACAGCTCACACCTATTTTAGTTAAAGGTGACTTTTGTGCTACCAGCTTGTGGTGCAAAAACCTAACCTTGGCATGGGGCAGAGCTGTAGGTTAAAACTTGCTGTAATCAGATCTCTGCAGGACTTTCAGATGCACAGCTGATCACAGCAAATGGTCCCAACCATAATCTCCTTTAAGGAGCCTAACAAGGGCTTGTCTGTCTGCCTGTGTGTCCCCTTGGCTTATACTCACTGTGACACTAAGGCACCTTCAGGGTACAAAGCATTTCTACCTTTCTAAAGCCTCTCAATTAACTCATTTATACAAATGTTGCATGCTTAGATTTAGGTGAGGAATTGCACAGAGCAGTGTCTTCAACCCTGAATCCATGCCAGCTGTCTAAAGAATGCTTTACTTAACAATAGCTTTTCTGCCTAAAAATAATCTTCATGTTTCCTTCCTTCCTTTTCTTGCCACTCTTGGTGCTTTCCTCAGTTAGGTGGCTGGAGTCTTAGGTATTTTCAATCTTCTTAGGTGTAAATAAATTCTATGTATTGAATTCAGACACTGCTTGGAAGTGAGTGACTGCCTTTAGCAGCACTTAGAGTGATACCTGAAATTCATCCAGGATGAAAGGGCTGAGTGAATGTGTTAAAAGACTTACTCTCAGTGGTTTTTCAGTCAAAGAGTCAGGATTCTAATCTTAACCTGGTTAAAGAGGTGATTTTAATTTTTAAAGTGATCTTGGTATTTGGTTGCTTAACTTCAAATGTGCATTAACATCTCATTTATTTTTCACTTTAGAGACCTTAACAGTGTGAATTGTGATGAACTGGGACCTTTGCCTCCAGGCTGGGAAGTCAGAAGTACAGTTTCAGGAAGAATATATTTTGTAGATCATAACAACAGAACCACACAATTCACAGATCCACGACTACATCACATCATGAAGTAAGAGCTTTGCCTGATAAATAATTACTGTTAGGTCTGGGAGTCATGAGGGGCTGAAACCCTGAATGATAATTAGGGAATAGATGCAGCCAGTGCTGTAGTCAGGGTCCAAGCATTGGTTCTCAGTGCTGATTTTACCTAAATTTTTTTGCTGAGACTCTTCAGAAGGGTTTTTACTCTGCACAGTTCTGGAATTGCTGGGGTGTGTGGTAGAGCCTGCCAGGGGCTCCCTAGGAGTCAGCTCGTGTCTGTCTGGATGAGCAGTTCTAGCTCTGTGCTGGCTGTTGTGGATCTGGACTAACTTCAGGCTCCCTTGAGCTCCAGACAATGGGAATATGAAGCCAGCTGGAGTCTGGTCAGTGGGTGCTGTGCACAGCCAGTTTGGGTTTAGCAGGATTTAGTAAGCTCAAGTTCTGCATCATGGAAAGGCAGCTGTACTGTTGTGGAACTGACCCTGGAAGCAGCCTGGCAGTGCTGCTTGGGCCCAAGGCCAGACTTTTTCCTGTGCTTGAAGCCAGCCAGGGAATCCCTGTATCTAAAAAATAATTGCTCTACAACCTAAATAAAGCATTGATGGATAAGGATAGTTGAGTGTATGAAGGTGCAACTATTTGGGACAAGTGCATCTTTCTCTCTTAAAAACCATAGATGTAGTATTTTTATTGTGTCAGGAATCCCCAACCCCATTCTGCTTGAAGCTGGAATAAAATCAGTTGCAGTTGTTAGACAGTTCCCTTTATAAAGCTGTTGTTTGTTCCATTAGAGATCTCTTTCCATGCTGCACTCTTGAAAGTTCTCTCTATGTGGGAGAATACCACAGAAACTTTAATTACTGCTCAGTCAGCAATCAGCAATCATGCTCCAGAGCCTTCTGCAGGGCTTTGCCATATAAAACCAGTTCAAAAATGCTGAAACTCTTTAAGTGTCTGTGTTCCTTACATCCCTGAATTTAATGTTAAGATGGTACAGATGCATGCAGCTGAATACACATTTCACTCCATGCTCCTCTTAGAGAAGCTTAGTCATTTCTTCCATCATTGTTTTACATATTCCTTATTGTTGTGTATCCAGACTAAATATTGTCCTTTTTTTTCTCCAAGCCATCAATGCCAGCTAAAAGAGCCCAGCCAGCAGCCTCTACCAGCTCCAAATGAGGGGTCATTGGAAGAGGGTGAGGAGTTGCCTGCACAGAGATATGAAAGAGACTTGGTACAAAAGTTGAAAGTTCTTAGACACGAGCTCTCTCTTCAGCAACCTCAGGCTGGTCACTGTCGCATTGAAGTATCCAGAGAGGAAATATTTGAGGTATTTGACTGGGTTTTTTTACTGCTAACAGCAGCTTTTGTCATTGAAGAGTTAAGTAAAACTGATCATTGGTGATAACAACTTTGCTTCACAATCACCCACCACATTACACAGTTGTCATTGAAATTTGCTTCAGGTTAGCACTCACAGAGTCATGTTTTCTGTAGTTCAGTAACTATCTGTGTATTACAGAAATGCAGAGATCTTAATTATGGTATTAGAGAAATCTTAATAGACTTAATTATAGGAAATAAAACAGCTAATTGTACAAATGCACATACAGGAATCCTATCGTCAGATAATGAAGATGAGGCCAAAGGACTTGAAAAAGAGGCTTATGGTGAAATTCCGAGGAGAGGAGGGCCTGGACTATGGAGGAGTAGCAAGGTGAGATTTTGGGGGTTTTCTGACGCCTCTTAACTGTAAAGTTGCCCTTTAAGTGCCCTGTGGTTGCTGCCATCCCCTTTCAAGTCACTTGTTGCTGTCATATGTTAATTATTTGTGGTCTAGTTTATAGACAGTGGCTGCAGCTTCACTCTTTATATGGTAGATTGGAAAGTGGAAGGTTGTGATTTAAAAGTTGTCCCACTGCAAGTTATGAAAGTGTGATCAGCTCAGATTGTGAAGTCTCTCAGGGAGTGTATAGACCCTGAAGTCAGATCCAGATCACAGGAATGGTTTTGTTAAACACACCTCTCTGATTTCCCACAAATGGATTGCAGGAAAGTTCCTTTTTTTTATGTCTCAGCTGCATTCAGGAGAGTTCTCTGATCTGTTGGAGCAGGAGTGGAGATGAACTAATCCTAAACAAAAGCTAAAATTTCAGCGAGGACTTGCCTCCCTCTTAAAAATGACAATAACTCCCTGCAGGTCACATCAGATCTGAAATTCAGGAGCTGATTTAGCATCACTGAAAAAACGCTCACCTGGTGGCTCAGAGTTGTGTAAATTCACAGAGAAATTTCTCAAATCCACAAAAGCTGCCCACTTAGGTGTCTTTCAGTGATCAGTCCCTGGACAAAGGAAAGAAGCTGGAACATTCTGAGCTGCCTTACCCTAGGCAACCTTGGGTGTCTCCACTGTTGACATCCTGTTACCCTGATGCCTTTCATAATTGCCCATTAGTTGCAACTGACTCTTCCAGATCAGCACAGCTCCACTTCTAAGCATTACAATTGATAGTTCTCTCCGAATATTTTGGACCTGGGAAGGGTGTCCAAATTTAACAACAAAGGAGTATTTGTCGTGGTCACTTGGGAGGTCAGAAATAGCTTTAGTTCTGCTCCTGTCCTTGTGTGTTACCGAGGTGAGAGAATTTACCCAGCCCCTCCTTTTACTGCACTTGGTCTCTGTCTCTTCTGGCCTCTGCTGAAAGCAGTCACCAAGCTGGCAGAAAAACAGCTTTTCTAAAGATCCCCAGCAATTGAGCTGATTCTAATCAACAGATTTTTTTTTAATATTTCCTTATACTGTACAGGGTGGAGGGAGCAGGTCTTTGAGGCTCCAAATAGCTGAACTCTGTACAAAGGCAGGATTTTTTTGGAAGTGTGTCCTGTTCAGACTCAATTAGTTGATGGCATTGTCTAACAGCTTGCTGTAGCTTCTTTAATTGATGTTAATCCCTTCAATGCTTCTAAACTAAACCAAGTCTGCCCTGAATGGAGTAGGACATTGTGGGGTTTTAATCACACCCATTTGGTCTACAAATGGAGGGCAGCAAAAGAGGATCTGACTTTGAAATAAGCATTCAATAACTGATCAATCACAATAATAGTGTTGTGTAAAACTTAAGTGCAAGTTGCACTCATCTAATTTTTTTTTTTTTTTTTGGCAGAGAGTGGTTGTATTTACTGTGCCATGAGATGTTGAATCCCTACTATGGACTCTTCCAGTACTCCACAGATAATATTTACATGCTGCAAATCAATCCAGACTCTTCTATCAATCCTGTAAGTACTAATTTCTCAGCAATATTCCTACTTTAAGAGATGTCCTCTGCAGTTTCTTACAGGTGTTTTTTCACAAGAAGTGTCTAAACTGCAGGGTGAATTGGCATAAGAAGGTGTTAATGTCTTATATTTATACAGTAAGAAGCAGAGGGGTTTTGTTCAGAAATTAAAAGCATGACAGCCTTTGATAAATATCTGATTTCTATGAGACTCCTCAGTACTGATTGCTTTGCACAGTGATTCTGAGAAGACAAGGCAGATGAAATTCATCTTCACTGTGAGCACAGGTGGTTGTGCACACAGCATTGCATTCCCAGCAGTCCCACCCAATGACTTCTAGGGATGTATCCCTTGCTTGCCCTTTCTCACTACCCTCCTGTGCTTGCTTTTTATCTTACTGGAGGATTTGTATTGATGCAGACCCTAAAAGGAGCAGCAGTTCTGTATTAGTAGAGGGAATTCTGCCTGACATGACATTTCCTGACATTTGCACTGCAAGATGAGGGAGGTGGATTGGAAGAATGTTAACCACAGGTCTTACACCTCAGCTTTCAAGAGTTAATTTAAAAGGAACGTGAAAGAAATTAAGGAAATAAGCACACTGCTTCCTCAAGAGTAGATACATTTGGATGACTAAATAAAGAATAAACAAATTTATTTGAAATGCTCATCTTCTTGGATTCTGGAGGTTTCACAAGGATTCTCTTTTTCCAAGTTTTTTCCCTTTGAGAGGTCTAGAGACTTGAATCCAATTTATTAATCAGGTAATGCACAGAGACTTCTCAAGGTTTTTAATCATTAAATGCTTTGGTTTTGGTTATGTTGTGAAGAAAAGTGGCTACTGCTCTTACGCAGAGGGCTGCAGGTAACTCACACAGAACAAACCACTGAGGGTGCCACAAGATGTCAGTGTCTTCCCAAGCCTGATTCTCCTCTCTCCCTGCAGGACCACTTGTCTTATTTCCATTTTGTTGGTCGGATAATGGGTTTGGCTGTGTTCCATGGACACTATATCAACGGGGGGTTCACAGTTCCCTTTTACAAACAGCTGCTGGGGAAGCCCATCCAGCTCTCTGATCTGGAATCTGTTGACCCAGAATTACACAAAAGTTTAGTCTGGATCTTGTAAGTACTGAATTTAGCAATTGTCTCATTGTAGGGAAAATGGGGTGGAGTTTGTTGGCAGTAGTGAGATGATTCAGACAAAGAGTTTACAAAAATCTTTTTATGGTGGCTGTCTGTACAAAGTCATTAAACTATTCTTAATATATCAAAGGTACTTGAGGGAAAGTTCTCATTACAAACTCTCCTTGTAATAAAGTAGATACTAAATCATTAAAGGTTGCATGAGTATGGTAGAATATCACTATCAAAATCCAAACTCAGGACGGAGGTCTGAGGGGAAGTACAGCCTTCTTCAAAAGAAAGCCAACTCTGATTAAAATGAAAATAAATTGAAGTAATTTAGGCTTCTGTATGCTTACAGAACAAGATCCAGCATTCAGTGTAGCTTTGGGACTCTTTGGAACTGCTTTGCATTATCTCAGTATCATTTCCTAAAATCAGTTTTGAATTTTGTATTTAAAGAAGTTACTGATGATGAAGTTCTCTATGTATGATCTCTTCTGTGCTTCAGATATGTGACAGCAGATCAGATTCTTGCTGGGTGTATACATATTTGTGTGTGTGTGTGTGTGTATTTCTGTATATAAGGTTTTATCCAGTATCCTGAGTTCTTTTAGAATTAGATGAATATCCCATATCTGATCAGGCTCTTCAACATGCACTAAACCATAAAGAAATTGGTGATAGTGGCAATATTCCTCTGGTGTGTGAAATGCAGGTGGTAACTAAGATTTAGCCTGATGACTACCTAGGTGCTCAAATAACTGTCAGCATCACCACTGAGAGTTAGCAAAATGCCAAAAATGCTGATTTTACCCTCTGTGCCTTGGCAGAGAGAACGATATCACACCAGTCCTGGACCATACGTTCTGTGTGGAGCACAACGCCTTCGGGAGGATTTTACAGCATGAACTCAAACCAAATGGCAGGAACATTCCAGTGACAGAAGAGAACAAGAAGGAATATGTCAGGTATTGCAAGCAGAAATATGTCCTGCAAATGGAGTGGGAAGAGGGTAGTAAACTGAATTCTTGTATATAGTGAAACTAAGGAAGTAAGTATTTTGGGTGGGAGCTCCTGAGTCATAAATGACATGAATGTTTTCACTGGAAGACCTGGGAAGATGAAGTTCTAAATGGTATTTTGGTTTTTCTGTTGATGGTGCAATAATTATCTGTTGATGGAAAAAGGAATGGATAAGGATTTCTTTAATAATACGAAGTGTGTGTATTAATGCTCTGTAAAATGAGCATTTTTCAAGTCTGCTGTGAAAATCCCAGTGCTGTCCAGCTCATCACCCCTGGCTTCTTCCTTCCTCCCCCACAGGTTGTATGTGAACTGGCGGTTCATGAGAGGGATAGAGGCACAGTTCCTGGCTCTGCAGAAAGGTTTTAATGAACTTATTCCTCAACATCTCCTTAAGCCTTTTGACCAGAAAGAACTTGAGGTATGTTTCATCCACATGGATTATTGTTCTGTAATTTGTTTGATCCACAGTCAAGCACTGATTTAAAAAACAAACATAAAGCAAACAAACCACAAAACTTACTCCATTTTATATACCAGAAAGCTTGAGTATTTGTTTAACCAAACCCTTTTAGATTTATTCTGGACATTCTTTGGGTTGATATTATTGAGAGGGCTACTTAAACAGGGAAAGACAAATACACCATGGTTTCTGTCCAAGAACTAATGCTCAAGGCAGGTGGTCTGAGAAGGAGAAAACACTGCAAGTTTGAGGAATTCTTGGCAAGAGCAGACACATTATTTACCCCAGAACCTGTTTTGTCCAGTAACTTCTCATGCATGGCTGTTTCTGTTTGCACACAGGAATTGGTTTGCAGAAGTAGAAGAGTTGAGCATATAGAAAAGAAATTAATTTGTCTTCTTATCAAATCTTGAGGTGCAGAAAGCTACTTCTTAAAATAGTTCCTGTTACAGCAATTTTTCCTCTGGTTTTGCTTCCTAGAAAAAATAAGACAACCTGTGGAATATTCATCATTTGTGGTTTAGAAAGCACTAGCTTTGTGCTAGTGAGTCATGCATTTTAGTTAATCCCCAAAGCTCTTGCATTCCATTTGCTTAAAAAGGTAGATTAAAAATCCACTAAACATTTCAATACTCTCCATGTCAGAGCAGTCACAACTCCCCTAATGATGTGAGCAGGTGTAAGGGGTGCTGTGGTGGTGGCACAACAAGGCAGCTGCTAAAGGGCAGCTCTCAGCAATGGGATCCTTACTGTGGAATATTATGGGAAGTTTAAAATACAATGTTTTGTTTTGAGGGGTGAAGTTTACTCTGTGCCATTTATTTGTTGTTGCCAGAGGAGGTGGTTAAATGCATGGCCAGCAGCAACTTCCTTTCTGCAACCTGGTGTCATGTGGAAAAGAGGTTGAAGTGATATGTCTGGTCTGTGTCAGAGATTGTCACAAATGGTGTCAAAGAACAGATGAAAAGTTTCACTAGTTTGTTGTGGAACAACAAAGCAGCTCAGATGTTCCCATAAGCTGAGCAGGTTTCCATTGTTGCTGGTATTGGCACCTCTAGGACAATCGTGCAGCAGGACAATGATGCTGTGCCACAGCTTTATTCCAAATCAGCAAATCAGTGCTGTGCCCTCATAAAAACAGGCTGTACCTTCCAGGGAGCACAGATTTAATAAAGCAAATCTTGCATGGGCTTCTTACTCTTAGTTGCTTGTGAAAGTTCTAATGCTGGTAAAGCACTGCTTGGGGTCAGTTTCACTACAGTCAAACTGGAGAGATTTACTGCCAGTTCTGTACTGGTTTGGAAGGTTACCTTGCACCAAAAAGGTGGGTGAAACTCCTAAACAATACCAGGCTTTGTGACGTGGTTGGATGTGTTCTTATAACTGCAAACCTGAAATTACTCTGGACTTTAAAGCGCTTCCTAATCTTTTAACAGCTGATCATAGGAGGCCTGGATAAGATAGACCTGAATGACTGGAAGTCCAACACCCGCCTAAAGCACTGCATGGCTGACAGCAACATTGTCAAGTGGTTCTGGCAAGCAGTGGAAACGTTTGATGAGGAAAGAAGGGCAAGGCTGCTGCAGTTCGTGACGGGCTCGACGCGTGTCCCACTTCAAGGTTTCAAGGCTTTACAAGGTGACTGATGTGGAGGCTGAGTTAATCTGTGGTTGGAGAAAGAGATAAAAGTGCTGTGGTACTTACAGGCCCCTTGTAAAATATCAGCATATTGCTGGATAAGTCAAGCACTTGCAAACTTCAGAGCCTGAGAGCAGTTTTCCATTTGTCAGCAGCTCAGCTGCTGCTGAACACTTTGGCTGTTGCTGATAGTGATGGAAGCTGGTGAATCTGTTACTGTGCTTTGACTGCTGTCAATTCTGGCTTGTCAGTCTCCTACAGCTCTGTGCTCTGAGGTTCAGATCATTCCATGCAAATATGCACAGGGATGTATGGCTGACTAAAGAACTTTTTCTTTTGAGAATTGTATTCCCCTCAGTGTTCAGCAACAAACCATTAGGCTTTAAAGCAAATTTCTGAAAATTGCAGGTTTTTATAAAAAATGTGGCAGTGTCCTTGGCTGTTCTGATCTCCAAATCACATTCCATTTGTTGGCTGACATTAAATTGATGTTCAAACTTAAAATACTCATTCTGTTTTGAAAGGAAAACCTTCATGCACTTAAGTATTTTCATTTTTGTTGGTGCAGCTTCATTAATATCAAATTTAGCAGCTTTCCAAAATACCAGTCTGTAAAATGATTGTCACAAACAGCCCTATCTCTTCTGCCATCCCTTCATCAGCTGCAAATATCTCTACAGATTTAGCCTAGGACATACTTAGGCTTGCAGCTGGAACTGTAATTTCCTCTCTTGCCTTTTTATATGCAGCAAAATGTGTGTGTGTGAATGATGCTTTGTTGAAGTGCATTAACTAGAATGTCTGTCTAAGGTTCTACAGGCGCTGCAGGACCCAGACTGTTTACCATCCATTTAATAGATGCAAACACAGACAACCTTCCAAAAGCCCACACTTGGTAAGATGGAAACACTCTGCTTCCTTTCCCTTTGTCTTGATTTAAAGGAGTCATCTCTGTCCTGGGCTTGGCAGGGGTTAGGCATGTGATACACACGGGTGACTCCAAGAGTGCTCTGTTAGCTTGGATATATCTGTACTCTGCAGCCAGCAAAATAACTTGCCTTTCTTAAAGCTTGTCTACTATACTATCTGTGGTTTTCATTTATTCCAGAGGTGATTATTCTGGGTAGTGAGACGTTTGTAAGTTTATTTCTTTATTTCTTTATTACAATTTATTATTGTCAGATGTTGAATGTGGGAATCTCATGCTGTTGGTGCAGTATAGGCATAGCCTGAGCCCTTGCACGGAAATCTCACTCCATCAGAGGCAGGAAATGGTGTCAGCAGCAGCAGACTGTCTGCAGGCAGGGCAGGGGGTGGGCCTGCCTGATGTGTTGCTTTTTCTTTGCAAGTCTCCTGCATCTGCCTCTTCCTCCTCCTCATCCCAAACGCTGCCCTGTTAAGCTGCGCATTCCTGCTGTAGAAATAGTTGTTTTTCATCTTGTCTCCTTTGGCCTCTGAGACAGCTGAGAGTTTTTACAATTTCTACCTGTATGTATCCTCTTTACATTTTTCCCCCAATAAACACTTCAGATCCATCAGTGTTTTGTTACTTTCCCTGCAGCTTTAACCGGATCGACATTCCGCCTTATGAGTCATACGAGAAGCTTTATGAGAAGCTGTTGACAGCTGTGGAAGAGACATGTGGGTTTGCTGTGGAATGAAAAAGCAACCAAAGGAAACAGATGCTAGCTCATGGACCACCAAATCAAAAGCTAGAAGAAGCTTGCTGTGAACTTCCTGCTAAGCTGTCTGATACATCTGAACTCTGACAACTTAGAGATGGGGCTGTTTCCCTTAGGTCGCTGGTGGATTTGGGGGGGAGGGCTTTTCTTGGTGGTTCCCAACTCTATTTTCTCCCCTTTGTTACAATAACCCCTTCCCTCTTCTTCTATCCCCCCTGAAACGAAATGCAGCCAAATTCAGCATTTGGCTTTGGTTACACAGGATATTCTGCTAGATTTGTAACACATATTGTGATAGGGTCAGCGACCTGTGGGGCTTTTTTAATAGGAGAATCAAAGTGTATTTGAGAATGAGCTTAATTTGCTGAGGACTTGAAACTGGTAGGTGCACCTGGTTAGTTTGTCTTAAATCAAGGTTGAGCCTTTGTAGAAGCCAGCAGGTGCAGAGTGACTGACTGGCACCAGAATTTGCATTGCACATTTTAAACATCTGTTTGAAAAGTAAACTTCTAGCAGAAAATACCTCCATATGAACACTTAACTGAAAGGTAAAGAAATCCAAGTTCTGCCTTAGCAGGAAGCTCCCAGTGGAAGCTGTGGCTCACCTTAAGAAAAGTGAAGGAATCTGGGACAGCTTAAATGGTATTGTATGATTTCTTTTTGGTTGTCCTGGCTGAAATCTAATTGTTTTGCACGTGAAAACAATTCCAGCAGAATTACTTTCCATCATTTGTTCAGATGTAAGTACCTTGCAGAGAAGCCTTGTGAGGAGGAGACAGAGGATAAAAATCCATTCAATCCCAAAGCTGTGATTTCTGTGCCACTGTTTTACCCAGGATGTGTTTGTGTGACTTTAAATTCTAAGACTCACATGGAAATCACTAAAAGTCAAGTTAACAGAACAAACTCCTGCTTCAAATTTTTTGGCCTTGAGAAAGGTTTATTTGGAGATTGAGGTAAAAGGGGAGCTATATAGTGAATACATTCTAAATGTTACAGAAAGCTATTGGAACAATTTATTACTTCAGTTACATAGGGATGAAAATTTCTCCAGAGAGCCATAAGGCTATTTTTTTCCAATATCTGAAACTAATATTAAAAGGTTTATTCTCTAACACAGGGGAAGCAAAAGCAAATCCAATACCTGAATGTCTTGATTTGAAACACAGGTGTCTGCTAAGGAAGGCAGGAGCCTCCCTTGTAATGGAAAATGTAACCCCCTTCCCTCCAAATTATAATAATTGTGAAATTAAGGGACTTTCAGGCAGAGATATGAGAAATAGGAATAATGGCTCTTTACTAGTATGTATAACAAGGCAATAATAAAGAAACACTGGCTTAAAGTGGCAGAGTCAGGCTAGGACCTGACCCCCTGTTGGTTAGGGTGGTGGTGGCAGCCCGAGTTAGTGGTGGCTGCAGTCCTGTTGGAATGGTAGATGTGGTTCTGTTGAAGCAGTGATCCTGCAGAAGGGTCTGGTCTTTCTCTGCAGGTCAGTGGTGGTTATGTAGCTCTTGTCCTCTGGGAATGCAGTAGGTAAGGGCTGCTGTGGTGTTCCAAATCTCAGATTATATCCAGGTAGGAATGCTTGGTTCCTCCCCCTGGGTGGAGCCTCTCACATGTGATTTTCTGAGTCATGCATTGAGGCTCGATGGCCCATTGACAGAAGATAATTCCCCCAGAGGGAGTTATCAGGGATGTGTCATGGAAGAGATAAAGAACACTGCCCCACTTGGTTTTAACAGATTGTGATGGAATACATACTTTTGGTTACATCTTACATTGTAACCTAAGACACTGAATCACTAACATTTTTCCAGTTGGCACAGCAAGATGAGACCATATTTTAACAAATAACATGGCTTCAGAGAGACCCAGTTATCTATCAGACATGTCTAAACTTAAGCAGGCTTGCTTGTATAGGATTTTTTTTCTTTGGCAAGCCTGATTTTTAGAGAGATTCGTGACTGAACCACTTAACAGATGTTACATTAATGGAATAGTGCATTGAAATTCAGCTGTGGGTAAGAGACTGTCCTTAGGAGATGTCTACTGGAATACTTCTATTTTGTCTTTTTATTTAATTGCATTTGGTAATAGCTTTAAACTGTGATAGGACAGAAAGTAGACACTTGTCAAAACCTGGCATCTTCTCTGTTTTGTTTGTTTGTGGTTTTCTTTTTGCCATTGACCATAATTCTTGTGATTTGTTGTCGGGAGTCGCATCGGAGGTGTAAAATTGCACCATGTTGTGAGATTTGCACAGGGTGGCTAAAGATGCTCATCCTGCAGGACTGTACAGGAGAGGCACATGCAGCCCCCTGTTCTGTAGGGATCTTTTGGCACTTGGAGACCAGTTTCTTCAGTTCTGGTTGTTGGGATGTGCAGCAGTTGGCAGACAGCATCCCTATGGTCCCAGGCTGAGTAGCAGAGTCCCCACAACCCTGGATTTTCCAAATTGCTTTGAAGTCAAACCTGTTCATAGAGTGTATTTAATCCTTTCAGTACGTTTGAATGTGCAATAACCCAGTCAGATAGGAAAAATGCAAAACGGATTATTGCCCAAAAGCTTTGCATGCAGTCTCATGTGGATTTTTCACTAAAAGAAGTGTAAAAAAACCCCAAAAAGCCAGATACTAAAGCCCACCCCTAATAAAAATCCTGTCACACCTGCAGCACAACTGGCTCAATACAAACCAAGTGAGGTGAAGGGAAAGGCCCCTGGTTTGGAGATCTATAGGTCAAGTAGCTTTATGTCAACGACCCAGTTGACATAAGATAGTTCCTAATGTCTTTGCTAGGTCAGTGTTTTATTGAATGCACAAAATAAGAATAGGCAAGGATTGTTGTTTCGAAAAGTCCGTCTGTTTTTTGCTGTATTTAAAAGCCCTTGTCAAGGTACCTCCTCCGTGCTGACAGTAACAAGAATAGGGCACTGTCTTTTAAATTATTTCAGTTCTCTTTTCAACAGCTTCACCACCTCTCCCGTCGTGTTGTCTTTGCAATTTTGTGCCACTTCAGTGACGACAAAGACATTTTTTGTCTTGTTCTGTACATGCATTTGAGGCAGGCCTTACAGCTGGCTGGGTGGATGGAGGAACAGCAAGAAGTGAGGCAGAATGGCTTTGGAGCCACGACCTGTTCTTCCTGTGGCCACTTCCAAGGCCGGGGAAGGACAGAATGCCAACAGGAGTTAGCATGGCTTGAGCCAGTGGCTCTCAGAGGTCTGGGATAACTCAGCTCTCTGAATTTGTGCCCGTTCCCACTCGGCCTGCCAGCACTTGAACTTGGTTGTTACTTCTCAAAGTTGCCCAAAGAAAAGCATCGAGTCCCGTGTTCACGTTGCCATCCCACGTTCCACCGTGTGCATGGACACTCTCGGATGTGACCCGAAGGAGGGACAAGGTACAGCACATGTGTGTGTGTGTGTGTCACTGCTGTGCCACAGCAACCCCGCAGCCCTGCCCTGGTACTGCTCCTCAGCCTCTCCTCTACGCTCAGGGATGTAGGAAACCACCACTCTGCTCGTGTGTTCCAGCAGGAGGGAGCCAGACCGCATGGGTGTGAGTGTTCTCTTGGGCATTACGTTAGACAAGACCCTGCTCCAAAAAGGCTGCTCCAGACGGTGCCGTCGGCTCAGCAGTTTGTCCTCAGTTCAAGTCGAGGTGGTTGTAAAATCCAACAGATTTTGTAAATTACTGATCCAGCCACCAGGCCCTCTGGAGCCAGTGCCCAGGTTTGGGGCTGTGTGGCACAGCAAATTCCCAGAAACACAGTATGGATCTGGTTTTAATCTGTTAATTTCTTTTTTTTTGTTGTTGTTGTTGTTGTTGTTCCTCAACCACTTTATAATGTATTTTTTTAATTTATTATTTTGTAATGTCATGTTTAAGTATTGCTGCTATCCTTGTTATTCTTCCCACTGTTTTTATTGCAGATTTATTTTGTGGAAGTTGTACACTAATGTTTCATTTTATGTCTAAATCAAAGTATTTAAGGAAATACTAGTTCTATTTAATGTGGTTATGGAACCAGCTGGAATAAACAGTGATTGTATAGTAGGCTGGACCCAGGAGGTCATGTTCATTTTTGTTACATATGCAATAAACTCACAACTTTAAACTCTTGGTAGCTACTGTTTTGTTTGTTAAAATATTTGTGGGAATCAACGGAAAAGAGTGGACAAAGTATCAAAATGCAGCTGATTTGACAGGTCTGTAAGGACTGCCCAGATGAAGGTCCTCCTCCTCAGGGAGAATACTTTGTTTCATTAATTCACCTTAATCTTTTTCCCTTTTTATCTCATTATTTGTCCTGATACTTTTCCAAAACCTCAGTTTGCAGAAAGAAATTATGATCTTAATGAAAGCTGCAGAAAGATTCACTAATGTTGATGAATCCTTGCTTGCCTGTTTGTTTTGTTTTGTTTTTCCCTAATTACTGCTGCTTGCAAGTGGAGGACAGGAGCAGGTCCAAGGAGGGTGCTCAGTGCTGGTGTGTGCTGCAGCAGTGCCTTCCCTCCCTGATGCTCAAAACTGGGGTTTCTTCTGGCCATAAATTGGTTTAACACATAAATAAAAAAGGAAGGAGTACAAATAAAATGCTTTTTGCTCTTGAGTAATTTCACAGTATGAACGAAAGAGCCAGCGGCAGGGCTGAACGATCTCACTGCCTGGAGCAGGAAATGCTGTCAGTCCTTCAGTGCTCTGCCCCGCTGGTTCTCTTTAATAACTGCTTTTTGTGAAGTTTTCCTGATTTCTTTGGTGCTGAGAGAGAGGGGATCCCTGTGGCCTGCTCCAGTGGGTGGGCTGTGCTGCACCGGGGCCGCTCCAGGACTTCCCTAACGCGTGAACCTCTTGAAAACGCAATTAAAATTTTCCCATTTCTCTTAGGAAATCATGCGGAGCTCAGCGAGTCGGCTGTCTCCTTTTTCTGGCAGCTTGGCAAGTCACTTAAAATCCCTTAAAGTCGCTTCAATCCCTCAAGTTCCATTTTCCGCTCTTCCTGCAGGACGCCCCCAGCTGCAAACGCGATGTCCTGGGGGCGTTCCCTGCCACTCGCTTGGCCCCCCAGAGCTGTGGGAGACTGGGGGGTCCCGGACCCCCCCTCTCCCATTGCTGAACCCCCAAAAAAAGTGCTGAACACCCCAAAAAGTTCTGCCCCCCCCGGCCCCGCCCCGCACACACGTGCGGCCCTGGCCACGCCCCCTCCCCACGGGAACACCGCCCGCCCGGCAGGGGGAGTGGCGCGGCGCTGCCCGGCCGCCCCCTCTCTCTATGGTAGGTTCGCCGGGCCGGGCCCGCTCGCGCCGCCCGCCCCCCCCCGCGCCGCTCTGTCTCTCCCTCGCCGTGTCTCTATGGTGCGGGGCGGCGCGGTCACGTGGCGCGGGCCGGGCGGAAGCGGCGGGAGCGGCGGTTAAATGAAGCGGGGCCGGAGGGGCGGCGGGGCCGGTGAGTGCCGGGGTGACCCCTCCGTCCCGCGGAGCCGGTGAGTGCCGGGACAGCCCTGCCGCCCCGGGGCGAACCTGGGCCTCGCCGCACCCCTCGCTGCGGGGTCGGGCGCTGCTCCCGGCTGGGGCCTGTCCTCAGGGACGGGTCGTTCTCTCCCCTCTCCCCGCGTCCCCTCAGGGCCCGGTGTCCGTTCCGTCCGTTCCTCTTCCCCCGCGTCCCTTCAGGGCCGGTCCTTCCCCTCTCTTCCCGTCAGGGACGGGTCGTTCCCCCCAGCGCTTCCCTTCAGGGACGGGTTCCCCGCGTCGTCCCCGTGTCCGTCCTCCCGTGCCCCTCCATTCCACTCGGGGCCGAGTCCTTGCTCCTCGCTGTCCCTCAGGATCGGGGACACTCCCTCCCCCTCCAGCTCCCCTCAGGACTGGGTCCTTTCCCTCCGCCCTCCATCCCCTCAGGGCCGGTCCCTTGTCCCACTCCCCGGGGCCAGGGGGTCCCTTCGCCGCCCCTGTGACCCCCGCAGCCCCCAGGGACACCCGGGGACAGGCGCTGTTCCCGGGGCTCCTTACGGCTGTGCCGGGTACCCCGGGCCGGCTCTTTGGGGTCGGGGATAACCCGGAGCTGGAGGGCAGAGGAGAGTAAACGATATTTCTCTTCTGACCCCTGTTCAGTGTGGGAGCACTCGGTACTGTTGGGACGTCTCGACATTTCAGGTATCTGCTGTGGGAGCTGCTGCAGGAAAGGAAACCCCAAACACAGCTGTCCTCGGAGCTGAGGGATCAGTGTAAGAGATACCCCTCTTCCTCCTCTTCTTTCCCTTCTCTATTGATCCAAGTGCCAGCCAGCCGTGTACAGCACAGCCTGGATGTGTTAATGTACACGGCGTTTATGTAATGAGTTTTTCTGCCCCTGGAGCTGACCTTGTTCCCCCACAAGGCTGGGGGCAGGTGGGGATCCCACCCAAGTCTTCTGAGGTTGAAGAGCTGTGGGGAACTGCAGCATGTGTGTGAAGAGGAGTGTGAGCTCGCCCGGGGCAGTGCTTTGGGGTGGGCAGAATGTAGATTGGCTCAAAGAGCCATCCCATGGGTGCCCGGCTTTGCAGCTGTGCTGGCTGGAGCCCTGGCTGGGTAACGGCTGCTTGCACCTGCCAGCCAGCCTGGGGAGTTCTTCCTTTCATCTCACGTGTGCCTTATGACCTGGAGTGTTGTCTTTGAGTGTCCTCCAATACCTTTAGAATCTTACTGACAGATGCTTATAACAGTTTTCATACAAATAAGTTTAGTTGTTGATGTTTCTGTTCAGTTTCTTATGGTTTGGTCCACTGTCCTGAGACCTCTCGTGCTTTGAAAGAGAAGAGCTGATGTTGCTGCTGTCTACTTTTCTTTTAATTTCCATCATCCAGGCATGGTACTGAGGGACTAAAGCTTGATGTCCATGTGCTTTTCAGAGTATTCCCTCCTGTGTTTCTTTCCCTGTGGAGCAGCATTGCTTCAGGCAGCAGTTCTTGGTGGCTGAGAGGCACAGCCAGTCCCTAAGAACTATGGGTAGCTCTCTGCTTCTCCATTCTGTCTCTGTGCAGGTTGATTCCTCTTTCTTAACAATCTCTGCTCTCCCACCTGATGCACTTTAGAGCTCTTGCAGGTTTCCAGTGGTAGCAGTGGAGGGAAAGGCAGCTGTCCCCCATCAGGCATTTAGACTGGCCTTTGCATGCTCAGCTAACGTGGCCTCTCCTGCTTTCAGAGAGGATGGCATGAGGGTTTTTCCTCCAGCACCTTGTTTGGAAGGTGAGGCAGGAAGTCTGAGCCCCATCATTCTGCAGATCCAAATCTTGAGCAGCTTCTGGTACATCCCTGAACAGGTACAGGGCCTGTGCAGCTCAAACCATGTGGTAGAACCCACTTTAGGTAGGACGAGGAGGATTCCAGGCACAGCTTTTAATTCCAGAACTCTGGGATTCACAGCTTTAATATGTGCTTTTAATTTCTAGGATGAATGCTGTGCAAAAATTCCACTGCCTTACATCAGGCTTTCTGCAATTGTAAACACGTTAATAGCTTTCATGTGCTGGGTGTCTTCGTGGTGTGACTGGATGTTAATAAACAATCATCTTGACAGGAGTTTGTGCCTGGAACACCAAGACTTGGGAAGGGACTCAGACAGATTTCCTGAAGATCTGTAGACGTTCAGCCTGCTTGGAGGTGCTGCACTGTGGTAACAGGCTTTCTTCCATCTCTTTTTCTTGCTTCCTGGGATGTTTTCCTTCTGGCTGGCCTGGCTGCAGGCAGTCAGGGCAGGAGCAGCAGTTCCTAGAAGAACATTTGGGGCAGGTGTTACTGGTGATAAGGTACAGCCAGGATTCCAGCAGGGTGCTGGCAGCCTGTTCCTGGCCTGGACTTTCAGGAGCTGCCTCGGAAGTCCAAATTCCGGGGTAGACCAGTGCTTTGTCTGCCTGAGAATGCAGTGGGCGTTCCTGCTGCCGGCGAGACTTGTGCTTTGAAATTGGACACAAATCACTGAAAAGTCCTGTGGCAAGAATAGGTGGGGCAAACACACAATTCCGGCGGCTCCGGCGCAGCTGGAGAGAGACAGGAAGCATATCCCAGGGGCCAGGAGCTGATTAGCAACCTGGAGTGGCACAAACCCAAATGCAAGAGACGTGGAGCCCCTCGGGTGTTGTTTAGTGCCTGCTGGAAGAAGCTCCCATTCATTAATTCGGAATGGGTGTCTTATTTTTATTTATATCTTTCTAAAGCCATTGTGAGTGGTTTGCTGTGTCTCAGCGCCAGCAGTGCTGGGTGTTGGGGCTTGCCACTGGCTGCATTCTTTCTGGGACAGTCAGAACTGCACCACTAATTCCTCTCTTTGGAAGTTTGGAGTTTTTTTTGTTTTGTTTTTTTGCAGATGGATTTAATCCGGAGATATTTTAAGACTCCCTTTAAATTACTGAATTTGGACATCATTGTAACTACTTAAAGACAAGGCATTAATAGTCTCCAAAGCCTGTGTGTGCACTGAAGTGGTGGTGGGGTTTCAAGCTACTTGGTGTAACTGGGATTACTCTCAGTGGGACCAATCCCAGTGGGACAGGTGCCTTTTTAAATACAGCAGAAGGTGTGAAACACACAGCTGCCTGGGGAGAGCAGCTGTCTCCCAGGAGATAAGGTCATTTGTGTACAGGCTGGGAGTTCCTGTGTTTGAAATGGAGCTGAATAATGGGCTGGTCAACATTATTCTACACTGGTTTTGTTTTTGAGGAGGTTACTGGAAGTGGGAGATATGGGAAATTGGGGAGGGGTTGGCAGAGAAAGCAGGAAAAAGAGGGGGGGAAAAAAGCCACTTAGCAGTGTCCTGGTGGCTCCAATAAGTTATCCTTGTCAAAGCACTAAGATGAAAGATAACAAGGAGTGTCTCACTGAGCTGGGATAATCTCATGCTCACCAGCATTTATATCACTTTTATAGAATTTCAAGTTTATTTTGGACTATCTCAGGAGTGATGTTTTTCCTCTGGGTCAGTGCTTAAGGGCTTGCAATGGTTTTAAATTCATAATGATCCTTGAGAAAGCTTAATTCCTGAGGATGGCAAATGATATTCCTTCTGAATGACACCTCTCTCCTAATTACCAGCCCTGCTGTGGTTCCCTGCCTCTGTTCATGAGGGGAACTGTCAGTGCCTGATTAAGTGGAAAAAGCATTGGGCTTTAGGGAAGGATTTCACCGTGGGGCAGCTGCTACCCCGAGCCACGCTGTCACCTCGCAGTGTTCCTGACCCAGGTCAGCAGGAATTTAAATTAAACGTGTGCATTCCTCTCTGGCTTTAGGGAGCCCCACTCCTGTGCTGGTGCTGGTGGTGCCCAGCTGCTCCCAGGGTGAGTTTTGGAGGCTGTGGTTGCCCCTTGTAATGAGAAGCGAAGTTGATGAGGTGAAATAGAACTGGGAGTGTTTGTGGGTGGCAGGGTGGCCTGAAATGTTTTCAGTTGGCCTCGGAGGCCAAGCGTGGTGGTGCTGCCTCAGCCTGCAAGGAGGCCAAGCTACTGTTTGCATTATTCAGAGAGACATTTGGATGGGATCTGTAGAGGCATCACGTGATGCTGCTCTGCAGCACAAGGTGGTTGGGATCTGCGCTAGCTGGAATCTCTTTTTGGGTGAATATAAGAATGAGAAATGGCCTCAAGTAATATGTTTTGTCCAAAGCACTCCTTGCACAAGGCTTCTGTACTGCTTCATCCAGACTGACGTGCTCTTACCAAGCTGTGGGCTCTGCTCCTGTTATTCCTTGGAGGAAAGCAGGCAGGGGTTGGCTTTTTGCAGCCCTTGCAAAACCAGAGCAAGGAACAGATTTACACTTCTACTTCCAAATCCCATCCCAAAGACATGGTGCATTTTTGTGTGATGGACAGGGAAGGAAAACCTCTCCCTGATGCTTCTTGCAGATGATTTTTGCTTGAAGGCCAGTCTTGGAAGGAGCACTGGCCCATGTACCCCGGCAAGTACAACTCTGTTGGGCAAACACATTTCAGGGGGTTGGCAGAGGGAAGGGACAGCAGTGCTGACAAGCTGCCTGCAGCACAGCCACAGTGCTGCTGAGGATATTCCTGCTCTCCCTGCTCTGCTGTCATGTGCTGAAATGCAATTTGAGGGAGATGACAGCAGCAGCATAATGGGGAGGCAGGAAAAGCAGCTCTTTTTTTCCTTTCAGGAAACCAGCAGGGTAGGGCATTTAATGTCTCCAGTGCTGCTGGGATTTCCAGCTACGGATGAGCAAGACCTGGGAGCAGTAACTTGCCTAATGTAAATAGTTCCTTGTAGATTGTTAAAGCAGAATCCTTTTGTAGTGGAGCTTCATTGTGTATCAACTGGGAGGTGCCCTTGGATCTGCCAGGATGAGCACAGACCAGCTCACAAGGGCTGGAGGCACCTCTGCCTTGGGCACAGTGTCTGGAGAGTGCTCCTCAGCTCAATGTGTTTGTGTTTATTCAGCAGTTAGTGGCTGTTTTTACTGACCCTCCAGCCCAGGTAGTTAAATAATCTGTCTGATAGTGCAACACCCACAAAGAGAATTTCTGTTCTGCTGTGAGGGCTCACCCGGTGTTGGACATGAGTGTGTTGACCAAGGGTCAGGATTCACTGCCTGAAACAATCTGTCCTTAGCAGCTGCTCTGAGTGCAGCCTGTGTAACCCCCTGGCTGTTGCCTGTGAAGTGTTGGTTTGCCTTGGGATTAGTGGGTGGTACAGTCTGTGGCTCTTTCCTCGCTTTTTAGCTCATAATTCATTCATTTGTGAACTTTAGTAGTCTCAGAAGGGATTAATGCTGAATGTGGAGCATCTCTAAATCCAGCAACCATCTAATGTCACTGTTTTCTGTTCTGATACAGTGGTACTTACCTCAAATGCAACCTCTTTGCTTTTCTGCTATTTTAACATACTCAGACTCCACAGTGGCCACTGCCACGTGACGTGGATGAAGTCAGGCTGGACAACTGTCATGAGCCTGGAAGGCTGCCCTGGGTTTTCACTGCTGAGAGCTTGGTGGGCTGGAATTGGCTGCAAGGCTACACGTGGCTGTAAACAAAACTAAACCCAGTTTTACAAAGGCTGTTGCTGGCTGTCTGGAAAATCCTTTGACAAGTGGTCATCTGTGGTGCTGGAGCAGTAAGGAGATAGTTGCAGTTCTTCTGTGACAGTGCTCCTCCTGCAGCAGTTGTTGTGTGCAAGAGGCAGCTTATTTTTCACTCTTTCCAGCAGGAATTGGTGCAGAGCATGGATTTGTTGCTCAGGTGCTGGCACCTGTCTCACAAGGTTTCTGTTGGTATTTTACTCTGAGTAGGTAAGGCCATTTAAGATTTAAGACTGTGAGCTTGGCCTGTTGGCCCAGCCTGGCTCTGAACTGGCTTTTGTGTATATTTAAACCCTTAATTGATTGTGTAAAAGCATCTTTGAAAGTGCCTGACCTTGCAGTAGGAGCACGTGTAATGTGAGTTAGGGATAGGCTGTGGCTTTATCAGCTTAAGCTGCAGTTTAAGATCTTCCTCCTTCTTGCAGTTCATTTTACCACCTTAATTCTGTTCTCCCAATTCCACCATGCTGGATATGTGGAGGCTATCTGATCTGAATCCTACAAAAACATTTTCCAAGGCATTTCCTTTCAAAGCTGTGAGAAATGCTGGAGGAGCTCAGTGTGAGAGGAGGAAACAAGCTGTGGTATGGGAACATGACTGTCCTTAACAGGTATTGAAGTGAAACCCTTGTGAACATGAAGCCACAGCTTCTGGCTGCTGACCTTTGGAGCTGTGGCAAGTGCAGGTGCTTCATGTGGCCCTAAAAAAGGGCATGGCTGTTGTAACCAGAATGTGTGACCTGTGAAGTCATTCTTTTTGGAAGTCCCTCACTCTGGGATGTTTGACACCTGGAAGGGTTGGTGGCAGGCTTTTAAGTCAATAGTTCTGAAAGTGCTGTGCAGATTGACAGGGACCTTCTTTTTGCCAAGGTGGGCTGCTGCAGTAAGTCAGATTTTTTCCCTGTGTGCCACCTCAAGGTCAAGTCTCAGCTTTTGTGTTGTCAGCAGCTTTGTGAACAAGGTGAGGTGTGCTGTGCTTGAAAGCAAAGTTTTTTGTGATAAGTTCAGGTCACATTTAAAATGAAGTAAAATACAAAAATACCCCCTTCCACATTTTTTATTGGTGGTGCATTATGCTTGTAATTTTTTCTGGAGCACAGCTTCCCAAGTGCAGTTAGGTGGTTTCCTAAGCTGTCTGATGGGCAGCTGCTCAACATCCAGGATGCCATCAGAGCCTATCAGTTCCTTGTGGTTTTCAAGTCCTCTGGCTGCCACTGGAACTGAACCTGACTCTGTGCTTTCCAGCCCTTTTGGTTTTGGTCTACTTATCCCTCACTGCTGCTTTTCACAGCAGTTTTTTGGCTGTGTGCAGCCTGGTTCTCCCTGCTCTCAGTGCCCCTGCAGGCAGGGCTGTGAGCTGAGCAGGCTGCTGGCTGCTCATCAGTGTGAATGTCAGTGCCACTGCCTGTCCCAGCTATCTTCAATCCTTTATTTCTGTTTCCTCTCCAGTGAAAACAGTGCTAACATGGGAACCTGGATGCTCCTGAAGACATTCATCCAGCTTGTTAAATAACTACTTAAAAGGTTGCACTTGGATTTCTTTGTTCTGTTAAGCTCTTTAAAGTGGCATTCAGGATGCCTTAAAAAAAGAAAAGAAAAAAGGTAGGAAAACTACTGAGGATTTGGAGAGGAAATGCTCTGTCCTTTCTCCTGGAGGGATCTGTGAAGTACAAGTAACAGAGGAGCACTCTGCTATATATCCTGGGGCTCACAGGGCATTTCTCCTGCTCTTTTCCATGTGGCTGCTGGGTTTTGGAGAAGAGAAGGCAGCTGCAATTAATGCTGTGTGTAGCTGTGGAGGTATGTGCAGCACCTGGGGTTTGTGGAGTTCAGCTCTTTAAACCCACAGGTGACTGAATCTTGGTGCTGATCAAAGCAGCCCCTGGCTGTGAGTTCAGGGAAAGGAAACTGGAAGTAAAACTCACTTTGCAAGCAACAGAACTGCAAATCACATGGTTTCACATGCTCTTCCATTCATCCCCACCCTCATAGCACAAAATCAGAACAAATGAGTTCTTCTAAATGCTGGTTTGGGAGATGGGCTGTGAGCAGGGCAAGGCTGGGTTGGTGTGTAGGTCTGTGGCCACGTGCTGAGCTGCTGGTGTCTGAATTGTTGCATCAACATGAAATGCCAAGCTGGCACCTGTGTTTGTGATGTGGGAGGGAGGTTTTGGATTTAGGGGATTACACTGGATGATCTTGCACATGCCAGAAGTCTGAGGCAGGCAGAGTACTGCCCTTTACAGGAACTAACTCCAGGGATGCCTCCTTCTCCCTCAAAACCTTGATTTTTCACTTCACTCTTAAAATGAGCTGCTCAAGGTAAAGACATTAACTCTCCTTTCCAACTAGAATTTATGAATTTAATTTTTTTTCAGGACTCAGCTAGGGGGAGGGAGAATGACAGAGCCAAAGGTTTCTACCTTTTGTGCAGTGAGTGGCATCAAAACGAGGAGTCTTGTGCTGCTCAGGGAGATGGGATGATAGGGAGCTCTCTGATTTGCCAGAGGGATTGATGGGGGTCATGGGAAGGCACTGAAGTGCCCAGAAGTTGACCTTGATGCCAGTCACCAGGGAATAGCTCAAAGGAATGGGAAACTTTCATTTGTATTGCCCAGTTTTGGGAAATGAATGCAGCTGTTTCAAAACAGTCTTGCATTTTAGAGAGTAGCTCACAGAGCAGATACTTTGCTAGGGAAATGCAAATATTTTGCAGGTTTGGGAAGGAAAACTGGTGCCAATGTATGTGGCCAGCTGTTAGTGAATTAGGTAAAACTGGGTACATTTCCTTCCTCTTGTACTTTGTGTTTCAGATAAAAATGGTGATTGGGTACTTCAAACAATTATGATTAATAATTATGATACTATGAGCTTGATGAAATGAAGTGCAAGTAAGGTTGATGAGAAGTTTTGTTATGTACAAACAGCCAAGATGTTTCCTGTAAATGCTGAGTGGGCTTAGAAAATGGGGAAAAATCTAGTTGGGCATTTGAAGCCAGGTAATCCCTAAATATCTGCTCTCCTGGTTGGCCCTGAGTGAGCAATTTTGGTTAGCCTGGAGCAGTGACACAGATGTAGCCTGTCCTGTGTTCATCTGTAGCCTCTCTTTTTGGAGCATCTCCTGAGGTGCTCTTGGTCACACTCTGACTCTGCAGTTACCAGTGGTGAGCCTGGGAGGAGAGGGCATCACTCCCTTCAGTGCCTTTCTCCTTGGCTAAGGGAGGGGGAGGGAAGTTTTGGGAAGTAACTGGAAGCTGTGATTGCTGCCAGATTCATTCCTCATTTCCATCTTCATTCATGACCTGCCCTGGAGCTGCTGGAGCCAGTTACAGGCTGGTGGGGTTTTGGAAATACCTGCTGGGATACTGAACTGTGTGTGTTGGGTGTCTTGTCTGTCAGGGGAAAGTGAGCATTCGGGCTGGATTTACTTGCCACAAAACACTTCTTGTATTATATCATGTTTTGGTGTGGTTAAACCAGTTCTGTGGCTTTCTGACCTAGAAATTTTACCTGGCTCTTTTTATTGTTCATTTCAGTTTCTGTTCCTTGATTTTTCTCACGTCTCAGGAATCCTGTCTTACCCTTCTCAGAGAGTGTATGTTTAAAATCCTGTGGTAAACCAAGCCAGCTGCTAATGTGGGAAACACTTGGGAAATACTTTATAACTCACCAACCAGTTCTGTTATTAAATGATCTTCAGGTTTGTTGCTTCTCTTCAGCACATGCTACAGGTCCAAAAATTGGTGGCAGAGCTGTGTTGATGCTCTTGTCATCAGTGTACCCCTGGTCTGTGCTCCTGAGAGAGCTTTTGGCCAATACCTGTAGCAGATTGTGCTGCAGGTGGTTTCCAGCACACACACTCCTGCCTTCAGAGGCCAGGGTAAGGCTTTTGGGCTGGAATCAATGCTTTTTCCACTTTTCCCAGGCTTGGAACTGAGCAAACCTGCTGGCACAGGCTCTGCTGCAGCCCCACGTGTTGACCTCTGGCTCTGTCCCTTTGCAGAGTGTGAAGCAGTGGCAGTAGCTGCCCTGTGCATAGCAAATAGAATTTTTTTTGTGCCCAGCAATTCTTGTTGGGCTCATGGTAAGGGGGTTTCTAATTTTCAGTTGGGATGACACTGCTTAACATGATCAACCACTGTTAAACTCTCCCTGCTTTTGCTCAGTGCCTGTTACAAGGAGCAGCCCCCAGCAAGTGGTGAACCCTTTGAAATGTTTCGGTGAAATGCTTGACAGTAGGTCAGGCTGGTTTATTTCCCTTCTGTTGTGCTTTTTTTATTTTTTTTTTTTCTAAAAAGACTGAATTTTTAGCTTTTCATTTTGGTGGTTGTCACAAGCCCTGCATTATTTAAGTAGCTTGTTTTAGCAGCTTGAAATAAGCCAGAAATTCACCTTGCTCGCAGGCTACCAGCAGACACGTTTGCTGCCCGCAGGCACAAAGTAGGAGTTGATGCTCTTCTGTCAGTGTAGGTGAGCAACAGTGGTGCTCTGTGTGGGGGAGAGGCTAAAACACAGTGATTTGATGTTGCTGACATCTCTTTCAAGTTGCTCTTTTCTTTTCCCTCCCCCCTGTTCGTTTGGGATCTCAGTTCCTACCTCCCCTGCTTTCTGTCTAGTCCTGTTGCCTTGAGCTGGAGCCAGACAAGAGCACTTTGAGCCTAGTCCCATCTTGGCTATGTGGGAGTTCAAGATTTCAAATGCTGTAAGTGTTGGGGGGGGAAAAATACATTGCACTGTGTTAAGAAGGGAGGCTCTCCCCTTGACTGTCAGTTTGAATTCCAGCACCATCTGAAGATGCTCATCACAGCACAAATGTGGGGTGGAGGAAGCAGATTTGAGTTCTGCTCCAGTTACTGCAGTCCAGAAACGCCTTCGTGTATCAGGAGATTAAATATATGCACAGCACCGATGGTGCCTATTTTTAGGTTAAGCTAAAAATATGTCATGTGGTGTTTAAAAGGATTTTGAATGGGTTTTGGAAATCCTTGTGTAAGCATTCTGTGTGCTCCTGAGACCTGCTTCACCTCGTAGCAGCTGATCCCTTCCCTCATAGTAGTGGTTGGAAGCAGTGGTTTTGTGGATGATAGTTTTGCATGTTTGAGGAGCTTGTCCAGGAAGTCCCTGTGACCTCAGCTATCAGTCTGAGGTCTTGTCAGTTCAGAGAACTGTTAAACCCAAGTCCCTGGTGGGCTCTGGTTTTCCCAGTAGCTGTTTGTTAATGTGTTCTCCTCTCAATTCACTGTAGGGAGAACCATAATGAGAAGGATTTTATTGTACGCACAGTGAAACAACTGGGGTGTGCTGTGTCATAGGGTGCTGGGGACTGCCCAGGCTCCCCAGGGAATGGTCCCAGCCCCAAGGCTGCCAGAGCTCCAGGAGGCTTTGGACACCACTCCCAGGCATGGGGTGGGATTGTTGGGGTGTCTGTGCAGGGCCAGGGGCTGGGCTCTGGTCCTTGTGGGTCATTTCCAACTCGGGATATTCTGTGACTGAGTTATGAGTACATGGAGTAATACTGAGGTGAAATAGGGTGGGACCATGTCTTGAGCATGATGGGTCCTCCCTGCACAGTCACTGGGTGTCATAAAAGTCATGATGAGAATTTTGTGTCACCTGGATACTGCTATGGGGATTCAAGTCCCAAATCCAGCTTGGTGTGCTGTGGTGCAGGTGGGAGCCTTTTAAGACAAGAAGAAAAATGAAAAAGTTTGGAAAGTGTTTATCTGATTGCTTTGCTGTTAAAACAGTTCAAGTTTCCTGTCCTTGACTGTATTGCAGAAAAGCTGATGGGCATGTTAGAGCCTGCTTATAGGTAGCTTTATTCTTTGCCTATAAATAGGCTCTGAAATCACTGAGGTAGTGTGGAATAGCTTCTTTCCATCTGTCTTCCTTGCTTTTTTATTATTGTTTATGTAGGGCAAGACCCCAGGGTGGCTTTGATCTTGTTACTTCACATTCTTGGCGGCCTGGTGCTATAAACATGAATAAACTTCTTATTCATGCCACTAGATGGAACTGGCCCATGCTTATGGATATTTGTTTAAACTTCAGCTCTGTATTGAGTATTGACAAAATGAATTGCTAGCTCTTGGTGGAAGCTTGGCTTTTACCCTCAAAGCAGGGCTTTATTAAGCTGCTTGGGGGTTTATTCAGTCTGTTTTGAAGTAGGAAGAATTGCCAGTTCTTTCCAGCCTGGCTTTTTTTGTTGTTGCCTTGACTGTGTATTACAGTTAATGCTATTTATTATATTCATGCTTTTAAATCATTTTGGTGGTGTGTGCACACTTTCTTGTATTGAAGTGCAGATAGTTTTTTTCATTCCCAAATTTAATTTCAGAATATTCCCTGTACCTCTTTCTCACTGCTGAAGGTTGAAGTGTGCAACTTCCTTTCTACAGGAGCCAGAGTAGCCCATAGAAAATACAACTTCAGTCTTGTGGCTTATCCATCATTCATGGATCTGAACAGCTGGGGTTTAGCCAGCATTGGACAAAGCACCATTTGAGCTATCTGGGAGAAGATTTTTTTTTTTTTTTTTTGGTGGCTGTGCTAAGCATTTGCAGTGTCACCCCCCTATGAAGTAGCCAGCCCTGCTAATGCACCACGAGTCCCTGGAGGGGAGAAATACCCAACCACTCAGCTTTGCTTGGAGCAGATCTGAGCAGACACCTGTCCAGCCCTGTCTGCACCACCTGGTGCTGCAGGGGCTGGTTTGTGGCTCTCACAAATGTCCGTGTTCCTCCCCAGCCAGTCTCTGAGTGATGCTTTGCTGTGTTTGCTTGGTGACCTTGGCCACACTGGGCCTACCCCTGCTTCCATTTCTCCACCTTTTAAATGGCAAGAAGTGAATTGATTTTGTTTGCTAAAGGAGTCAGGCAGCTAAGGATGGAAAATTGCTGTGCAGGGCTAGGTGACTGCTGTGCACAAGTACCAGGGAAAATACAACTGTAATAATGTGGATGTGACCTTTTACAAAGGCCAGAGTTTGCACTGGGTGACCCAGCCCCTGAGCTGCAGCTCCAGCACCTACCAGTGATGGTGGAGCAGCACTTTCATGCCAAATAAAGATTAATTTATCCTTATAAGGCAGAAGATGAAGAATCTAGTGGAAACACCCCCAAAATCTTGCTTTTCAGATGTTTTCAAAGCACCAGCGTGCCCGTGATAACCTTGGAGCTGCTTACTGGAATTAGGATGTGCTACTGAGGTATCAGGGCTCAAATACAGGGCAGTTGCATATTTGTGGTAATGCTGGTTAGAAGAGGCCTCTTGCTGTTCCCTCATCCAATTTCCCACTCAAAATTGGACAGTCACCAGATCAAAGATCAGGTAAATGTGGATGTTTGTAGGCAAGCCTTGAAATTTTATGCTGGAGGTTCCCTATGAAGAAGGTTCCCTCAGGCACTAAGCCTGTGCTGCTGGGCTTTTATAAGGGATAAATTATACATTTTAATTTTTATTATTGTATCTTGTGCATCTGAATTAATTTCTTCATTTTACTGTCCTAGCTGCAAATCCTGTTCCCTGCAGAGGAAGTTAAGTAGAATTACTGAGGGGGAATTTATACTGCTCTTGTGTACTAGCAAACAGGATTTTATAGCAGACCCACCATTTTCTTCCAGCTTATGCATCAGTAAATATTTAATAGTACAGATTCCTCTGTGCTGCAGTGAGGAGATGAATACTTTCCAATAAAAGAAAAAAACCCTCCTTTCTCCTTTCAGTGATGAAATTGTGCTTGGAGTTCCTGTATGTGTTCAGCCTTTCTGTGGTAGTGGGAATGGAGAGCTATAAGCTGACAGAGCATAAAATGGAAACCTCCTGTTTAGTTTGCAGTGATTCCTCTGGCCCCCTAATCCTGTTTGGGAGCCTCTGGCCAATTCATTGTACCTCTCTGAGAACAGGTGGGGGTAGCAAAGCTCAGCTTCAAAAAGCCCAGTCCTAGGAGGGAACCTGATTCCTGTCATGCTCTCCTTTTGGTGTGAGAGCAGATGGTGTTTCCTGGAATTTGTACCAAACCCTTGCTGTAAATCAGGGAAATCTCTTCTATAAAATAGCAGATGGTGATAAGGAAGTGTTCTCTGGAATGTTCCTGTGCTGTTTCACAGTGCAGGCACAAACCACACACTGACACTGCTCTGCCCAGGGTGCAGCTCCCTTCTGACACGCCAGCAGTGTGGGGATTATGGAAGTGAGCTTGGAGCATCTCTGGTGGCTCTGAAGCTGTGCCTCAGCTTGGCAGCACTCAGGGAATTCAGGCTGGGCTGGTGCTGTTCCCCTCCAGGCTGTGTGTGACTTCCCTGGCATTAAGTGTGACAGGGATGGTTGTAGTGACACCATCTGGGGGTGTGAGATGCAGGTGGATGTGGGGATGCCCTGGAACAGCTCAGGCAAGGGGATTTTGCCCCTCTCACCAATTGATGGTGGCAGAAACAGCACTGTGTGGATTGATGCATTGCATTTGGGATGGAAACAGGAGAAGGTCCATATCCTGGGAGGGTTTGAGTCCTGCTTGGGTAGAACTGCACCTCTCCTCCTTTTCTGTGATTGCACAGCTCCTCCAGAGAGACTTCTTGGCCTAATTGCACTCTTCAGTCGACTGTCTTAACAGTTGGAACACAAGATAACAAACATATCTCCTTTCAGGTCCTGAGTGGGGGGGAGTACAGAAAAATTATCATGTGGAGAGAGTGCTGGGAGAGCCAGGAGAACCCCTAGCAGCTAAATCTTGGGAAAAACCCCTTAGGGTGAATCTGAGTTTGCCTGACTCCCTTGTGGTTTTATTTTATCTTCCAGCTCCTCATGTGAGCCTGACTGCCATGCTGGGGCATTGACACTCTGGGGTGTAGCTTTTTAAAATGGCAGAGAGAGGTGGGAATGAAGAAGTGATTAACTTGAACAGCTTCAGCAATCACAGAGGGAAAGGTGAGTACTGATTTGTGCCTGTTTCCAAAACACTCTTGTGAAACTCTCCTGAGCAGCAGGATTCACAGACACTGAACTTCCAGGGAGCTGCTGGAGGTCTGTTCTGTCACATCACACACTACTGTTACACTGACTTAGCCACCTACAGAAACGCTCATATTATGCAGGCATGCAAAATATTTGGCTCCTGTCTTTCTCGTGTTGTACTGCCTCAAGGGAGATTGCTGACTTCTTGGGAGCACTGTGTAGAGGTGTTCCAGCAGATCCAAGGAGGATCCATCCTTCTGAGAACCCCAAAGGAGACAGGCTGACCCTAAATTTATGCCTTCGTAGGGCTGTATGCATTGGCACTCTTCCATTAAGAGTGGAATTTAAAGTGAGGCTTTCTCTGTGTGCCTTAAAGGTGATAAATGAGCACTCATGCTAAAAAGTAAGCCAAAACGTGTCAGATTTTAGGGAAAGCATAGTTGCATGTTCTCTGTGCAGTACAGAAACCCTCTATTTCTGCCTTGAATATCTCTCCTGTGTTCCAGCAGCTTTGAGTAGCATCTATGTTCCATTCTTGACAAACCTTGAGGCACAAGGTTGTCATTAATAGCAGGGTATCTTCTGCACCCACAGCCACAGGCCTTATCTTGGCTCAGCATAAGGTATTCCTGCAAAGCCTCTCTTTCAGAAGAGGCTGAATTGCACAAAGACCCTTATCTCTCTGCTAGAATGCCCTGCACTTTAACAAAGAAAATTCAATGTCCCTGAGGTACTGAAAGTTCAGGATTTCTCTGCAAAAGTATTCCCTACATGAATAACTTTTGCAGCAGCTTGGCTCGTGCTGGAGTTCAGAGTAGAAGATTCTTTGTGAGTGTCAGTGGCTGTGCCTGCAGTGCTGTTGTGATGAGCTGAAGCTGTGCAGGTGTTTTGCTGGAGGCTGAGGGGTGCAGAGTGGCTGTTACAATGCCTTGCAGAGGAACTGGTGACCTCTGAATGCTTCTTCCTGCAGTGCAAATGGGAAAATTGCTTTCTCAGCTGTTTCAGTGCTACATATACCCTGTAATTGTATTTATTTACCTTGAGCCAACAGCTAACTTCAACTTTACTTACTGTTCTGCAGACTGGATAAACCACAGAGATGAAAGTCTTATCACAATATCAGATTCCTCAGATGAAGATTTGCCTTTGTTGCTGGAAATGCCAGAAAAGCAGCAGACTGAGAAAGAAGATGATGATGATGATGATGATGATATAGTCATCTTAGCAGAGGTAACTTTTCATTGTTGTAGCTGCTGTGCTGTATTCATGGCCTGTATAGCCAAGTATTGTGCCAATACCTGATGCATTCCTCTGAGTCCTGCCTGGTTATAGCAATCTACTTAGGATGTCTGAAATAACAGTGAAATGATGGCATTTTGCTGGCTTAATTTAGTCATATTTTGGGCACAGGAGGGGAGAACCAGACTGTGGAACTGCATTGTGTATTTTAAGTTCTACTTGATGAAGGTTGTAGCTCCCATAAAGTTGTCTGTTTGATTCCAGCAAGGTGGAATGCTTTGCAAGAGGACTTGATCTTCCAGAAGGTGTTTTCAAACCTTGCTTTGTTTGATTTATATATGTACTCTGTATGCTTTATATTCCTCCATGCTATTTGCATTCATGTTGGGCTGTTGCAGGCACTGATGTTTTTTGCAGCATTTCATATCTATCTTTTATTAAGAATGTATTCCACTTTCCTCTTAAATTAACCAGAAGCACTGAGAAAATGGGTTACAAAGCTGACCTTTCTGCTTCTTAGTTGAAAGCAGCAGCAGAGAACACTCAGGCTCTGTTGGCATACAGCAGTCTGTCTGCCAGAGGCAAGAACAAGGCCAGAGATTAATATTTGGAGCTTTGGTTCCTGCCTGTTTAAATAAATTGGTGAGAACACAAATATGTCATCAGTTAGTTCTTCCTTCCCAGACTATTTTACTGGAAGGGAAGTGGGTACTGAGGTGAGCTAGGAAATTATTCCACTTTGAAAATCCTGTGCATCCCCAGTTCTGCTGAAGGTTCTCGTAGCACCTGGGGACAGGCTGATGACACAGATGTGTGGGTTGCAGTTCTGTGCTTTATTAAGCATCTTGCTGAACAGACTGTTTTATCAGTTTGCCACCAGAAGTTTTCTTAGATGCAGAAGTATCTGGAGCAAGAATTCTGACACACATTTCTCTCGTTGATGTCCTTTTCAGACCCCAAAGCCTCAGCAGCCTCTGCGTCCCAATGTCATCAGACCTGCTGCTCCATGGCAGGGTGCAGACACTGTGGGAGAAGGAGGATCCAAAAGTGCTGTGGAGCCTTTGAGCACAGACCTGCAGCATTCAGCTCTGCCCTGTGAGGGAGATGGGAATAACCTCACGGTGGAGAGCAATGCTGGACCAAGCAGGGATGAGGGTGTGGATGTTGTCTTGCAGCAGCCAGGACCATCTGAGCTGAATGGCCCAAGATCTGAACTTACAGGAAGCCAGGAGCCTGGCCCAAGTTTGCTGCCACTGATCAAGATGCATCCACAGCCTGCTGATAACACAGAAATTATTTGTCTGGAGAATGCAGAACTTCCACCTCAACAGGAGGAAAGGATGGAAGCTCGAGAATGGCGAGGAGAGAACTTGGAGCCAGAGCAGAAACTTGAAGGAATAGCTGCTAAAACTACCACAGAGCAGGAGGAGATCCAGGAGAAGGGCCAGCTGGAACCCCAGCACTTCCCACCTCCGGATGAGCCCCGGGCTGTGGCGAATGGCCGTGCTCCTCAGCAAGGACAGCCAGAGGCAAACCCGGCATCTCTGAGGGCGTACGGAGGGAAGGCTCCGGGGCCAGCCTTCCCCCGGCCCGAGCCACAGCAGGACGGCATTCCAGGCCCTGCCTCCCCGCAGCCAGCACATCCCCCCGAGGAATCGGGTCAGCCGGCAGGGAGAGACAACGAGCAGCCCGGGCCCGCCTTCCCCGCTCAGGGCTCGCAGGAACTTGGCTCGGGGGACGTGCCAGAGCAGGGAGCTGCTGGGCAGGAGCGGGACCTCACTGCGCTGCTCATCAGAGAGACAGTAAGTATTCCCAGGGCTCCTCTGCCTCCTGTGTGCGTGATGTTTTCAGACAGGTTTTTCAAGGTGTGTAGAGTCTCACATGCTCGGACCACACAGCTGCAAATCCTCTTTGCTTTGGCTGAGATTCAGCCATGCACCAGGTGAGGGGCATGTGATGAACTGTCTTGGAAAACTTTCATTTAACGTGAAATAATCTGTGTCTGTTCCCTGAAAGACCCTCTTGGATCTGATCTGGTTTTATCTGGTTGTTTCCTAGCCCAACACTGTAGAGCTGGTTTAGGATTGGATATAAAGCTAAATGAGCAAACCTGGGACACTAAACAGTGGCAGGGGGATACAAGGTGGAGTAGAGAAGTTTTAGAGACGTGGCTGAGAGCCAGGACTGCTTTCAGCTGCCTCTCCTACAGGAGCGTGGTCCATGCCCATGTTAATGCCACCATGGTGGCCAAAGGTAAGGGTTGCCCTTGCAGTGTGGAATTTCAAGCAGCAGCACCAAGGAGTAACTAGATAACCACCATGAGGACTTGTGTATGTAAACTCCACATGCTCCATGTGTGAAGCTTAGCATGAGGGACACTGGCTGTCCTGGACAACAGCCACCAAGAAGGACACTCCTTATCCTTTGGTATATTCAGCAGCTTGGGCAGCATGGTTTATATATGATAAATAAAGCTAAATAAAAATGTGGTGATTCATGTGTGTGATGTTTGCACACTCCTCCCCTTGATTGCTAGGGCAGGGCTAAATGAATATTTTTTCTTGTAAACAGGCATATTCTTATGTGTCTGTATCTTGCACCACCACCCCATCCCCTCCAATTCTTCCCTCCACATCCTATATCTAATTCTACTTGGGAAAACTGGAGTTGAGGAAAATACTCTTTCAAGTAGTCTAACAAAATTCAGTTCTTTCCAAATAAGACCTCGTTGATCAGTGCCTTTGAGATGGGTAAGAGGCTATTCTTGCAGTGTCAGTCCAGTCTTGGAAAGCAAAATACCACATGTTAGCAATACATGTATAGAAACCTGAGAAAGAGCAGCAAACACTGGGAGAGCCTTCACAGAAATGCCACCAAGGTTTGTTGTCTGTTCTGGTCTCATTGCTGGTGTGTCTGGGTTCATTGGGTGGGTGTACATGTTGTTGGTTTATTTCCTTCTGCTTTGGAATGTTGTATTTCAGCAGATAATCTGGAACTCCTTGCTGGTTATGCTGAAGGTAAATACTCCCTTGCCTTGTGCTGAGGTTCATTCCTATGGAGCCTGAAGCTCTCCTTAGGCCATGTGCTCTTGGCTGTTCACATCCTTACCCTCACTCTTCCTTTGAGGAAGAGCTGCTGGCAGCCATCCTGTGGAGCAAGGCTGGATGGCTGTAAATGATCTCTTGACCATTTTGCCCCAAGTCTCAGGATTGTGTTGATTAATTACAAGTAAATCACTGTTCTGGGTGCTATGTTTGTTACACAGCTTCTCTAAAACCTACATAACCTTTAGCTTTTCCTACTGTAGGAAGCAAGATTCCCAGATGTGAAGAAGGAATATATTGAAGAATTAATCATCATCAAGAACTGCTATGACTTAAATGTGTAAGTATAGAGGCCAGAACCAGACTGTGTCATACAACTGCAGCACTTTCCCTTGTCCCCCCCTGCCAGGGTTGCTGCTTTAGAGCACATCAGGCTGGGCCTTCAGCACTGCCTTGATAGTGCCACAGAGCACAGATTCTTTTTGTTTGTTCTACTAATTGAGCTGTTTTTACATCCTTTCTAGTTCTCTTGTGCTGTAGCTTCTCTGTTTTTAAGATAATTTACCTATTTAAAGATACTACATATAATTTTGGCTTACCTATTACTAGGGCTCTTTAAAAGAGTGAGTGTCAGGATTGAGGTTACAAGGATTGCTATAAAACATAGTATGGAGATCAGTTGGTGAGTTTTGAGTTGGAGGAAATCATTCCCTCCTTCATGGTTTTTGGACTTTTCCAGGTAAAGGCTGACACTGGCTTGGAATCCATTATTTAGTGTCATGATGTTGGCTTTTATCCTGTTTATTTGCTCAAGTAGCTGTTTGGATTCTCTCACGCCACTTTTTGGGGATAAAATAGAGCAAACACATTTGAGGGCTGGTAGGATTGGTTCTAGAGATCTGATGGGGGACTGATTTTGGTCAAACTGAGCAGAAACATGAGCAAGAAAATTAAATAAAAGGAGAGGAAAACTAGTGTGAGGACGTGCTTTCCAAATTGCATTAACAGCTCAGGAATACCTTAATGTTCATCATGCTGGAGATTTCTGGGAGTCAAGTTAGAGTAAAAAGTTTAAAAAAAAAAGTGATTACCCTTCCAGCTGAGTTGCATCATCTCCCTGCCCTTGTGGGCAGAGCTGGGGAGCGAAGGATTGCGTGTGCTGGCACCAGCAGCACCGAGGGGAGATGGTTTGAAGTAAATCACTTGTGACTGCTGTCTGATGCTTGGTGGCCTCTCTTTCTCCCTCTGCAACTGTGTCTGTTATCTCCAGCATGTGCAGACTGGTGGCTGTGTGATCCAAGAATGAGGAATAGGTGTTGGTTGCCAGAGTATTCATTTGTATAAACCCAGTGCCCTTTCCAGCTAACTAGGGCACTAATTAAGCAGCATTTAAGTGCATGAGGCTTAGAATTAGTCATTGGGCCATAAGTCAGTTAACTGGTGAGGAACTAAGGATGATCCCATCCAATCCATTGGGCACAGATTTCCTATTCTGCTGCTTTGTGCTGTGAAGTTGTGTCTCCCAAGTAGGGCTTCTTGGTTAGAAAGTCAACAGACTAGAGTTTCTTTCTGGTCTTTCAAAAGTGCTTTCCCTGCAGTGGTGGAGCAGCTTTGGGGTGCCCACACCATGGACTGGGTGCACCTCAGGGTGGCTGGTTGTGGTGGGAATGCAGAAGACAAGCAGAGCCATTCCTTGGGGCAGTTGGGCTGTTGAAGGTGTGCATCTGGCTGCAGGACCCTCCCAGATTGTGTGAAAAAACTCGGGTTTGTGTCCTGGGGGGATTTAGCAAAGCCTGATGGAATTAAATCCCACTATTGGCTTCTGTCAGTCTTAATGTGTTCCTTCCCTTTTTGCTCCCGAAATCTCCTCTCTCCCATTGTGTGCCACAGACCCAGGGAGATGAAAAGGTGCTTCCAGGCTTCCCTGTAGGCCAGCTACAGTGTCTGCTCAGCAGTGCATTACCCACTTACTGGATGATAAAGATTTCTTCTCCATATTTTTATTCCTTTAACCAAACCATCTTTTGAGTTGTCACTGCAGCTTTTGTGTGAGAACAAATGGGTCAAAGCACTGGTCAGCCTCGCTGGCAGGGTCTTTTTGATCTCCATGGTGTGTCAAGCTGAATCAGGCTTGAAATATAATAACTAAGGGTGAGTGGTTTTGGGCAGGGGTGAGGCTTTTAACCAGCTCTGTGTCCTGTGGTGCAGATATTAATGAACAGTGCCATGAGTGTGTGTGTGCTGTGCAGCAGGACCCACTTAACTAATTGTCACACACTGGAGGTCAACATCCCCCAAAATGCTCAGCGTTGAAATGGCAACATGCAGGAGAGTTCAAATGTACCCAGCTGAAACCCTTTCCTTACAGCCATGATCTGAGCTCCTTGAAGTTTGTTTTGTTGGATTAAAACAGTTATCTTTTACCAAAGGGATGGCAGGAGCTGGAAGCTATTAAATGCCCAGTGCCAAGATATTTGTTGTTTTCCCCGAAATGATCTTCTTAAAACTTTCAGCTGATGTGGAAGATAAGATGTGGGAGCCCCTCTTAGCAGGGTATCATCTATTGAGCTTTTGTGTGCAGGAGCATTCACACTCAGTCAAAAGCTTCTGGCTCAATATGTCAATACCTGATTAAACAAAAAGAAATGCCCCTGCTTTGAATGTGAAAGCAGAGCTAAAGTAATCGTGCCTTGATAGTGGGTTAATGCTTCAAGCCAGTTCAGATTTCTTAATTAGGGACTGATTTCTGACATCAGGAATGTAAATTAGCTGCAATTATGTCTTTGCTGCAGCCTAGCACCTTCTCATTCCAATAGTTTTAAAAATGTTAATTGCTTGTCCTGGCTCTTTTCAGAAGGATCTTATTCTGCAGCTGGGGAAACTGAGGAACAGCATGTGTCACTTGCCCCAGCCAGCAGAGCTGCTTGGTGAGGGTTGAGAAAAAGCTGTGGGAGCCTGATTCAGGCTGCCCTTTCAGAAGGGTTTCTGGAGTATTTGTGGCTCTCCACCAATGAGGCATTTGAAAACCCCTTGCTGCGTCTTTTCTGAGCTAAAATACTCAGTTAAACTACACTTACCTGACAGTTATGACTGTTTGTGGTAGAACCTCAGATATGCTGCATTTACAGGCTATTAGGCAATTTTTCAGCGATTTTATTGGTTATTTTCTAAGTGCTGTTCTCACCAGACCAGTTTCTAGTGGAATTTGTGTAATGCTGGTGTGATTGCAAGCTTTGTTACAATGAAACCTGAATTCAGAGTTTGTATTCCATGGAGACACATCTTAAACGTGATTTTGTCTCTGCTTTAATCATGGAATCACAGAATAGTTTGGGTTGGAAAGGCCATTAAATATCACCTATTTCCAGCCCCTCTTCCATGGTCTGGGACATCTTCCACTAAAGCAAGTTGTTCTGGCAGCTTTAATGTGAAGGTAGGCTGAGAATGGATGCTTTGATTCAAGTTTGAATCTGTAGTAGTTTGTTGAGGAAGACATGACCCTTTCATGGGTTTTGTAGGGATTTTTGTGGTGGTTTTTTCCACAGATGATTAGTAGCTCATCCATACAAGCTTTATGTATGTAAACTTAATTATTGAAAGATAAACCTATTTGCTTTTCCTTCTGCAGCCACACAGCTGATTATTTTTCATTTAATTCTCAGTTATTTATTTGCAGTTTGCTCTAGTCCAGGAACACTTTTGGTCCTTACAGGGCAGGCTTATGTGACCTCATAACTATATGACACTAAAAATTAGACAAATGAGAAATGAACCTGAGCTCCCCAACCCTGAAGTAACTATATTTATCTTTTCAGACTTTGTAACTTTCTTCTGGAAAACCCAGATTACCCAAAGAAGGAAGGCAGAGTGGTTTTAAACCCCAGCAGCAGCCTGCTTGCCAGCCAAGATGAGACAAAGGCAAGTGAGAGTATCCACAGCTCCTGCTGCCTCTGGGCAGTCTGTTCAGCCTGAGTGGACCTTGGGATGTCTGCTTTGATTAGTGTGTGTTTGCAGAGTGCTTGACTGAGCCTGGCTTTCACAGGAGGCCTCTGGGTATGTGTAAGGCAGCGTTAAATAGCAATAATTAGCTGCTTGCAAGATGACTTCCAAGCCTTTCCTGTTTGGCTGTGCCAGAGCTGCACAGTGTCTGCTCCTTTGCCTCCAGCAAGCCCCTCTGCCCTGCCTGCCTGTCACTGCCCCATCTCAAGCGTTCATTTTGATAACTGAGACAAGAATTCCACAATCATTCTGTCACATGAAGTAGCCTTGGTCCTCGGGCCTCTCTTGTGAGGCCTTTAGGCATTGCCTTGCAGCCTCCTAACTGCAAATCTCCCTACAGATGCTTAATTTTGTGTTTTAAAACATCCATTTAACAGAAAATTCTCTCTGAGCTGCTTTGAGGATGCTGTGTGGCCTGAGAGACATGTTGACTATCTCTTTCTACTCTTGGAAGCATCTCTCTACCTTGAGCTGATAAAGTTGTTCACTCTTCATCATGAACAATTTTCTAAATATTTCTTCTCCTTGCTGTCTCAGGCAGCCACACACCATGGTTTTAAACTACATTTTACCTTGTGCAGGTCACCTGCAGAGGTGCCTGGGCCAGTAGGCTTTGCACCCACACTGCTAAGGTGCTCAGAGTTGGGTGCCACATACCCTGAATTTTGGGTGGTCTTGCAGAATGCCCTGATCACTGAGAGAGCCATTTTTTGAATTCCTGTGTGCATTTACAGCAGCCTTTTAATCTTTTTTTATTTTCTCCTTAGGTGCCTAAAGTGGACTACTTTGACTTTTCCAAACTCGCCCCCCTTGACCAGCGGTGCTTTATTCAGGCAGCTGATCTCCTCATGGCAGACTTCAAAATGCTGAGCAGCCAGGACATCAAGTGGGCACTGCACGAGCTCAAGGGGCACTATGCAATCACACGAAAGGTGCTCCAGTTCAAGTCTCTTTTCTTTCCTGGGCTTATCTTCCCGTGCCTGCAGAGAGCACTGTGATGACTTTGGCCTTACTGTACCATCTGCTGCTGTGTGGTTATGGGTTTTATAATAATCTTCCTTTCCTTTTAAGAAGTTTTAATCCATTTAGTAGAGATTTTCAAAATTTATTAGCCAGGCAGAATGCTGCAGGAAGTTTTTACTTTCCCTAATAGGAGAGCTGGGGAAACACGAGCTGGCTCATGGTGGGTGATGCATTAAACTGGGAAGTGTTCCTGTATGTCGCCACTGAAGTGCAGGATAATTGCCAATAAACCCCTGACATTTAGTTAAAACATTTAACTGCTGCTGCTGGTTAACTGGCTGCATGAAATTCAGAAGTAGCCAACCCTGCTTTGTCTTATTATGACTTGTGGCATGAGTCCTGTATTCCTTATAAAAGAGCTTCACTGTCAAGGGGATGCCAAGACATTTGCTTGAAGAATCAGCAAGCTGAATTCAAGTTTTTTGACTTGGATCTGCTCCTCTGATATGCCCTTGCTTGAGCTTGTTTCTCTACTGTTGGAGGACTTAATTTAAACAAAACTTGTTGTCTGTTGTCTTGATTGATTGAGCACTGAGTGTTTGAACCTCGCCTTTTTAAACAAAAAGCCAAACCCAGCAACCAAAAAAAAGCCAAACCAGCTCCGTTTAATACAGCTGGTGCCCACTTTGATAGTAGCAGCTGAGCTGTCATGAGGTATCATTCACCTGCTTTGTTTTTATGGAATTATTACTTTGAGTACATAAAGCAACAATGTGAGCAGAGGAAAGATGTAGATTTGCCTCTCTTTGGAGTGTTTGGCTTTCCAATTTCGGATCAGTCCTATGCCCATGTTTGTACTGTGCTTCAGCTTGAATTAAGTGCTTTTGCTTTCTTCCAGGCACAGGATTTAAGCCTGTATGTTGTTTTCTAGGCCTTTTCAGATGCTATCAAAAAGTGGCAGGAGCTGTCTCCCGAAACCAGCGGGAAACGAAAAAGGAGGAAAGAAATGAATCAATATTCCTATATAGACTTCAAATTTGAGCAAGGTAAATGCCAGGCTGTGTGTACTGTGCTCTCTGCATCATTATTGTAAGCAGAACTGGCTTGTAGCTGAAAGCATCTCTTGAAAGGGGATGTGGTCCCAAAAGAGCCGAGTTTCTGTCAGTGGTATCTGTTTTGGAGATGCTCCTCATTAGCACCCCTGCTTGGTAAAGTGCTGTGTGAGCTGCTGGAAGTCTGCAGCTGGTGGTGTATGCAGGAAGAAGGATTTAAGCTTTGTTCTGGCTGCTCCATCCCTTTTTATTGAGCCTTTGACTCTGCTTCAGGGGATGTGAAAATTGAGAAGCGCATGTTCTTCCTGGAGAACAAGAGACGCCACTGGAGGACCTATGACAAGCTCTCCCTTCTCCCCCCAGTGCTACTGGAGCAGGAGTTCTATGAGCAGAAAGTGAAAGAGATGGCAGAGGTGAGTGATAGGAGCTGCTTTGATCATGTGCAAATCTTCAACAAGTGTTGAAGTTTTGGCCCTAAACATGAAAAATCTGTCTCTTACAGCAATCCAAACACTGAACCAAATATTGAATAACTATGTTTTCCCCTTCCCTACCTGTTAACACATATGTCTTTTTCCAAGTAACTCAATTTTAAAGGAAAGAAGCCCAACACAGAATTTCATATTTACTTCAATATGTAGCTGTTGCTTGTGCAAACACCATTCTGGAGGGGGGATTTTGCTATGAAGTGGTGAAAACTACTAATTAATTCTTTCCTCTAATTGTTAGCAGGCTTCTCTGCTGCTTTAGGGCTTGTAATTGCAGCTCAGTGTTGGTGGTGAGTAATGGCCAGGCCCAAGGCAGTGTGTCCACTCACTCTGCCCTCCCCAGGCTGGCAGTCCTGTGTTTCAGAAGGGTTTGTCCTGTGCTGAGGACTGGGTGTTTTGAAGCAGAGCCTGCAACACCCACTGCTGTGTTGTCTTCCTCTCCTAGGCTGAGGAAAGGCTGAACTCACAGCTCTGCACCCACAGTCCTTTCTAAAGTAGCTCCTTAAAGATCCTTGTCTCTTAGGCAGATGGATAAGGTCTCCTTTGAAACAAAAAGCTCATGTTCTCTGGAGGGGCCCATTGGGTGAGATCATCTCTGCCCATGGAAACCTGAACCCCACAAGACAGAATTTGGTTCTTTGTTCTTGCTGCCTTTGCTTCTCCCATCTGTTTTAGCTGAATCATAAATAGCTTAATGGATTGGAGGGATGGGCTGAGTGATGTTACAAGCAGACAGCGAGCCTTTTATGGTGGTTTGTGAGTACTGAGATAATGTAAATGAGTGGAGAGTTTGGAAAATTGCTTTATCTATTCTGTAAATACAGATGCACATGTCTCTTGCAGCATGCAGACTTCCTCCTGGCTCTGCAGATGAACGAGGAGCAGTATCAGAAGGTCAGTATCTCTAATGTTGTAAGTTGAATTCAGCTTGTGCACAGGCACTGTTCTGCACTTCCTCCTTCACAGATTCTTTTAGCTCTGGAATGGAACTTTTCTGAAGCTGCATTTCACTGTGCTGCTTTTGCTGAGCTGGCAAAACCTGTGTAATGTTTGTTGGCTGGCTCTTAGGAGAGGTAGACAGGAGCTGAGGCCAGCAAGACAGTATTGATGCATGTAATGATCTGTAGTAATTCAGCTTGTATCTTCACTGCTCAGAACAAACATTGCAACAGAATAGCATCAGGTTTGCTCTCATTCTTGCCTTTATGGCTGTTTAAAACAGATCCACTGTTGTTGGAGCTTGGCCAGTGAGAAGGCCTTCCTTGTTTGCAGAAAGAATTCTTCAAAAACCTGAAAATCAGCTCTTCTGCTTCAGACAAAATGTAGAGAACACTTCAGCTGTGCATTACGTTTTGGTTTCAATGCTCATTTCCTTTTCAAACTTTGGAAAAGTGGGCTCTACTTACTTTTTAGCAGTGGCAAACTTCTCCACATCCACAGTTAAGAGGCCAAGACAGGGTCTGCCCAGGCAGATGGTAAATGTTCCTTTAGAGGGTAACAGATCTGAATCTTGGTTTTCCCCATGAGAGTGGTGTGCACACTCAAGCTGCTTCCCTGTGACTGCAGTTCCCCAAACCAAGATGCTGCTCTGCCTGTGAGCTAAGAATTATTGATCACTGCATGTTCTGTAGCTTTTTGGAACCTGTCAAGCAGGACACGTAGACACAAAGTGACTTAAAACTGAGTTTCTGACTGCACTTAGGGAATTTGGACCACCAAATAAGATATCTAATGGAATGGTGTATATCTGCAGCTGGATTTTAGGATTAATGCTGGCAGTTTTTTTCTGGCCTGCAGTTGAGTGTGTGTGTTGCTATAGCTGTTGATGTTTTGATGCTGGTTCCTCTGGTGGCTGCAGGACGGGCAGATGATCGAGTGCCGCTGCTGCTACGGGGAGTTTGCCTTCGAAGAGTTGACTCAGTGTGCAGATGGTCACTTGTTCTGCAAGGAGTGCCTAATTAAATATGCTCAGGAGGCAGTTTTTGGCTCTGGGAAGGTAAGGATTTCACAACTGGACAAGGGGGAAATGGGTAATTGCTGTTGGGAATTGATATTGCTGTTTGTGTAGTGTTGTTACTTAAAACAGATGTAACTGCACTTCCCGGGAAATACTTGGATTTCAGGACACCATTCCATTCAAGTCAGTCTTGCCATCAAGTGAAGCCAACAACTTCACAATGTGATCTTTGCACTGGATTTCAGGGTTACTAACCTCCTTTTTCTTTTTTCTCTATGCTTAGCAATTTGATTGTTAGGAAAACTTTATGCAACGCTTATAGTAAAACAATAACTTGATTGGCTTTTATTTTCTACTGAATAAACCAGTGGTATCTGCACAGAGAACAATTATCTCTGACTTGGCCTGTCTCCTTCTACCTAAGAGTGTTTGTCCTTCATAATATCACTGTGATCCCAACTTAATTGGGGGGTTGGTTCCTCTATGGTACTACTAACCTCCTTAGTCTCTGATTTAGCTAGCAATTATCCTGGTACTTAGCTGAGCTATAAACAAGTCATTAACCTACTCTGAAGTGTGTCTGCTCCTTTGCCTCAGGATATGATGCTCAAACTGTGGGATGCTGTTGTACTCTGGGATCCATTTCATGTAAATGTATAAACTGGCAGTTACATTTCATATGACTTTATTGAAAAGAATGTGGTGTGTGAGTGCTGGCTCTCAGCAGAGACTGAACAATAATAATGGGCTGATATATGGTCACAATGGACTTGGAGTGAATTGTGATCTAGCTGGCAACAGCATCTTCCTGCCCAGTGCTTGTTTGAGGCCTGATTTATTTAATTAGGCTTGTTCTTTCCATACCCATTCTCTGGCAGTCATCTTAGGTGGATTTAGATGAGATGTTGGAAAAAAGTTTTTGTTATGGGGCACTGGCACAGGTTACCCAGAGAAATTGCAAATGCCTCATCCCTGGAAGTGTTCAAGGCCAAGCTGGACAGGGCTTGGAGCAGGCTGGGATAGTGGAAACTGTCCCTGCCCATGACAGGGATTTAGAACTGGATGATTTTTCAAGTCCCAAACCCAAGTTATTCTGAGATCTGCTGACTTTAGCTCTTGCTCTATCTCAGCAAGGCTCTGCACCGATTTGCTTGGAAATATTCTGGATCCTGAGTTGCCTTTTGCTAATATACTGAACCTGAGCCCTCTTTCCAACCCCAGTCAGAGCTCAGCTGCATGGAAGGCAGTTGCACATGTTCCTTCCCCACCAGTGAGCTGGAGAAAGTGCTTCCAGAGAACATCCTCTGCAAATACTACGAGCGCAAGGCCGAGGAGGAGGTGGCTGCTGCCTGTGCAGATGAGCTCGTCAGGTGAGTGTCCCACAGAGAGTGCTGCACTTACTGCTGTGCAAAATTGTTCCCTGGAACTCTATGTTTGTGCTGACTCTGAGATAGGTAGCTTTTAAAGAGCTGGATTATAAATTCAGTCTTCTGCCTTCCCAGGTCTGTTTTTATTCTGCTTTTGACTAGGAGCAGATTAAAATTCAATAGACTTGTCTCCCCCAAGACTTGCTTGCCAGCTCTGTGCTGATCCACCAAATTACATGGTCAAAAGCAGTGCTGAGCATATAATATTTTGATTGCAAACGGGGAAGTGATTGAAGAAATATGAGCAAAAAGGCAATAGTCAGCACATCCTGGCAACAGGCATTGGGTTGGCAGCCTTAGCAACTTCCATGCAGCTATTTGACTAAATCAGCTTTCAGCAAAGCTATGTTTGGCATTCTGCATTAATGGCATCTTGTTTTGGGCTACAGGTGTCCCTTCTGTAACTTTCCAGCTCTACTGGACAGCGATGTGAAGCGGTTCAGCTGCCCCAATCCCCGCTGCAGAAAGGTAACTGGGGCTTACTTCACTTTGGTCTCTTATGGTGTGTTGGGAAGGAGAGCTGGGAGGACAACTCAGCCTTCCTAGTAGCAGTATCTCATGTGACTGCATAGGGCAGCAAAGTGTTTGCTGGATCCTACTGATCTTGTATAAAATTGGGTGCCTGGACAGGTGAATTTCAGGGCACTGTTGATAGAGGAGGTGTCCTGTCTTTTCTTGAAAGGTGTTGGCTAAAAAAGCCTAATAGACAGTTAAATTCTGTTGTCTGGAGAAGTTGAAGTTGCCAGCACTGAACTCTGGTGTGAAAATCGAATTTACTTTGGGGGAGAAAGCTGTTAATCAAATATGCACAATTCCATTTTAGATCCTGATCTCCAGGTAGGTTCTGTTAACATCTACCCTTCACAATGGGGAAAAGAATGTCCCAGTGTTGGGGCAAGGAGGTTTGCTAGGCACTAGGTGGCAATGTTGATTCACGTTTAAATCTCAGGTTTTTTTCTAACTGTTTTTGCAAAAGCCGAGCTGTTTTCAAAATGTACATATGTCAGCACTAAAAAACAGAATTTAGGCTTGAAAAACTTGAATCCTTCAATGGGCAAAATGAATTGAAATCACTTTTTCCCTAAAATATATAATGCAGCCGAGTAACTGGTAAGAGGGATCAGTGCTGAAATGTTCCTTTCCTACTGCTTCACTGTTTCATTTCCTTCCTAGTGTACTGCCTGATACCCCCTCCCTGGGGTTACAGCATTCCAGTGGGCTGGATTTCTGGTTTCCTGGACAGCTTGTGTTGATTCATTAGCTGAAAATCTGCTGAGTAGCTTTGTGCTCTTCTTAGAAGTCTTTAACGACTTTAGGATTTGAAGTCGAGGGTGAGGAATTTGGATAGCAGGATGTGGTGTCTCAGCATCAGCTGCAGTGGTTCTTCATATTCCTGCTATCTCCTCTCTCTCCAGAATGAAGAATTTCAGTTAATGCTCTTGCTTGCAGGAAATGGTTGCCCTAAGGGAGGAAAGGGCTAATCTAGGGAACTCCACAGAGCTTGGGGAGGATGCATTGGCTTTTCTAGCAGTGCCTCTGGCAGACTTACTGGTGGTGATGACTGATCCTGGAAGGAGTCCCTCTCTGTTTGGAAGGACTGCGCTCACATAGCTGAACCTAAAGCAAGGGGAAGGTCAAAATGTGTCTCTCCCAAAATCTCAGAGCTCTTTGAGGGTGGGGAGAGGAGGACCAGATGGTGGACCTGTTGTATCCCTGTGCTCCATCACCTGGATCCTTTGTCTGCCTTTGGGAGTTTGTGTTGATACCCTCGGGGTCTCCATTAAATCTTGCAGGGAGGTTCATTCATATCTGAGCCAGCTATGGATACGCTGTAAAGCAAGTGATGTGAACCAGCTGCAAGCCTTCACTTTGGCTGTGTGTCTGTGTGCTGGGCTGAACAATAAGAGCTCTGCACATACCCTGGTCACTGCCTGTGCATCTCACCTGCAGTTCCAGTCATTTGCACCTTGCAGGGACCAAACTGTGGCTATTTGTAACTTGAGCAACAGGCAGAGCTGCCCTGCCTCCTGTGAGTGCCCGGCTGCACGGGGAGCATGCAGATGAGCTGGCACCATCTGCCAGGGCCACTGTGGCTCCAGCTGTGTGATGTCAAGTTTGGCTCCTGATTAGGTGGCCAGGGCTTGAGTCTTAATATGACAAACAGCAGGGTGGAGGAAAAGCTTAGTTAGCCAAGGAAAAAGACCACTTTTCTCCGAGCCACCCTACAACGCATTCTGTGTGTGTGCAGTCTGAGCTGGGGCTGGGGCAGAGGCAGCTTTCACTCAGATTTGGCTAAGTATTGAGGTTTTGCTCTGTAATAAGCTGCTGACTGCACATGGAGCCAGGCTTCCTGGTGACAGGAGGGTTTTCCAGGCCTCCATCTTGGAGGGATCCCTGCATGGAAGCAGCGCTCAGATTTCTCATCTCTAAGGATACACATTCCTCCTCCCAGCACCACAGAGCAACCCAAAACTGGCAGCTGTGGTAAAACAAGGAAAGGCACGTGTTGCTGGTTGAGTTGTGCAGCACTGGGAGGTGAGGTGCACTTCTGCATGGTGGGGGAAGTGCTGTTTTCCACCAGAAAAGGAAGTCCATCCTCTCTGCTCAGCCTCCCTCCTCCCAGGACCCCACAATTTGAAGACAAGGCTTTTGTTCCCTGCTGCTGCCGGCCCTGGCGCCGTGTTGTGGGAGAGGGAGATGGTTTCCCTTCTTTGCAGTCTCAGCACAAAGCACTGCAGGGCTTTCAGCCAGCAAGAGATGGGGAGCTGAAAGCTGCCGTTGCCATGGAAATAATGCATGCACGGAGCAGCGGAGAGCTTGAAACCCCCAGCACTCCTTTCATAGCCAGGCCACATTGCAGGGACTTGCATTTCCAAGACTTTTCCTTAAAACTCCTTTTCGCAGCATGGAATTTTTATTGCTTTATGGTACCCAGTTGTCTGGGTCAGTGCTGGCTGGGTGTAAGAGGTGATGGCATGTGGCTGTGTGGTGTGGGATGGCATTGTCCTTGGCCTGGGCAGCTGCCATTCCTCTGCATCCACAGTGGTTTTGGGGACTGCCTTGAACATTGATGTGCCCATCTCAGATGGATAAAATTTCTGCTCTTTTGCCTTTCATCTTCAGCTTAGGCTCTCTGGCCACCAGCAATCCTCATGTTGTTTTAATTAGCAGCACTGAGACTTTGTGTTTTAGGGCACGCCTTATTAAGCTGTTCTGTGGCTCGGGATTGATTTGGAGGTGCTGGCTAGGAACAGATGCACCCAGCTGCTTTTAGCCTTCATTTTCTGCTGGAAGTCAGGCAGGTTTAAACTTGCACCGAGCTGTGCCTGAGCACAACCACTCTTTGCAGGGCACACCAGCACTGATAACGAGCGTGAGTCGCACTGAGTGGTTTGCATGGCTCTGAGAGGAGGGGTCTTGCTGAAATAAATTATTGCTTGATCAACAAGACCTAAAGTTGCAGAAGGAGGGGGATACTGTGACACCCGTGATCTCTGTACCTGGTACAGCAAGGCACATGCAGCTGCTTGTGGTTCAGAGGTGGGTAACACTGCTTAGGAGTGTTTTATAGAGTGCAGGGGGAACTGTTTGTGTAATCCAGCACCCAGCAGCAGGGGATGTGTTCAGGATGACACAGCTGTCCAAGGATGTCATCCAACACATACCACAGGGCCCATTACTTCTGTGCTAAAGGCTGGGCCATGCTGCCCAGAGCTGCCCTGCCCGACTCCAGATGTGCTGTGGATTTAGGCTTAAACTGTATCAGGATTTGTAGCTGGCAGTGTGCGTGTGCAACATGGAACAAAAGATTGTCCTGGTTGGAGAAATTGAGCTTGTCCAGAATGCCTCAGAGTAGGATATACATATGGAGAATTACTTAATTCTCCTTGTTTTGCAACATGTTTTCCCAGCTGTTGAAGTCTGCTGTCTCATTCAGCTTCCTGACAGCAGTGCAAACATTTTGAAAGTCCCGTGGCCCCATCTCATTCTCTGTTCAGACATTCTTATTGCTATTATCCATATGTTTTTCCTTGAGCCTGTTTATTTGGATTTGATTGTTACTTGGAGCTTAGCCCCACAGCTTTAGTACAGAGCAGAGCTGAAGGTGGCATTTGCTGTGACAGACCCCTTGCTAATTTCTTCTTGGTGGCAATGACCCAGCTCCTGTGTTTAAATTCCTCCTGTGTCTCCTACGAAAATTTGTTGGGGCAAGGAAGAGAAGGAAATGTGGTGTGGATGACCTTGCTACATGTCTTCATAGAACTACAGAATGGTTTGGGTTGAAAGAACTCTTAAAGACCATTCATTTTCACCCCTCCACCATGGGCAGGGACATTTTCCACTAGACCAGGTTGCTTAGGGCTCTATCCCAGCCTTGAACACTTCCAAGGATGGCGCTTGGGAATGGAGCACTCGTGCCTGTGTCCACTTGGATCTGGAGACCTGTCTCCCACGTGTCCATGTCAGCAGAATTCTCTAAGCCATCTCTTCATGGCTCTGCCACCTTCCTCCTGAGCTCTGCATCCCCAACACCTCCTGCTCCGGAGCTCTCCGCTGCGCCCTTTTTAAACTTGCAGCGCGCATGGGAGCTCTGGGTGCTCTCGGTGCCAAAACCACAACAAATGGCGAGTTTCCGTCTGTCAGCCCGGCTCAGCCCGGCTCAGGCTCTCCACGGCTGGGCAGGCGATTTTCATTTTTCTTCCATAAAAGGACATTGAAGCTCGGCTGCAGCCGCGGTGCCGGTGCCGAGCCGCGGGCAGGGCGAGCGCGATGCTATCGGAGCCTCCTTCCCTATCTCCGCAGAGGGATGGGCCGGAGGGAGGGAGGGAGGGAGGGACCAAGGTCGAAGGTGGGGTTGAGGTGATTGTAGGCAGCAGATAACATCCCAGTAGGTTTTATTGCCAGGTTCTAAAGGGAGATAGATAACAGGAGGGAGCTCGTGGTAGAGCAAACCTTAAAAGTACAGTCCCGTGGAGGGACGGGCACGTGCGCTGAGCCGTGTGGGCTGTGCCATCGAGGTGGGGAGGGTCACAATCGCTTGGGGAGTGCTGAGAGTTGGGAGATCTTCTCATCCCCAGATTTATGCTGGGCAAGCTGCTTATCCTGGGAGGAAACTGCAAGGGGAACAAGGGAAGGCCACATGTTGGGGGTACTGTCTTACACCTTGATTTTTGCTGTGTGCTTGGAATGGGCACGAGCTGTTGCAAGAATTGAGCGGTGCCAGCAGTAAGTTAATCCTAAATGCCCCTTTCCAGAGAAGGAGCCCCAAATCACTGCTTGCCAACTTGTCACCCGTTGAAACACATAGGAAAGGGCTATAGAAGCTTTGAGAATACCCCACCTGGAAAAAGGGTAGGAGTGGGCTGGGTTAATTGCTGTGGTGGGGTGGAGAGACTCCATCAGTGGGAGCACAGGTGCTGCTGCTGCTTTAACAAGGTCAAGTCTGTTTATGCAGTGGTATGTGGAAATGCTTCACTTGATAAATGAGTCTGACAGGAGGAGAGGGTGAGGCCCAGCCTGGAAATGGACCTGAGGAAAGAGGTCAGATTAAATGGGGTATCTGTCTCTTGCAGGGAAAAAAAAAATCCTGCTGAAAGCAGGAACTCAGACTAGCCCCTTTAAAAATAGACTGTGTAAGTCAGTGCAATTTTGAGCAACAAAGCTTACTCCTTGTAAAAAAGCTTGCTTTCTGCCTATCTGCAATATCCAGTCAGTGAAAAGCCAGCTGAAAAGGCTGTTCACTGACCAGTGAGTGCCTGTGTGTCAGCTCCATACGATGGAGCAGTGCTACCCTCCATTCATAGTTTTGTCCTTTGCTGTGGAAAGGTTCAGAAGTAATAAACTGAGTACAACTTCATCTGGAGATGGAAATTTAAGCTTCAGCATCTTGTTTAGGCTTTTGTCCGTAGGCAAAGGGAGCCTACAACTATTTAGGTAAGGGGAGCACTGAGAGATGCAGCACCTGTCAGTTCTGGTTTATGGTGGCTGTCTTTGGAGATTGGTGATGGACTCCATGAGGAATTGGATAAGAGCACCCTGAGTGGGTTGTGAAAAACTGTTGGCTGCCTTGAATGTGGAGAATTGGTGGAGTAGCCAAACTCCTGGAGCTGGAAGGACCCTGAAAGCTGTAGTTGTGCTGAGACTGAGACCTGCTGCAGGCTGAGATGAGCTGGCAGCTTTGCCTTTTCCTCCTCAATCCCTTTGAAAATGAAAGGGACAAGAGGATTTTCTTATTTTTCATGCAGACAAGAGTGGGAGTAATGTAACATAGTCACCCTAACATCAGGGAGAAACCCTAAATCTCTGTATGGACCGAAGTGCTCAGATTCCTTCATTTGTTTGATTTTTAAACAGTGAAACAACTTTGCTCAGTCACTTGTGTGTCCCCACAGCAGGGTAGCAGTGCCACCGAGTGTTCTGGGACTGCTGTGAGCTCAGTGCAGGTCCTTTCCACAGCAGTTTAAGGTTAAAACCCTGCCTAGTGTATTTGCAGAGTGTTGGAGCAGGGTTATCATTTTGCTGCTGCAGTGGAAATGGACTTTGGAGGGGATGGAAAAAGGCTGTTCCCGAGGCAAATTAAAAACATTGTTCTGACCTTACTCAAGAAGCTGTATCTTCCTTCTCTTTCCTCCCCCTCACATTCCAGTCGTAGTAATCACTGATCTCTAACCTCAGCTTCATCTGCTACAGCTAACCAGTTAAAAAATGCACTTAAAAAACCCCATACACCTAATTTTGCTGTACCTTAGTGCTTCTAGGACAGAGTTATCTTTGAAGGGGCATGAGTCAGCAGCAGAGGTTTGGAATGGCATTGAGTCAGGGTGCTGATGACTCCTTGGGATGGCCTAACCTGGTGCAGGGAGTGTGGGGAGGTGTTTTGCTTCTCCTTTCTGTTTGCACATAAACAGATTTCAGCAGATGACACAGTCATCAGACTTCCTGAGCTAACACAAGGCTGCTGCAGACGATGGCCATTCTGGAGGCTGTCAGTGGAGTTTGTTTCCTAATTTGGTCACAGTGTGGGTAAGGCTGGCCTGCTTTCCTTTTTTCTTTTTTTCTTTTTTTCTGTTTTTTTTTTGTTGGTTTTTTTTTTTTTTTTCTTTTTAAAAACACCCATCCTTTTCTCTCATTGTTGTGGAGGGGAAGCAGTTTGTATCTGAGAACCTCCAGCTCCTCTCACTTCCTCTCCATAGAGGAAGTGATACTTGAAAGGCCCAAACCACCATGCAGTTCTGAAGCTGATATTTCCTTTTTTTTTTTTTACTTCCTTCCTTTGCCATTCTTTGAGTTCATCTCAATGAGCCTGCTGGGTTTTTATGCTTTCTGGGTAGTCATCCAAGCCCTTTGTGCTGGAGGACTTTGGAGTAGTTCTGTTAAGTGTCAGAATGAGCTGTGCTGCAGTTAAATCATAACATTGATTAGCTTGATTTATTGAAATCTATATTTCAAGAGGGAGTGACTTGTGTGATTTCAGGTAATGGAAAGAGCACATGTGTTGCTTGTACATCATCCCTCACAAGAGGCCTGGTACCATGTAGGAAGCTGTAAATGCCAAACAGGAGAGAAGACCTTTAGGAGTTCAATTGTGTTACAAATCTTCCTGTAGAGGACCCCTGCTTTTCAGTGTTGGAGCAGAGTCAGCCCCAAACCATGTCTTCCTGGCATGCAGCCACACTTCAGCCCTTCCACTCTTGATGTGAGTTCTCATTCAGCAATAGGAACAGCCAAGGAATCATCACCAAACCTATAGGCTCCTTTATTGCTTTGGTTCTATGCTGGGCTTAGCAGGAAAAGGAGAACATAAAAGGAAAAGACCACATTCCCAGGTGATGCAGTTGAGGATGCAGTTGCAGCAGCTTTATTCAGTGTCATGGGGAGGATTGTGTGCCTTAGGTGGGGGTGAAGCTGTTGCTCTCGAGGGAGCTGCTGTCAGTCAGAGAAGATTCCCAAGCCTTGGAAGCCTGGGGAGATGCTGGGTTACCTGTTCAAACCCCGCTCTATTTTAGGTTCAGAGGACATGTCATAAACAGCTTCAGCAGAGCCTGGGGTTGAGGTGTGGCCGGAGCAGATGGATTAGTGGCATTAAAGGTTTGGCTGTACATGGGCAGGTACAGGCTGGTCTCAGCAGAAATTCTCTGCAGACAGGAAACTTCAGTGTGTCACTGTGGGATCCCCGTTACCGCTGACCTCCGAACATGAGTAACGGGGAAACGGGAGCACCGAGTGGTGAGGCAGCAGGTTTGGAGGGGCAAAGGGAAGGTGAAACACAAGTTTACTTCTAATTTAGTAAAAATCACCTCTGTGTGTCATTCCTGTTTGCATATTATCCTCTAATTAGCCATGACTGACTCACTCACCACTTCCACCTGAAAGGAATGATGTGTTTTGAAGTGTATGGTTTATAATCTCAGTAGGCCAGCAATTCTCCTCCTCTTCTCCTCTCCCCTTCCAATGTCCCCCAAAATGCATTCTCTTATTGCTTTTAACCTTCAAGCCTGTTTTCTTATGCTCTCTGTCTCTGTTACTACTCTTGCATTATTAATGGACTGTAGCAACTCAGCCAGAACACTGACATTACTAATTACTACTTGTACCAGAGGAATGGGGAGCAAGATAGAAACTGGGTCAGGAAATGTTGTCATCATAAAATGATAGCATCAGAACTGGAGAGCAGAACTGTGTGTATGGGCAGGTTTGCATTGTAAATGCCTCCTTCACCCTGGAGCACACCTGAACACACTTACCATGCACATCCTCTTTGCTTATTTGCTGCATGCAGCTGGGAAGAGCTCACGCACAGAGAAGGGTTAATGGACCTGTAATTTCCAGCAGCAGAGAATTGGAGTGATAGGTTGTGTTCTGCCTGGCAGCACTTCAAGCATCACAAAATTCACGTGTGCCTCATTGCTGTAGCAGGAAGGCCCTTCCCCTGTTGGTGTCAAAGGCTGAGGAAGCAAAGTGGCTGCGTTTATTTTTGCATTCAGAGAGAGCCTGTCATGCTCTGTGCATTCAGACTGTCCTTGGTAGCACCAAGGGCATCCTGCAGCAGCAAACAGCTCAGTCTGCTCCGTGTGAGAGAATACTGCTACTACTAAACCAGAACATTATTTTAGGGATGCAGCAATTAACCTGTGAATATTGGGCATGAGGAATTGCTGGCTTCTGGTTAATGGAGCTGTGCCTCTTCACTCAATTGGGCAAAGCATCCACTTGGGAATCTGGCATCCCTTGGAGGCCTGGTGTGAGCAGTTGTCTGTTGTGTTAGCTTTCCCCTTGAGAGGGGGGCATGTGTGAAGATGGGAGTGTCATTGACTGTAAAATGTGTCGACTCTTATGGTAAGTGACAGCCAGAGAAGGTCGTCTCTAAACGCACGCCGTCATCTTTGAATAGTCAAAACAGCTAAAATGCATCGGTCAGCAGTAAACTACAAACCCAGAAGTGATCAGAGTGTGACAAGTCCCTCTCCCAAAAACATGCTTACCAAACAAATAGACAAACTGAAGGCTGATCCCTCCCAGAGGCATGACTTCAGTTGCTAGTGATGAGAGCACATCCCTGGGTGAAATGTCTGGCTCGAGGTGGCAGATTCCTGAGAAGTCTCTTGGAGACAGTGAAGGGACCGTGTGTGTCTTCCCTCCCCGTGCTGCTGGTCCCAGAATGTGACTGCCTGCCTGTGCATCAGGTGGGGGCCCTGTTCTGGATGGATGTGGGGAAGCATCAAAGCAGTCGGGGCTCAGTCCCTGCCAGGCAGTCGCGGGTCTCCATGAGCTCGAATCTGCTTCATTGACATTCCCAGGGAGGCCAGCGCAGGAGCAGCGTGACTCCCTCACAAGTCAGATGGTAACTCACACAAAGCCAGCTCGATATTTAGGCTGGGCAGACTTGACAATATCCCCTTTCAAAGATTATCCGTTAAACTGTCCTAGTCACACACCGCCTTTGGCGCCTGCCTGAGCCTTTTGTAAGGATGAGCAGTATTTAAAAGAGAGGCTGCCTGCTCTAATCTCTGCTCTGTGGGCTGTAAAACCCATCCTGCTGTAGCTCACCAACTTTATTTCTCTTACTGATGGTAATAAGTGTAGGGCTCTTAAATCCTGGCTCATGTTTTATCCGTGGTGTTGGTGGGGCTGTGTGTTATCTTGAAGCGAGCCCAGAGCAGAGCTTTGCTGGTGCATTTGAGGGAGAGCAGACATTCCCATGAAGTGGGAGCTGGTGGTAGGCAGTAATTTCTACTGTATTTAATAAAGCCATTGTGAAGCTGGAGAGGTCTAGAGTTTACAATCCCAGTGTACTTTTTTTTAAAAAAAAAAAAGGCAAGTACTGATTTGCCACTAAAATTGAGCATTGTCAGTGAGGCAAGTACTCTGTCCAAAATTTCATGTGCACGTTTTTAATTAAAAGGCAAGAGGGTTAATGAAGCTTTGAGTGCATAAGGCCTCATTCCCTGAATTTAATTTTCTTTAATTGCTCCAGAGATTGAAATTCCCAGCTGTGGTTATCCCCTAACATGTGAATTAAGGAACCAGAAAGGGACAATTTGATTTGTCTCATTCAGTGCCAGCTTCTTCCCCTTTGACTGAATTTTCATCTTTTTGGTTGAAAGGGGACTAGATAAAAATCCTTAAATCAGTGTTTCAGCTTTGTGGTAGAATTGGCAAAGCTGTGACCTGCTGATACTTTGGATACTGGGGATGAGCTGAAAAACAGGGAGTGTTTGTGCAGATTGTGTTACTCTTCCATTATGTATTGCAGATCATGAGCAAATACAGTTTTTATTCTTTTCCCTCCCCAATACCTGTCATTGCATTCAGAATTGGTGGGGTTCAGTCAGCAGAACTGCATGGCACAGCCCCAGTCAAACCAGCCTTCATTAGTGTGCAGTTTCAAAATTAAAATAATTTTAAAAGGATGGTTTGGGGGTTTGTTGCTTGGAATCATGGTCTAAGCCTTCTGTGAGTGTCAGGGTCTTTTTGTATGAGTTCATAGTCCAAGCTCTGTCCATGGGCAAGGCAAAAATCTAAAATGCAGCAGATTCATGGACTGTTGGGATAATCAGTGATGGGAAAAACCTGTTCCTGACTTCATTATAACAAAAGCTGATGTCCCTTGCTGAATGCCCTGTATGTTGTGTGCTAGGCCTCTGTTGTGGCAGTTATTGTTGGATATTCCAGGGCTGCTGTACATTTTTGTGTCCTAATGGGCTTGTTAGCAGCTGTAGCCTTGACTGGCTGGTTAATAGTAAAGGATGCTTCTAGCAGCAACAGAGGACATCAGGGGTTAATTTAATGCACACCTAACACTGGAACAACAGCAGCCACAAGTGTTTGGGGTTTGCCTTTTGGAGGTCTTAGCTGTCAGAAATCCTTAGGAAAATATGTAGTAACATCCCCCTTGATCTGGTGGAGACTTGCCCTAAGCCTCCAGCACGTAGTACTGCTAGATAAGCATCCCCTGCCTGAACAGGTATTTCAGAGCTGTTGGGCTCTCCCAGGTGGCTGCAGCTAAGCTGTGGTGTTTGTGGTGGTTCCTGCTTTTGGGGGGATTGTTTTGGATGAACTGTGCTTTGTTTTCAGGAAGATATCCTGTCCCTCCCTGTTGCTGTGGGACAAACCACCCTGTAGGGACTCCTGCCCCAGTCATGGAGCTGGAGGGATGTGAGTGTGGCCCTGGAGGTGCACATTTGATTAAGATGGACCATTAACCATCCATAGCCATTGAATCTCTACCTCAGTCTGTAAAACCATTTGGATTAAAAAATTGAATCATTTCCTGACATTCTTTCACCCATCCTTACTTCCAGTCAACCTGCTCATCTTCAGCTAGGGTCAGCACAAATTCCCCTCTCAGACTTGCACTTCTGGCCTGGAGGAATCCACCTTCTTTGCTGCTGCTGCCCAACACCTCTCCTGTGCCTGTGCCTTGATGGTGTGAGTGCCCTCTGCCCTGCTGGATAAGTAATGGCCAGGTTGGAGCGCCGGGGCTCGGGAGGTCCAGGGCCCGCCCCGTGCGCGGCTGCTCCTCCCGCCGTGGGCTGGGGGAGCAGAGGTGATGCTTTAAGTGGTCTCTGTGCTGCTACCAGTGTAAACAGAGCAGATGTTTCCCCGAGCCAGGGGAGCATTAATGGAATGCATAGGCCCTGGCTGATGTAAAACATGGCAGCGAGTTTTGGGGATGAGGTCAGCGGGACTGAAAGCCGATGGGAGTTTAATGTCGAGGCTGCCTCTCCGAGCCCGGGGGTCAACTGAGAGAGCTGTGGCTAATGGAAAGGCAAGTACACTTGTCATAAATCAGTGCCAAAATGCTGAACAGGCGTTGCTATTGCTGGATGCCACAGCCAGGGATGGTTCTGTAACCACCCATGAGCTCTTGTTCCTCACTGGGTGTCCTTAGTGTACGTGTTTGATTTTAGAAGGGACAAAGAGGCTAATAATGGAAGGTTTGGGGAAAGCTTTACCTCCATGTGCTGTGAGAGCTCTGCATGCCTCACCTGCTTCACTCTGTTGTTCATGGAATCCTGTGGTTGCTGCATCCCATCCACGTGGGGATTGCCAGGAGGGCAGCCAGGATATTGTTGGGATACCATTTTAAACAAGTTGTCCTCGTGGTCAGAGGAGATGGATCGTGTTTCTGCTGTGGGGTTGCTAGGAAGTCCTGAGGCACCAGGAGGCAAAGCAGGCTTGGCACTGCTTAGAGATCATGTGGTTTTTTTAAAAACAAACGAGTCTTGTAAAAGTAAAGAGCAGCATTTTCCAAGACAATGAGAAATCAGTTTGCTCTCCGACCAAGCAGCGCATTTCCCGTGAAGCTGGATGCTGTAACGTGCCATTTGCCAACAAGATAAGATGGCTGTATTTGTTCAGTGATTTATCCCCTGTGAAGCCAATCTGAAAGAATGCTTTATTGCTCTATTTATTTTTTCAAAAGAAGCTTCTTTGACCTCATTTTTTTGTGTAGGGAACATGCATGCCTTTAAGCTAAATCTCAAAGCCTGGTCAAAATTGGGGTCTGTGTTCAGGGTTGCAGCTTGAAGCACAACATCCATGATGCCATTCAGAAGCCAAGAGGTGAGCAGCTCTCCCCGAGGCTTTTTCTGATTGAAAACCTCATACACACCAACAAAGCCAGTCTGCATCTTAAAGGCTTTGGGCTTTTTTCCTTTCTGGGTCCTCCTTTAAGGGCAGAGGTTGAAACAAAACAGATGCTCTTGGATGGTGTCTCTGCTCTTAGAGGCAGTTGCTGTACAAGGACTTGGCTCCTGACACGTGAGGGGAGGATGCTCCCTCCTATTTGCAAGCGGATGTCAGGCTTAATAAAAAACCCAGATGATCCCCCTGACTGAGAGGTATCAGTGCTGTTACTGCGTGTTACCTCCGTCCCTTACTTTGTTTGTGCAATTATCCATGTAAGTAAAACCTGAAAGTGCCTCCTTACAGCACGTTGTCCCCAAAGAAGGGAAAGGATTGCAGCTATCGGAGTGGCCTGTGGAGAGAGGGATGGATTTTTCAGGTAGCTGGAAGCTGTGCCAGGTTGGGTGTTTGCTGGTAGCCTGCTACTATATTTAGTTTTTCTTGGCCTCCCGGAATGAGGGCATTGAACCTTTCTAGATATGGAGATAGGCACAGCACCAGGCAGCCCTGAACACAGCTTGCCAACTTAGGAGCTTTATTTGTTGTTTAGAGCCTTGGTCTTCACTGTTCTGTGTCTGGGGTAGAGGATAATGAGGTGAGGTCATGTGAGCAAGAGTTGGTTTTGTAGCTGTTCTGTGTGCAGGTAACAACTGGGGTGTTTTTCAAGAAAAGTTTCTCTTTTGGAGGGTTTTGTTGTCCTGTAGCTTTAACCCTTTGTGGTGTTTCAGGTGTGCAGAGTGAAGAACAGGTGCTCTGCAGGAGTTATTAGTTGCCTTTTCCAGTTTTGTACCACAAACTAGCATGGAGATTCTTTCAGACACAAACTTCTTATACTCTGAGATCCTGTGAATAATCTTGACCTACCTACCCATGCAGTTTAATGAAATATTTTTTTCTTCCTGGAACTTTATTCTGTTTGCAGCTGTTGTACAAGCTATAGATTTCTGGATTTGTCAGAAAACCATGACTTCAGACCACTGGGATTTTGGTGGGTGGGTGAAAGTGCTAACAGATTAATGAGTCTCACTTAGCATCTCCATCTGCCAGACTAAACTGTGTTCTGCACAGGAGACTTAACACAGCTGGTTTGAGCTGGTCTCTGAAAGTAAAGCATCCTTTACCTAGTCCAGGCTGACCCCTGATATAAAAAACCAAACACTGCAGTGTCCTGGGTATAATTATATTTGCCCAGAGGAGTTGTGGATTCCCCATCCCTGCAAAGCCAGGTTGGATGGGGCTTGGAGCAGCCTGGGACAGTGGAAGGTGTCCCTGCCCATGGCAGGGGTCGAACAAGATGAGCGTTAAGGTCCTTTCCAGCCCAACCATTTTGTGATTTATTTCCTTTCCTTTTCCTGATCCAAACACTACTGTGAGCTCAAGGAGTACAAATGAGTAAAAACAATGGAAAAATGCAGAGAATCCCCTGAGGACCAAGCAGAAGCCTGGGTCCTCACCAACACGTGGATCAGCTCCCTTTTCTGACCCTTGAACTCACATGTTGCTGTGACATTTGCAATGACTTTCCTGTGCCTTACCTCCATAAGGAGATAAATTAAAATGCATGGTATAAATGAGATATCTCAATCCCAGCAAGGGTGGCTCATCCCAGGGGGAAATGCTTGGGAAGAGCCATGTGTGTAGCAGTGCTCTCACGCTGCAGTTTGCTCCAATCTCTGTCACTGCAAGGGGCAGCCTCAAGGTCCAGCTGTGAGCAGGAATGAGATGGCCTGATGAGGCAAGAGCTGCTGTGCATTAGCTGTAGCTGTTGGTTTTTCTGTCCCCTCCTGTGAGCTCTGAAAGTTAAATGGGAATGAAGTAGCTGCTGAATAAGAGACATGTTATCCCTCGCCTGCATCCGTTTATAGGTGGCAAGTTGCCATGGCTAAGACACTGATCAATTGTTGCTCTGAAATCTGGGGTTATTCTTCAGCTTTTTTTTAACTAGAGAAATGGGATCTCTGCCATCTTCAGTGCCCAGGAAGTATCTGCAAGAGTGAGTGTTGGTATTAGTGTGAGTGCCTGCACATACACACTCTCCTGCTGTTCCTGGACACCCATTCTCTCATTTTTCCCCTGCCTGTGAGACGGGATTAACAGCCCAGAGGCACTGGGGAGCTCCAGGGTGTGGGGGAAAGGCTGGCCTGGCTGATTTGGTTATGTAAAACTAAAAGGCATTTACTCAGTGCATTGGGTGGACTGTTCTTGTGTGTAATGAGTTGTGCAACTGTACAGCCATACCACAGCAGACTGAGATCCTCTGACAGTCCTCTGACTTGTCTCCCACATGGAATCATTACAGCTGCTTGTCAGGAATATGTAAAATTCCCGTGATCTGCTTGCATGTGTTACTCCAGATTGCTTTCTGCTCAAAGTGCCTTTGCAGTATCAGCGAACCTTCTTGCTGCTCTCTGTGGGTTTGATGACATGCTATCTCAAAAATTTGGACTGGATCATTTTTCTGAAGTACCTCATCACTGTGGAGAAGTGAAAGCAGGCAGTGCCAATTACCGGGAAAGCTGTTGCAGTCCTTGGACTTACATGTTGGGCATATGGAGTCAGATCACATTTTCTTTATTTTATGACATCAGTGACACCGAGTGTTTTGTTCTGGTTCTTAGTCAAGAATGACAGGAAGGTAGAAGACCCTTAGAAAAAGTTTAAAATTATTCTCTGCAGTCTAGAAATCTGCCTTACAGACAGTAAGATGTTAAAGCTAAGTCTCTGAGGAGAAATGTTGAGATCACTTGATGAGTCTGTCAGGGTACACCTCCAGAGATGTGTGTAACATTTTAAATGTAACAGATAATGAGAAGATAGTATTAAAAGTTAGTATTAAATGTCTAAAAGGCAGAGCTGGCTGAAAACCTGTGCTTTGAGTCATCTTAAAGCTTTTGGATCAAGATGGAGATCCTTATTGAGAAGGGGGAAGGGGAAGACTTTAGACTTAGTTGTAAATGGAATAAAAGGAATATATGCTTTTATAGGATACCCGATTTAAAGGTCACTTTTGGCTCATTCTGAGTTGAAATCTGTTGCTGTAACATCATTAGTCTGCAGCCCCACCATTTCCAGCTGTGATCCAGCTAGATTGGCCAGGCTGAGCCAGCCTAGGTGTGAACACGTGGCTGACTGAGAGCCATGGACCTGAGGGACTGCAGGGAATGGGAGCCTGGATTCAGGAGGTAACACTTCTGGGAATCCTGTGGTGTGTTAATTAATGCTGCCAGGGGAGAGACAACCTCAGAACACATGTGATTCAAAAGCAAATTCATAGAAGAATTTAGAGAGGGCTGTTAGATGAAGTGCAGACTGTCCCTGGCCCATGGGGAGCAGTGTGAGGAGCAGCATTCCTGCCCTGTCCATAAGGAGCTTCCTCCTTGCCCTCCAAACAGCACAGGTCCAGGTGGACTTCTACTGACCCTACACTGGGTCAAGCTAATTATGCTGGTGGAGGAACTAAGCAGCATTTTAATACTCAGGAGTAAGAGGTCTGTGTGAAAAGGGCTGTCGGTCATCACTGCATCCAAAATTCTGCTTTTGACCTGAACTCTGCAAAGCAGCCTGTTTTTGTATGGTGCTTTGTTAAATGGCTTTTGTTCAGGCTGAGGGTAGTTGTTCTTGTGTGTGCACTGAGAGAAAGGTTATGCTGCAAATTAGGGCTCCTGGATTTTTCCTGCTGGACCGATGCATGTGGGTGTGTGGGGAGGTCCTGCCCTGGGTTATTCTCTGCTCATTTGTTTGTGATTCTCCACTTAGCACTGAATACAGATGTTTATGCATATATTTAGAAAAGGCTGGTCTGGAAATAAACTTCTCTTTGCAGCACTCCACCTCCCTCAGCTTCATATTTTAAGACTCTTTGTTCTCTCATAGTAATTTTCCAAGTGGATTAGTGCAGGTCACCAAGGCATCCACATCAGTGAAATACAGCAAGATGTTGCTGTCATCTCCCGAAACACTCCAGCACTCACCCCATTGCTTATCAACCCACACTCCAGTAATCCTAATAGCTATGTCAGAGCAAGATTAACAGAAAATCCAGGCAAATATTTATGGTTCCCTTCAAGGTATGTATTAATCAGAGAATGTGGAGCAGATGCTTTATGAGGAGAGCTTGGAAACCTTGTTCACATGGGCTGAGGAGGGATTCTGCCAGGGTGGGTAAGCTGCTGCCAGTTTGGGGAAGAGGCATGGGGCAGACAATGCAGGAAAAATGCAAGATTCCCATGTGGAATGGGAGAAAAGCAGCTACAAATGAAAAAGGGAGGATAAGGAGCTGTGTTTGTTCTCCTCTGTGCTATAGCAGCATTGTATGGCAGCTCAGCAGTGAAAGAAAGCACAAGAAACAAAGACAAAGAAGAGGAGGAGCAGGTTGAGAAGAAAGAAGCAGAAGAACCACGCATCTGGGAAATGCCTGGGGAAGCAGCACTGGTTGGGAGGTGGGAGTTTTTAACCATGGTGAAAACTGGATCCCTTTTGTCTATGGGGCTCTGCAGGTTCCTGGAGTTCAGGGAGTGATAAGAGAGGGCTGGTGAGATGCAGCTTCCTCCTGCAGTGTACAGCCAGTCCCAGGAGGATTGGGTGCCTGACTTCAGTCTTGTAAGGGTGAGACTACTTCCCTGGTATTAAAACATCTCATAAAAATATCTAAACTAATACTTTAACACAGGCATGTCAGTGATGACCAGAACTGCAGGAAAATCTAGTGAGGAGCGTGGTGGATGCTGCATTTGAGCTGAAGTCAGGCAGAGACCAGTCTCTGAAGGAAGAACTGGGAAAAAAAGAGAGATCTACTCCTGGTTGTAGCTCTAAGCTCTAGGAGATGTCTGTACTGTCCTTAGTGTGCTATAGTCAAAGACTGCTTTGTGCCTGGGAAGGGTAATCACAAATGCTTATAAATATGGCTTCCTCTTTTCCAGAGGGGGAAAAAAAAGCAGGATTCCTTGTAGTTTGTGTGAGTTTAGGGGGTTTTGTTCTGGCTCAGCTGCAGAGCTGTGACACCAGAGGGAGTAGGTGAGCCTCGAATAGCTGCTTTCAACAAAAACCAGCAGCAAATAATCACAGCCTTTGCAAGAGGTAAATTAAAACCATCTCCAGCCTGGAAAACATGCACAGCTCAGCATCTTTTCTCCATAAATATTTCCCTGCTGTTGAATCTCTGTAACCCCTTCGGAGCCCAGCAGCTGTGCTCTTCCCAGCTTGAGGTGAGCCCCCTCCTCACCATGTACTCCCTGAGTGGCTGCTGGGCAGGGATTTTGGAGCTGAGCTCTGTGGCTCTGTCAGAACTTAGTGGCTTGGAGAAGTGAAGAAAGTGTTGGTATGAAACCAGTCTAGCCTTCCTGCATGGCATTAGTCAGCTGACATCCCCATGGAGCAGTTGTTAGCACTGGAGCAGTGAATTTGATTTTTTCCTTACGTGTTTCTGTTGCTGAAGCAGCACTTTAGCTGTGGAAGAGGTTGGTCTGTGTCTTCTGTCCCACTTTAAATGTGGGGCTTGTCCAGTCTTTGCACATTTAGCAGGACCACTTAAGGAGCTGGAAGTGTGGGATTTTAAAGAAACATTTATGTGCTCAAAGCCAGAAGATGTTCTTTCCCACCCTGTCTTGATGGCATTGCATCCTTGTCCTTACAGACACTGCGAGGTGTATGTGGAATTCTGCTCTTAGGAGCTGAGAGTGAGCTGCCATAAGAGGGCTCCAGAGCCCTGTTCTTGGCTGTGTTCCTTTGTGGAGTGATCTTCCCCTTTTTCTTTATCAGTATGTCCAAGCTGCCTTAGCAAAGCCCTCTTACACCTGCTCTAAATATTCTTTTCTATTGCACTGCTCAGACAGGTTATGAACATGAGTCTCTTCATTTTAACCAGCAAAACAAAAAATGTTCCTACTACAGAAATGCCTTGAGTAAAGCTTATTTCTTTGAATAGAGGAAATTTGACTTAGGAAGACTCTTTCCCTTCTGCTGGTGCAACCATAACCCCATAGCAGGAGCTGTGTCAGTCCAGCTGCAGGGAGAGCAGCCCACGTTGAGAGGTTCATCTGTATGCAGGGTGCTGCCTGCCAGTCTGGTAATGAGCACAATGAGCCTGGGGATGGGCTTTGGGCAGGGGAGGGAGTCCTGTTGCCATGACAATACAAATTGCAATGGATGACTCTTCAGATAAAAGCATCACGTTTTTAAAGGAGAAAAAAAAAATGTGTGAAACAATAGCAGGAAGATGGTGTGAGGGGAAAAATGTAGTGTTAAATAATAGCAGAAAGATATGGTGTGAGTTCTAGCTTTGAGATGCAGCTTGGGAGAAGAAGATGGGGCTGTAGGTACTAATTCTGGACATGCTCTTCCCCTCAGGGTGTGGAGAAGCATTAAGAAAATCAAGCAGGAGCCAGGCCTCCTATGAATAAGCATCTAGCAAGTTTTCCTTGCAAATATTTGGATGTGCAGTAATGAGTTCCAGTAACAGCTGGGTGCTGACTGCACCACGGGAGGCTCTGGGGCCGTGCAGTGATAGCCTGGTTACCACTGGACTGGCTGGGCATGGTGCAGATGGACAACTGTCCATATTTCTGTTGTGCCTCAAGCAGATTCCTCTGTGTTACCACTCTGGAGCAGAGTCAATAAGCCCTGGAAGCCAGAGGCAGTAAGGATGTATTTACAAGAAAGACAGAGAAGTCCAATAGACTAGTCCTGCTCTAGGAGCTTTTTAGGAACCTGCCTGCTGATCCTGTTTAGGTGGGACATTTCTAATCCTGCTGTGAATCCTTGTTAAAGACAGGCTTTGTTTTTAGTCATGGCCAGTGTAAGATCTGTTTCTACTTTGAACTGGCACCTTTTTAACACAGACTCCAAAGATCACAGTGAAATGGGCTTTTTTTAACTGTCACTCTCTCAAAGCTGTTCACAAGGTGAGACTAAGCTTACCCAGTTGCTTGTAATTCAGGATGTGTTATGATTCCACTGGTGTCACAGCCAGTTGTGTTGAGCACAAATAGACATTCCAAGGAAGGATGGGATAATTAGAAGCAATCCAGTGATTCTTGTGACTGTATAAAAATAACTGGACTTTTTTAAGCATGAGTTATTTTTAGGAGCCTCGTGTCAAAAAGGGCTTGTGGAGTTTTGCATTCAAGAGCAGTAAAGTCAGATGTTATAAGTCAGATGTTATACCTGCTTGGGGGGTTTTTGGGGAGTTTTTTTGGGTTGTTTTTTTTTTTTTGGTTGGGTGGTTTGTTTTTTTCTTTGAGTAAGATCTCTACTGAGGGTCTTGCTTTATAAAATAAATTGGCACTGGAAGTTGTTGGGATAAGTAACACAGGCCACTGGCTTGCTGGCAAAGGAACATCAGCCTCAGGTTTAGCAGTGGGACCCCAGTGGCCCAAAAGTAGGTAGAGGAGATCAGATTTAATAAGACTGTTTTAAACAATACACCCAGAGAAAGCTTGCAGCCTGGAGCTGGGTGAGGCCTCGCTGACCTGTATTTATTTTGGTGGTTTATTGTGACTTGTGATGGGGGGAACATTCTCCTGTCCTGTAACGAGACTGCTGTAAGCCAGGCTGGTTTTCAAGCTACTCCTGAAAAGCTGCTCTTCCAAGGAGAGGTTCTAGGTAGATGGTCAAAACCAAAAAGTGAAGTTTTTGTGTTTCCTGTTATAATATATCCTCTTTGTGCTCCTGGGAAGTCAAGCAATAGTGTTTATGTATTAAAAAAGGGGAGAGGGTTGGGGATCTTTCTCTGGCTGCTGGGCAGCATTAGCCTGGCACAGCAAATTCTTTCACAAAGGTACTGGATTGTAGAATGTGTCACCAAAGGTTCAGTTTATGTACCTGAATATGGATAAATTAAATTGAAGATAAATATTGGAATATGCTCTATTAGTGGGACTTCCTGGAGATCAGTGGGAGACTGGCCAGGGTGAAGCAGTTTGTCCTAAGATCTGGTGTGGGACAGAGCAGTATTTTCTGTGATGTAAAGGGGAAGAGTACATCTTGTGTTGTTTGGTTCCCTTCTGACTGGAACTCTTTGTTTAAGAGGCTGGTGCTGGGGATGGGGGAGGCACCATTCATGCCTGTAAGAACCACTGTAAGGAAGAGACTTGGAGCCACTGCAGCTACAAAGCAGAGATTCCTTGGCTTACCCTAAAATTATGAAGCTCCAACTCTGAAATAAAAAACCTCCCCCCCCTCAAAAAAAAAAAAAAACCTTCAATAAGAGATGTTTTGGGATTTTAAGATGCCCTGTGAGCATCACACTGACTTTTCTTCCCAAGCACCGTTGTGCTGTTAAGACCTGACAAACAAGCTCAGGTTAACTTTTACTTCTGGGCTCATAATAAGTTTTGTGGTTTCCACCCAATACTGCTGCATTGTTTCATGTGATTCTGAAAGTGAAACAAAAATGAAAAAAATGAAATTGTCCTGTCAGCTTTTCTTGTAGATATATCTGAAATACAAGGTCCAGTGTGCTGCTGGTGGGTGTCTGGGCAGGGGCATCTCACCTTCATCTGTGTGTTAAGTGAGTTTAGGTGTGGCTGTGGTTAGTGGTACAAATGTAAAAGAATGCGTTTTCCTTAAAAAAAAAAAAATTAACATTCCTGAATGAAATAACTTCTGATTCCCCTTATTTTTGGATTGAGCATGCCCATAGTTGAGGCTAGGAATTCAGAATAATATCTAATGGAAGAAACGTAGATGTTTGTTAAGCAAACACAAACATGCCACAACTAAAAGGCCAAATGCATTCTTGATGTAAATGAAATTTTCAGCTTGTTAATTCCAGCAGACCCATCAGTAGGATTGCATGGACTGGAGCACACTGGGTCACCAAGGGAAAGGCTGCATCTGCAGTGCCCTGGCTGAGCAGGGGAGCCTGGGGCAGAACTCCCTCAACTCCCTGCTTGCTGCTGCTTCTTTTTCTTTCCCTTCCCTTTTGTCTTCCTTCAGAATGAGCCATCTGTGCTGCTGCTCTGTCTGGTGCTGGTGCCCACGTGCATCCCTGACGGAAGCGGGAGAAAAGCCCTTTAATCCTTATTAGGGGACACGGCAGCGGCCTCTGCCGCTTCCGCAGTTTTGAGGAAGTCACTGAAGTTCCTCTTGGGTGACTCCCCTCTGCAGAAATGTGATCGATGGGTCTTTTCCTTTTATGGCCAATAACCCTGGTTTCCCTTTGCAATAAAATCCTGGGTCAGAAGTGGAAGCGAGAAGTGGGGCAGGAGGAGAAGGGGCTGGTCTTACCAGAGCCCGATGGGTGGGGATGGAATTTGCGACATAGTAAATTCTAGACTAAAATAAACCAAGTTACAACATCGACCCCGAGGTGATGGGTTTGTTTGTTTGAAGGCTGCCATAGATTTTTGGTCTTGTTGCTTAAGACAGCAATTAGGAATTGTGACTCTCCTTAATTTCATGGGGAGAGGTTGATCTGGTCCTAGCCCACCATGGTTTTCATGTCTGATTGAGTTTAGATAACTTTGATTGAGTCTAGATAAGCATAGGAGAACAATACATACTTCTTCTCTACAATCTCCTTTACATCAAGTGAAATGTCTTGGCTTCTTATGGATGTCTCAGAATAGTTTTCTTCCTGAACCCTAAAGAGCCATTTTCTACCCCAATTAATGTCTGTGCCTGATGTTTGGCACTGGTGTCACTCATTAGCTGGGAACAGGTAATGTCCCTCTGGGTGGTAATTGCTGATGGCTTGGACAGCCAAAAGCCAGCTTTGTCAGCCAATAATGTCTTTTACAAATCATCCCTGGCTACAAATGGTTTGATGAATTTGAACCTTAAAAGTATTTTTCTAATAAAGTCAATCTCCTGTTTCTTGCTAAAAGTGCTTCATATCCTGTTTCACGAGGTTAATGCAAATGGTTCATTTGGCACTCAGTTAAACTGCTGCTTTTTTAAGTGGTACAGCTCGTGTTTCTTCCATGCAAAACCTATTGGCTGACACTTTATTTTTGGTTCTTATGTGGCACTTGAGCTCTGAAATTAGGATGAAAAAAAGGCAGTAACTAGTTAAGAGAGTCTCTCATGACGCTTCTGGGATTGCTTCATTCCAGCCACCCCTCACTAGATGACAGTGTCTGGTTGCAGGAGTACTGTTGGGACTTCTCTCTTGGAGAAAGGTGTTTCCATTCCTTGGTGGGTGACTGGGGTTTGCTGCCATGGAAATCCTCTTCCCCGAGGTCACTGACTGGTCAGCAGGAGCTAAATGCTTCCCCACGTGCTGGGGAGCCACTTTGGAAGTGGTTTTCAGTAGCATCCGCATATTCTTCAACTCTCTTTTAGTGGTGGTGTGTTTGTGATTGTGCTTTTTCCTTTTTTCCTTCCTCTCCTTGTCTTTACAATAGACATCCTGGGAAAATGAGAACAGGATCTGGAAGTTGCTGTGAGGTGGGGAAATGGCAGAAACCGGTCTGTGTCTAAATATCTCACTTGTGCTGCCAAAATGGTTGATTTTATCTTTGGGCAACCCACTCTCTGTGTTCTTGTCTGTGGCTCGTACCCCTGTGAGGGTGTTGGACTTAATCCTTTCAGAGGAACTGCATGTACAGCATAGTTTAATAATCCACCCTTTGGACAATGTAACCCCACAACACGAGTTTTGATCCTTCCTTACATCCAGCCATGCCAAAGCTCTGTATTTGCAGTTCCTGTGTTTATTCCTTCTGTATGGGCACAGGAGGAGAGAGATGGCTTGTGTGTGGTAAAGGTGACCAGTGAACCCAAATCCTGCACCAGGAGCATCATTCCTCTGTGGCCTGGGGTGTTAGGATGGCTTTCCTTCTCCTGAACCAGCCAGGATTCTCCCCTCAAAAACAGCAATTGTCATCAGCAGTACAACATGAAACATTCCAGTTTGTTTTGCTGTTGTAGTTGGGTCGTGGCAGAAATTACTGCTGCTGCTTGGGAATGAGCTGGGTCTCAAACAGATCCCTGGAGATGAGGTGACTTGTGCTTTTTGGGGGTTTTGATGGTTTCTCTGCTTTTACAGATAACAGGCTTGCAACATCCCTGCTTTGTAGGCAAGTCATGCCATGCAAATCGTTGAACAGTGTGCTTAATTAAACTCGTGTGCTCATGCAGGGGAAGAGGGGAACCAGTCTTTCTGATGGGTGTTTGTGAGCCTGGCAGAAAGGGAACTCTCCAACTGGGATTTCACAACTCCAGTGTTGCAGGGTGCTGTTCCAGTCTCACTCCTGCTGTGTAGGGCTGTGTCCCACACAGCTCTGGGACCCCACAAACCTTGAAGGGTTCCAGTTGTTCCTGGCCTCTCTTTTTGCAGCCTCCTGCCTGCTCTCACGTGGCTGTGCGGAACTCAGCTTGTCTTGCTGCATTACCAGCTGCTCTTGAGAGCTGCTGCAGGTGCAGAGGCTCCCTTTGGAGTTGCTAACTCAGCTTAGCTTCAATGTCTGCAGATCTGAGGTGGTTTTTCTCTTACTCCAAAGCGTTTCCAAGCCCCGCGTTTTTTTCCGCGACTAATAAAAAAGTGAATCGAAAGGGATTATATGACTTAGCTGAAAATTAAATTACAGGTTAAACAATTTTTCTACTTAGAACGTGTCCTGAATTACCCTCGTTTGGCAGGACATTGCAGCACTGCTCCATTAACCTGCCTGTCCCCCCACGGGAGTTAAGGCGGCTTGATCGGCTTTGGTCAAGATTAGGCTGGGCTGGGGGTCAGCAGCCACTTGGCTCGATGGCCTTAGGTGGCTCTGTCCTCTCTGCCCTGCTCCTTGTGGGGCTGGTGGGTCCTTCCCAATGTCCCTCTGCTCCTTGTATCCTTGGGAAGGCACATTGCATCGTGCAAGGCCAAACAAGCTTAGCAGAACTGTAAAAAACACCCACAAATTGTGGGTTTGAGGGTTTTTTCACCATTTCTGCAGCTAACAGAAACCCAGGCTCAGCTGATGGGTGCTTTAAGTACAGGAGGGACTGGGAACATCACTCAGGGGCTCTGGAAGAGGAATCAGTAAGTTGCCAGCACATTTATTTCCCTGATTAGTTTTTTGCTTTATTTTGTTGTATACTTGTCTGCTTGCTCTATGTTCTTATTGTTATCCAGATACCTGTACAAAAGAATAGGTTTTATGCTGCAGGAAGAAATCCAGTGCATTTCTGTACTGGATCTCAGGTGTGAACTCTTTCACCACGTGGCACTTCTCAGTCATTTTGGCTTTTTTAGAAGTTCCATCAGGCTGCTGCAGGGCTGTGGGTTCTGGTTTCTCCACTGCCTTTTTTAAACCCAGCAAATGAGCTGCAGGTGACTCAGTGTCACTTTGGTGAAGGTGCAAGGTGAAGGTTAGCGGTTCACAGGGCCATTTTCATACCTCTGTGGTAAATATTGCTGCTATAAATATTACAGTTACAGGGCTGGCTGCCCTGTGGTTCAGTTCAGGGGTGCAAATGTGTCCTGCCTGCACAGTGCTCGTGTGGGGAGCAGCAGGTAAGAAGTAACTGAAGTACACAAGCATTAAAGCAGTAAATCATCTGAATTTCTGAGTTTTCAAGAAGGTCAGTTATCCCTTTGCTTTCTATTTTGTCGATCCTTGCTCATTCCCCAACATTTTTTGTTGATTTTTTGTTTAGTCTGGCCTGTTTCAAGCTAGGAACACCTTACTTTGTTTGAGGGTTTCCCCTCGTTTGGGTTTCATTTCCCAGGCAGCACGAGCTGTGCTTGCCCAGTTTGAGGATGGACTTGTACCCAGAGCAAAGCTATTTACCAGCATCAGTTCACCTTCCCCCATCCCTTGCTGGTGGTGTGATGATCTGGAGTGTGAACTTCTGTTGTAGGTAGAGAATGCAGTTAAAAATGTTCTAAACTGAAAACAAGGTGTGTTAATGCTACTAAATTGCCATCAAAATTGCTATATTGCAGAGACTCCTTAAAAAGGGTGGTGGGTGTGTTACATAAACCTGGGTCTCCGTGCAATTTTTGATGGAGGAGAGGACATCTCTAACAGAGTTCCTCCTGCTGATATTTTTGTGTTATAATAAAATCTGGGAAACTAGGGGGAGAGAAAACCACGGAAAAAATTTGATGGGTCTGGAAGGGGCTCTCTCAGGTTCTGCCACCCTAAGGGTGGGGGTTTGTGTCTGGGGCCAGCTGATGGGGGAATCAATTTGTTTGTCGTGTGGTGGTGTAAGAGGGAAGTTTCAAAATTAACTTCAGTAATTGTTCCTCCTCTCAGCCTCACAATGCATCGTTAGCAGGTACCTCTGCAAATAAGATACCTTGCTTTTGTCAGCCTTTAGCTTCTTGGCATCCTTGGGTGCAACCCCTGGCGTGACCTTCCGGAGTTATCCTGGAAAAATCAAGTTGCTTGTTTTGAACTCTAAATCTGTGCCTCTCCCAAGGTCTCTATTGTTTCCACCAGCTCCACAGTCAGATTTCATCACTGAGTGTTGCAGCTATTGGAAGCAGCATCCCTTTTTCTGTGAGGTTGTGCAGAGGATTACAAGGATAACCTCCTGGATCTGCTCTGCTGGATTGAGTGAGGGAATGTGCACTGGGGGAGGGCAGGAGGGGCAGCTGCTGAGGCTTTGAACTCCTCTGCTAGCATTTAATTATTTACCTTGGCTGGGAAGGCAGTAGCTGTTATCTGCAATCAGTCCAACAGATCTCAAAGCTGTGCTTGACAGCTACAGATGTGTTTCCAGTAGCATGTGCTGAGTTTCTCTCAACTTTTTCCCTGGGAAGGAGTGATATGACCTCAGGTACAGTGATTTAGCCAACATAGTTGGTGTGAGGTCCCAGGATGTATTTAACCTGCCTTTCTAAAGTGGCCAAGCAATGTTCTCCTCTACCTGCACTGCAGGTGGCCTCAGGCTGGTGGGTGACCACCTCTGGGTATGTCACAGTCCACCCTGTATCCAGAATTCCCAGTGTGCTGATGTGGAGAGATGCTTTGTGTGATGCCAGCTTGCTCAGGGCTGGGAACTAGCTTTTGGGAAAAAACCACATAATTTTGGTGAGGAAAGCTTATCCTTGTGAGAAACGCTTGTTGCTCAGCTCAGGGGAAGGCTGATGAGATGGATGTGTGATGCAAATGCTCCAGTGCTCTTTTCTGCAGCCAACCTGCTGCCTGCACCTTTTGATGTATTTTTCAGAGCCCTGGAGCTTGAGAGAAAGTAGCTTTGAAACAATCATACTTCTTTATAAACATTCCAGAGAATGAAAAAAAAATAGTTGTGTTCAAGTTCAAATTAAATATGACCTTTCTCCATGAAACAGCTGTTTCTCATACTCGGGTTACCCTGAGTGTGAGATCAAGGAGCAATTTCTTGTGCTATTGCTGTTTTCACCTCTGGCCAGTCACAGGGTCACTGATGCTGAGCAGCACTTCTTGTGTGAAGCTGCAGATATTTTTGCTTCATAGGTCTCTAACCACTTCACCCACACCAGCAGCTGTTCTGGCCTTTTAAAGTAAAACTCTGAGGAGGGAAAAGTTTATTTTGGTTTGGTCTGGGTGTTTTAGAAACTTCTGAATTACAGATATGAGATTGTCCTACTGACTTAGGCAAGAGGTGGGAGTTACCACACATTTCTGGTTCTGGGATGGTGGCACAGACAACCCAAACCTTCATGGGAACCAGCCTGGAAGGAAAAGGGCATTGAGAGTATCTCGAGTATCTTAGAGATGGAGTGGGACTAAAAATATGCTCAATTTAACAAGAACAGGCAAAACAGAAGACATTGGTTTGGTTCATCATTTTTTGTAATGGGATTTAACATATGGCTATATAAAAGTTTTAACCACCCTTCTTAAAGACTGGACTCAGTGGAGATCTTTTCCAATCTTAATAATTCTATGGTTCTTGGTGGATTTTGGATATAAATGCATGTTTTCCTTACCCAGCTTTTAATTCCCGGTCACTCTTTTTTTAGGTCTCTATTTTTATGCCACAGCACATTCTTACAGCCTAGCCCAAGCTTGTGCCTTTGCTTTATTTCTCCCTGTGACCTCTCCCCTCACAAACAGCTCATGGCCGTGCTCAGGAGAGGAGAACTCCGTTTGTTTTTCCCAGCTTTGCCTTCCTGCTCTCAGTCCCTGCCGTGTGAGCGGCCGCCGCTGAGCGGCAGCGCTGCCTGGGGAACAGCCGCGCTCCCGGGGGAGCTCCAAACCCGCGGCTGTCCTGCCAGCCCCTTGCTCCATCACCCTCCAAGGCATGGCGCTCCTCTCTCTCCACCCTGCCTGGATTTGGTGTTTGGGGTTGGTACCTGCTGCCCATCGTGCCCGCTGTGTGCTGCTCCACGCAATTCACGATGGAAGGAGCTTCCCTGCGCTGGGCAGTCAGGATTCTGTGGAGCTGGGGTCGCCCCTCCTCCCTGTGCTGGGTGTTTGTGCATCTCTAAAGAGGGGTCTCTTACCCAAATGGATTGTCTTGGGCTGGATTATAGCCTCTTTATCCCAGCTTAACATATGGGAAATCCCAGAAACAGCCCTGAAGGAGTGTGTTCATGAGAGCTTATCCATGCTTAAAGGTTGTGTTCATTTAGCCACTTCTGCATCAATTTTTAGTCAAGGTGGGTGCAGCTTTATGGACAAAATGAGACTTTGTGGGGAGGAAGGCTCTGTGGTTCTTTGTTTTCCCATTAACTCATCTGGTTGGGAATTGCAGCTCTTTAATTAAAGCAGCACAGTACGGGCTGGCCCTGAGGTGCTGTTCTGAGGCACTTGCATTCACATCTGCTTTTGGGTAAAGCTCAGCCTGTTTGGGGTCAGCCTGTGCTATTGCATGTCCGAGAGCAGGAGGAAGCAGCGAATCAATCACTGAGGCTCTGTCCCAGGCTGCCTCACCTCCCTCCTGCCAACATCCCACGTGTGCCATGGGCAGAGACCACTGGAGCGTGCACCTCACCCCTCCTGGGGGATGCAGGGAATCACACAAGGATTTAATTACCCAGCATATGGAGAGCTGAGGGGAGCTCAGAGCCACCACTGGGAGCGGAGGGCGGTGACGACAGCCGGGGCTGTTGCCTGTTGTTGTTTAAGTGGAGTTTCCCCCACCCTCTCTGCGTTCTGCTCACTCAGTAAATGGCTCCGTGTAAACTCCTACGGCACAAGCGGGCAGGCGGGAATGCCGTGGGCAGTCGGGCTGGGATCCGTGTGGATCATCTGATGTTTTTGTCCATGTGGCATTTGTTTAGGTTGCAGTCGGGAAAAGTGATTTCTGTTACTGACTGTGGCCAAGAGAATGTGGTGACTGGCAAGGAAAAGTTGATTACTTGGGATTTTTGCCCCCTGTGATGAGTGGGATGGACTTCAGAGAGGTATTTTTAGTTGATGATAGAGTGAGAGGAAAAAAGTCTAGGCTGTGTTTAAAACTGTAGCATCCATTGGATGTACCAGCAGAAGTGCTGAGGAAGGTGGTAAATTCATATAAAACATTCCCTACCACCTTCATTAGGTGCTGGGACAATTAACAAGGATGTTGAAGGATTGTGCTGCCCGCACTAAAAGCAAAGCGTCCACCCTTGGCCAGGCTGGCCCTGAGCACAGAAAGCTGCACATCCACCACTGACCCTGGGAACAAAGGATCCTCCTGAACCCAAACATGTTTGTGTTAATCCCGGCTGTTTCCTGGCGGGCAGCGGGAGGAAGCAGAGCCACTGCCTCTAACAGATGTACAGCGAGGAGATTACAGGGTGAGATTAAACACCCTCTCCATCACATCCTCCCTCAGCCAGCACAGCAGTAATGGACTGTCCCAGGCTGCCTGCCAAGCTGGGGCAGATGTAACAGGCAGCAGATTCTTAATCTCCTGTCTCCATGCCTGGAGCAGTTTCCTAATGCCAAGACTTCTTCAGCACCTAAAGCGTGAGCTGCCTTAGCTGTACCTGCCTGTGAGGAGGAGTGGGCTGGGAGAAGGCAGGAGAAAACATGGAATTCACAGCATCCAGAAATGATGCATTCAGCTGAAGTGCTGTTAAAGCTAAAACACAAGTGCCCCTACCTGAGTACAGCAGGGTTTGCTAAGGGCCCAAGTGCTGAAGAAGTTGGGAAGGATCTTTCTTTTGGTGGACTGAGTTACTTTTTGGCCAGTACATTTGGAGCAGATGATTTCAGGACAGGGAAGGACTTGTTCCTTCTTTCTGGGTTTAGGGGTGACTTACATTGCTGTAGCCAGTCTTGGTGCCTTGTGCAGCTCTTCCCATGGAAATAATCTGGGTTGGTTGCAAAATTCAGCTGTTCCACTGCATGTTTAGGTTAATTAATATGGTAATGGGAGAGTATCTTCCATTATCAAACTAAGGGATGATTCTGAAGTAAAAGAACACTTTGTGGAAATTGTAGAGTTCAGAATTGTCATTGTGTGAGAAGTGCAAAATCCTCATCAGCCAAGTGGGTTGCGTTTGACTCAGCAGAAATTAAAGAAGGTCGCTTTTCTTGGGCAAGGGCTGTGATCTCAGTTGTGGTACCAGGGCAGTAGCTGTTGTCTGAACCTTGGGCTTCCTCCCCAGTTCTGTGTGAAGGGATCAAACAATGTGCCATTGTTTTTGGGTGGAATAAGAGGAAAAATCACAACAAGTTCTGCTACTGAGATGTGTGTGGTGCGTATTCCCAAGCCTCCCGTGGAGAGGACGTTGCTCAGTCAGAGGCAGCACCAGGTGACACTCGGGAGTTGGGAAGCCACAGGACTGTCCCCTTCGTGGGGTGCACTGGCACAGGCCCAGCTGCCTGTGGGTTTGCAGCTCCTTGAGGACAGCACAACTTGGGAGGGATCCCAGAAATGTGCACAGCTGCAGCGGCACCCGCTGAGCCGCAGTGACACAGGGAGCCAGATACCTCCTGTGGTGCCATCCCAGGAATCTACATGGCCATGCCTCTTCCCTTTCTCCTTGTCTGCACAGAAATCCCTTTTCCTGAGTGCAGGAGACAACTGTTTGGCAAATAACAGCAGCCTGGGCTCCAGGGAGAGCGTTCTTTCCAACAGCCACCAGGCTGGAGGCAGGAGCAGAAGGGAATGACTTGGGATGAGGGTCTAAGTGGCACCATCTGCTTCAGAAGGGCATCGTTTGGGCAGCAGAGGAGGCTCCTGGAGTTAAGTAATTGGGAATAGCAGGCTCCTGGCTGGAAAATGTGCCAGCCCTCCTGGCAAAAAGCTGTTAAATCTCTCTTGCTGGCGTGTGGAAGCAGTTCTGTGTAACAGGGCTCCAAAGGCTCTTTTTAACCCTTGGTGTTCATAAAAAAAAAAAGGCAACCTAAGGCACTTTTGATCTAGGAATGGCATGTGGCCAGGTGTTGGGAATAAAGGGGAAGGTGGGTCCTCATGGAGGTGTGTGAACAGCTCCCTGTCTGATCCTCCTTTGCTGCTAACAGCCAGATGTGGCCTGCCAAAAATGCACACAAAATGGTGCCTGTTTTAACAGCTTTAGCAGGAAAACACAGGGTGTGATGAATGATTCATGAGAATCAATAGAACCCGAGGCATTTACTGCCCCTTAAAACCAGAGCCTGCCTGCCAAGGGGTGCATTTGCAAGGTGAGTGATCACAAAATGCTCTGCTGGGTTTTGGGATGCAGTCACCCTTACCCCACTGTCTGCAAACACGTCCTGCTCAGCAGCCAGGCCCAGGAGCCTTTCATTCCCCAGATGAAAGCACCAGCAGTTGGGCATCTCCCAGCGAGCACAGATACAAACAAGGCCCCATTTTGCATCCCCCCTCCTAGGGTGGCTTCCTTGGAAGCTTTGGCCTTCATCCTGTTTGTCTGATTCACGATCAAAAGAGTGTTGCTGCCTACGTGTGTCTTGAAGCATTTTCTACTTTTGTATCCCACATAAACGTCCAATTTCTTCATTAAAATAAAATGAAGGTAAATGCAATCAAGTAAGATCTGTCTCTGCAGTGGTTGTATTTTGCTGATAGTGAGACCAGGGCTGGGCAAAAGCTCTTTTGGGACCTTTTCTGGTGTGCAGGGGAAAAGGATGCTGCATAGCCAGATGGGTTTTCCTGCCAGGAGGAATGTTGGATCTGAGAGTCCAAGTCCCAGCCATCCTGAAGATGAAACAGTTGGATCATAAAACATGTATTTTTTTCAAGTCTGTTCTGGATGTTTTTTAATCTTCCTCAAATTAAAGGAAAATCTCTTGTTTGGCCCAAAACAAAATTGTTTTCTTTGGCCAGCCAACTGAAAAAATCAGCTCTGTCCCCAGTGTTGGTCCAAGCTCCCTTCCCAATTGTGCCTCCACAGCAATCCTGCTCCATGCAACTTTACCAGTCCTGGATTAGAGTCTTGTTGCTAAAGAATTTGCAAGAACAAGAGAGTTCAGCCACTTGCTCTAGGTTTAGTCCAGCTATTCTGGTTGAGTTTGTAAATATTTGTTCATGTTCCACCTCAGCTTTATGGATGTTTGTTCACATTCTGTGTTTTTCAGCTGTTTAATCATTTATTTTGTGAGATTTTGCAAAACAATATATATATGTATTTGCTTGTGTGCCTGGTGAAGCTGAGGTTTTGATGTAACTGCATAATTTCCATCAATGGTGGAATTAGAAACCCTTTATGTGAAGGTGAAGGATTTTGGTCAGGAAACAGATGAACTTGATGTCCTTGCACATTTTTACCTCTGCAGTCTCCTCTGGGTTGTAACTGGTGAGCCTGGTAGCTGTCCATGAGTTTTAGGTGATTAGGATTTATGGATTTATTTTATATCTATTTTCCTGTGCCTTGGAAAGACCTTTAGCTCCCATTATCTGTGGCCTTTGCTCTCTTATGGAGGACAAACCTGCAGACCACTGTACTCCACCCTCACCTGAGAACCTGCAGCTTGATGGGGGAATTTTTACACTTCTTAAAGCTGTTAGTGGTGTGCTGAGTCTTTTTTTTTTTCTTCCTTTAATGTTTGTTTTCCTCCTCAGGAGACATGTCGGAAATGCCAGGGGCTGTGGAAGGAGCACATGAATCTCACCTGTGAGCAGCTGGCTGAGAAGGATGACATCAAATACAGGACATCCATGTAAGTGACACTCCACAACCAGGGGAAAACAGGGAGCTGGATGAACTGGGAATCACAGGACACTGTCCCTCAGTTTCTGCTGGGTCCTGGGGATGGCAGAGCTGAGGGGTCAGACAGCTCCCAGGATGGGGTTTCTGTCTGTGAAAGATACTTGGCAGCAGATCCAGCTGGTAATTTGAGAACGTGGGAAAGCTGTCACCAGCCCAGCCTGCTCCTCTGGCTGGCCCAGTGTCTGCAGGCTGGCACCTGGTCCTTCTCCGAGGTGAGAAACCCCCATTAGCATTGCTGGGGGGAGAGCGGGGTGGTGTACTGAGGCAGAGGAGTGGATTGAGTCACAGCAGGTCATTACTAGCCTTTGAAAATCTGGAGTGGAGACTGCACTGTTTGCTCAGCTGCTGCTTTGTGGGAGAGGATGTGTTTTCCTCCAGAAGCTTTTGCCTGTTTCTAACCGGTTTGTAGGAATTGTTACAAAGTGCAGTCACATTTTGAAATATGCAGATGTAAATCCTGACTGTTACCCTAAAACTTTTTGCAGTTTGATTTCTCTCTTATCTGCAGTAAATGAGAAAATCTTCTGCCTTCAGGAAACAAGGGAATTTTCATCCATGGAGCTAAATGTCTGGTGCAACCAAGTGGGACTTGCCCACCTTGCCCAATCCCTTCCTCTCTGATTTGGTCTGTCTGGCATGAGTAGAGGTTGGAAAGCTCCACCACTGGGATTTGAATGATTCTTGCTTACTCATCCCACAGTCCCTAATTCAGAAGAAAATCTTTACAATCTTCTGAAAAGTGATTTGATATCACTTTTTTTCTCTGCTGATCCTTTCCCTGTAGGAAAGAGGGATGAGAGGGATGAGGAATGAGTTGTCATGTCCCTAATAAGGAAAAAAATACCAGTTTCAAAACCTTCAGCAGATTGTGTCTGTGGATAGATGAGTCTAACTGCCTGATACAATAAAAACTTCCTTTTGAAGTCCTGCATAAGGAAAGGGAAGCCCAGCTGGAGTTCAGGCTAAACTTCCTGCCTTGCTCAAAGTTTCCAAAAAAAAAAATCTGCATTGACAGCATCCTGTTGAGTGGCAGAGGGAAGAGCAGCTGCAGCTCCAAGGAAAGTCACTCTCAAGTTGGGTTTTTGTGCCTATTCTTAGCACATCTCCACATGCCTGGGTGCAGGTCATGCTGGATATAGCTCTGTGGGAACCTTGGGTGTCTGCAAGGCTAGGAAGTTCCCACCTCACCATTCCCTGCTCCTCTGGTTGTGCTGATGGAGCAGTCTGTGGGGCTGTGCTGTAGTCCTCAAAAATACCTCCCTGCCATCTCCCAAACATTTGTTAACTTTGCAGATGCACTGAAGCAGCTGGGTGGAGATGCCTGGCTGAGGATGATTCTTCCCCAGTGTCAGAAGAATTGTGCTTCCCTCCATGAAAACACGCTGGCTTTGCTCTGCTGTCATCAAATTTCACTTCTAGGTTGTGAATTAAAGTGTAACATGATCTCCAGCGGTCAGAAAATGGGCCCTCAGGATGATAATTTATATTCTGAAGTCTTTTAATTAAATGACCGAGCCTTTCTTCATTTCTGTGCCAAAATAGTCTTGCTGTGAGCTGAGCCTGTGCTGGAGCGTGTGTTGCTGCCAGGGTGTCCCTTGGGAACAAGGATTGAGCTTTGTCCTGGATTCCCACTTGTGCTCTGTTAGATGAAAACCCATTTCTTAAACCTAAGGCAAGAACCTCTGCAAAATGTGTGTGGGGAATCTTAGAGAAAAGATAAGTCCTCTGTGAGGAAACGTGATTATTTTTCAGTTACTGATTTAAATTTAACAAACACTAAGAGAATCTGGAGCATAGCAGCCAGGCTTGGAAAAGAAATACATGGTCATGGCAACTTTGTAGCCAGAGCAACAGGCAAACATAAAAGCTAGAGGTGACAGCCAAATGTTTGCTTTTCCTGAACATTATCTCCTTGGCTGTATTTTCCTTCTGCCAACTCAAGCCTCCGTGTGCCCTTTGGCCCTTGACCTTGCATCTCAAATTCCTCCCAAGCTAGAGGCTGGTGCTTTGGCTCTTGTGGAAACCAGGATCAGGGCTGCAGCATGCAGCCAGTGATTGACTTTCTTTCACTTATTTTGTTCTTGAGTTGTCGTGGGCTGGCTCCAAGTGGAGCTGAGCCCAGACCTCCTTGGAACAGCGGCGGACTTGGGGATGGAATCGGAGCAAAGAGGAGGGGGTTAAAGCCTTGCTGGGATAGTGTAAAAGTCATTTTATCACAGGCTGGTGAGTGCAAACACCCCTTTGCTAATTCTCCCTGGTCTTGCAGAGAGGAGAAGATGACAGCTGCCCGGATTAGGAAATGCCACAAGTGTGGGACGGGCCTGATTAAGTCGGAGGGCTGCAACCGCATGTCGTGCCGCTGCGGCGCCCAGATGTGCTACCTCTGCCGGGCTGCCATCAACGGCTACGACCACTTCTGCCAGCACCCCCGCTCTCCTGGGGCTCCCTGCCAGGACTGTGCCAAGTGCTCCCTCTGGACAGACCCCACAGTAAGTAACAAAGCATTTTTGTGAATGATTCTCACCCCAGTTTCAATCACTGTCCACACCAGTGCTTTGCAATACACACATTCCACCCGGGGAAATTGGTTTTAGCCAGCTCAACTTTTACCTTTCCCAAGGCAGCTAAAACGCCACACTGAGATCCTGCAACAGAGTCACATCTGACCACAGCTTGGAAGGAGCTGGTGTTGCTTTAGGGAAAATCAGCTCCTTTCAAATGAGGGCTTTGGCTGGAAGTGCTCTGAGTGCTGTTCTGGAGAGCGAGGCTGGTGGGCAGCAAGTGCTGGCACCAGGCACAGTAGCCAGCATTGGGATTATTGGGACTCATTCCTACTTTTGCAGCTGAGATGGTGTTGGCATGGCTTGGCATTTGGAGACAAGGAGAATTGTGGTTTTGGTGCCCAGATGATTTGACTGCTGGCTGTGAATCGTGTCACAGAGATGGACCCATCAGAGAGCTGCCTGCAAGCCTGGAGTTGTAGCTGGGTCCATTCTCAGGGCTGTTGTCAGCAGCTGCAGAGGGAGAGCTGAGGTGTAGAGTGAGCTGTGAGAGAAGCTGTAGTAATTTAATACAGCTCCTATCTGTGACAGGCTTGGGAAAACTTGCTGCAGCAAGTAAGCCTCTGTAAATAGAGGTCTTCAATACTCTAAATCCAGGAGTGTTGGAAGGAGCAGGAGTTGAATTTCCTGATTTTAGTAAAGCCGTAGAGCAACATGAATGTGGATCTGCCTTCCCAGGGCTCGCCTGAACTTCCTTTTTCCTAATGGTTCTTTGTCTTGGGTTTCTGCAGCTTTCCAGGCTGTTCCCAGCCCCCCTGTCTGCAGGGAATGTGCACAATCCTGCATCTGCACAGAGTCAGGGAAAAGCCACTCTAAATCTCTCCTTTCTGCCTCCAGGCTCTTGGGGATCTCCCAGCAATGTCACAACCAGCGTAAGCTTCCAAGTCTTCTGCTTGCCTGCTTTTATTCCCTGAATTATCCTGTCAGTGTGAGCTGTTAAACTGCACACAGCCACCTCCTTGCAGGCACCCCTGTAGCGTTTCTGACACCTGGTTCTGAGTTTGTGGGATTCCTGTCCCACTCCTTTTCCAGCAGGATGCGACTCGGGGCTCGGCAGCGCTGGCATCCGTTGTTCCTGTCAAGCTGCTGATTGTGCTGGGGGATGGCATTTGTTCAGAGCCAGAGAAAACATGAGGCCTCTCAAAAAAGCTCGTACTGTACTTTCAAATAAATAAATAAATAAGCAGCACAAAGAGGCCACTGTCACCAGGCCCTTTCCACCTCTCTAATTAACCAATGTTGTGGCAAAGAAAAATTTCCCACTGTCAGCACAGAGCTGGCACTGCCTGCTCTTTTATTATTTAATTCTTTTTTGGATGATGGAGTGCTGGTGGGCTGGGGAGGTGAAGCTGGGTGACTGTCCTTGCTGCAGTGCAGAGTAACACAAAAAACTCAGCTGTTGGCTTGAAGCTGCAGTGATGGTGGTACCTGTGTGCATGATCCTCCCTCATAAGGGGCTTAGGGACACCAACCCAACCCCTCCTGGGTGATCTGTGCTCTCATATGGGACGTGGAAACAAGAGTTATCCTGGTAGATGTAAAGAGGAAAACGGAATTTGAGTCTTGACATGGAGATTTGAAAGAGCAAAAGACCATTGCATCAGTAGTGTTCTGTCCTTTGCCAGGGATAATGTCCATCCAAGGCATGACTTTGAAAGATCTGGTTTGAGTCTAAATCCCTATTATTTACAGCAAAATTCAGGTTTCTTTAAAATAGGGAACCTTTGTTCTTTTCCAAATGTTTAATGTTTTCCCAGTCTGAAACAATTCTTGTGAAAGTATAAGTAAACCTATTCATTAGCTTGGGTTAAAAACAAATTAAAGGCAGTCCTCTAGGAATGGCAGCATCTGTTAGTCTTTGTCTCAAATGATCTTGAGAGAGTAAAGCAGAGGCTTCAAAATTTCCCATAATTAAAGGTTAGTTAAAATTTTGTCCCTAAGCTATAATCAGGCTGGAGTCTGATTTAAAAGTATCAGTGCAATATTTTCTGGCTCTGAGACAAGCTGCAGTCCTGCTGTGGCGAGCAGCTTCCAGGGGGGCCAGGCAGGAATTGTTTAATCCCTGCATTTCTTCTGGAGCTAACTGGTGCCCTGCACCCCTGTAGGAGGTGCCAGGAGCCCTTCCCAGGAAGCTGCTTGGCCAAAAGTCCTCGTGTCCCCCAGTCCGTGCGGGCTCTGCTCTGCAGGAGAGGCTGATGCAACATTGCCAGAGACAAAGCTCGGGAGGGAGCAGTGGGAATAAAGCAGTTAGAAAGCATCCAGAGGAGAGATGGAGGAGGGCCTTGAGGGGAAGCTGTCTGAGAAGTGGTTGAGGTTGTTTGGTTTGTTCAGCTGGAGGAGACGGAGGGGAGATTCATCGGGGGCTGCAGCTCCTCCTGAGGGGCAGCACAGGAGCAGCTCCAATCTCTGCTTCCTGTGAGCAGGGACAGGACCCAAGGGAACATCTGGAGCTGTGTCAGGGAGATTAGATTGGATATCAAGAGAAGGTTCTTCCCCCAGAGGGTGCTGGGGGACTGGAGGGGCTCCCAGGGAATGGTCACAGCCCCACAGCTGCCAGAGCTCCAGAAGCATTTGGACATCACCAGGCACAGGGGAGGGATTGTTGGGTCCTGTGCAGAGCCACGATTTGGACTGGTTGATCTTTGTGGATCCCTCCCAGCTCAGGACACTTTATGGTTCTACAAATTGGCTCTGGAAGTGAGGGGCTGTGTTTGCCCTGATTTCTAAATATCTGTAGCAAACTGAAGGCTGCTTGTGTGCATTTCATCCAGTTCCTACAAATCCTGGGATGCAATGGGATTAATGCATTCTAGTAAACCAGGTTCTGCTCTCAAATGTATTATTCTGAATTTAATACTCATCTTTGGGCCATCAGTAATATTGCACAGAGGCTTTTTTTGGCTTTAAAGTTTTAAGATGTTTTCAGTAAACTCTTAAAACCCTCCCAAAGGCCCATCATTAAAGTTCAAAGCAGAAGACTAATCATCATGAGGTGTTTGCAATTATCCCCCCTTCTGGTGTTATAAAAAGATGATGTTGAGAGAAGACTCTGTAAAACTTCAAATGCATCAAGGAAATGCATGAAGTGCACAGTGCTGCCTTTAGGATTTGAAAGCAAGGAGGGGGGGAAGCTCCCCTAAATTTAGGATGTGGAGTTTGTGGTGGGTTTGGGGTTTTTTTAACTGCTATAAAACGCCTCAATCATAAGCATATGGTTAATCCAGGGGAATTCACAGAAAGCCATCCATGTGGAATGCCTGTTGCTAAAATAACTCTGCATTTCTTGAACGCCGGCGCGTTCTCCGGCCCCGTCCCGGCCCCCCTTTTCCTGCAGCACTGCGGATGCCCTGTTCCAGCTCCAGCACAGGCTGCTTTCATCCCTGCTTCCTGCTGCATGGAGGAGCACCCGGAGACAGCCGCTGCCTGTTCTTGCTCAGGCTCTCCGCAGCTGATCTGGGAATGATTTGAAACAAAACCCCTTAGTCCTTTGGAAGCCTCCGTCGTGAAAAATCATTTCGAGTTTATTAGGAACGGCTGCGGCCACACGTACGTGGAAAAAAGAAAGCAGTAAAGAGGCAGAAAGGGGAGGCAGTGGTGCTGAAGCACTTTCTAAAGTAGGGGAGGAGTTGCAGAGCCCAGAAATAGGCACCAGGACTCTTGTTTTCCCTCTTTTCAGGAGGCGGCAGCCGCTTCCCGGTGACACTTAATAATTAAAGATAACGAGAAGCGCAGGAGATAAAAACAGAGCTTTCAAAAGCTCCCTGGATGGCACTTTTGTTCTGGGCAGAGGAGGTTTTATTTGGGGGGAGGTTGTCTCTGTGTGACTTGCTGAGCTTTTATCTCCCTTGCTGCTGTATTTTCTCATTCCCAAGGGCAGTTTGTTTCTCCAGCAGCTCTTTCTGCTTGTGGCAGGGCCCTGTGTGGATGCTGGATGAGGCTCCTCTGCAGCAGCATTGTTGTATCAGGCCTCCCTGCCATGAAAAGGTGCCTCTCTTAGCAACCCAGCCCTGCTCCTCACTAATCCATCCACAGGCCAAGCCATCCGTTCTGCTGTGATTGGCTCCGTGCTCCCTGCATTCCCTGGATTCAATGGCAGAGGGCTGAAAGGAAAAGCTTCCTCCACGCCATGCTGAGAGCCTTTCCCAGGTGGGGGATGGCAAGGGCAGGCTCCCACACTGGCCAGGGATGAGCATTTGTTTTCCTTGGCTACAGCATGGGATGCACAGAGCATCCCTCTGCTGGGTCTGGGGCAAAGCTTGGTCCTGTTTTGTCACTTGAAAACACAGCTCCTGCTAATGACCACGTCTGCTTTCTGCAGATAAAAAGGGTGAATGCATCTGAGAAATCCTTTGCATTTTCCTCTTGGCCACCTCCCTTCTCCCATAATGCAGCAGAGTGTGGGGAAGGGCCACGTTGTAGCATTGCTCTGCATTTCCTCTCTGGCAGAAAAGCCAAATTACATCTTTGCTCAAAAAAACTGCCCAGTGCTGAGACCTCCCCCAGGGTTGGGAGGTTGCTTTTTTTCCTTTTTTCTTCTATATTTCTTTTTTTTTTTTTGTCTTGCTGTAGGCAAGGCAGCTGACAGGAAGATGACTGTTAACTTGACAAGATAAATGCCTTCAATCCACACAGCCTGTGAACAGGCCATTAAAATTATAATCTAATCCTTTATTAAGGGACTTGAACCCGCTCAGGGAAATGGACACAAGGAGCTTTTTGAAATCCTTCTGCAGCCTCCACCCCATGTGATGTTAAAAGGTTTCTCACCACAAAACTAGCCATAAGTGTGCTAATGAAATCTTAATTTTCGGTGTGGGTGCTTTACCCCTCGATGAATCTGTCATCTTTCTAATTACTGTGGTATTAAAAAACAGCCTTTGCTTCCAAAGAATTAGAAGTGTTTTGCAAGATTCACTAAAATAGCACCAGGACTTGTTTGTTGGTTGTTTTTATTTTAAATTCTGACCTGCACAATATGTATTAGGCAGAACTTGTGGCATCAGCTTTCTTTCAGAACATCCTAAAATTATCATGCTGTTTATATATCATCAATTCTTTTGTTCCATCTGGGATGTGGGTCTTTTCTAAATACTGCAGGTATTGAACAGTGCTGTGTATTCATCACTTGCCAAATTTAATGTCAACCTCTTAATGTGCAGTGGTTTTATTTTTTTGTTCTTTTGATATTAATGGATACCAGTCTTTCAGAAATACTGGTAAAAAAAAATAAATTCCAAGCTAAGTCTTGGTATGTGAGATTAAGTGTAAGCACATCTTAACCTTCCAGTGGGAAAATGCACTTTTATCAGCAGAGAAGCAACAGGACTGATAAGTTCTCTTCTTGAAGATTGGGTTTGTTGTGGCTCTGCTGTGATTTGTGCTTTCAGAACTAGTCAGGAACTCTTCATCCTGATCCAGGTCTGTTCCTGGCAGGTTTTTGCACCCAGGGTGTGCTGTGAGCTCTGCCCCTCTTCAAACCCTGAGGGGATGGTGCTGAGTGGGGGTCTGTGGCTGCTGCACTTTGGGTGTGTGTGTTCTGTTGTCCTGGGAGCTCTGGGGTCAGTTTGGAGCTCTGGCAGATGGGCTTTGCTGTTCTGCAGTAATCGAATCCAGCAGCACCTTGGGCCAGTGCAGCTGACTCCAGCCCTGGGGGCTGATGGATGTGTCCAGCCCCATCACAGGGAGGTCAGCTGCAGTTTAAACTGGGAGCCTCAGCAGCCCTGGCTGCAGGAGGGTCTGGTAAAGTTGTCTTTGTGTCCAGGTCTGAGCAGAGCTGCAGCATCAGGGGTGGTGACAGGAAGGGGGAGTCCCTGGGAAGCACCACTTCACAGGATTAACCATAGATTTTTGTTGGAAAAAACTTCAAAGCTCATCTTGTTCCACCCCCTGCCATGGCAGGGACACCTTCCACTGTCCCAGGTTGCTCCAAGCCCCATCCAACCTGGCCTTGGGCACTGCCAGGGATGGGACAGCCACAGCTTCTCTGGGCACCCTGTGCCAAGGCCTGCCCGCCCTCTTCACCCCAGGGAAGAGTTTACTCTGTAATCACAGACTCAGACTAAAGTAAAAGCATTTTGTTAAGTTAAAGGTCACATTTCTGGGCTTTAAGGTAATGTTTATCCTTTGTGTGAGGAAAGGAGATACTGGGTGATCTTGCTCAGCTAAGCTTAAAATGTATTTCTTGTCAAAAAAACCCTCAGGTGCATCTTCTCCAATAAGTGGCAATAAAATGGGAGTGGTGGCTGTGTCCATTTTTAACAGCACTGCAAAATATGGTCTGAGAAGGATAAAAAAAACCAAGTCTTAAGGCTTGAAACCAAGCTTTGAGGGTTCTGCTGGGGCAGTTAAAGAGCAGAGGGTGTTTGGCTGCCTGTGGAGCATGCCCAGGTGGTTTTCCAGCCAGGAATACTGATACTGGGGGGGTAGTTACAGGCTCAGCAGAGCCATTCTTCAGCAGCTTTTGTGGAGATAGATAGGCTGTAATTAACAGCCCATGCAAGCAGCCTGCTTGGGAAAGAAAAAAAAAAAAAAAAAAAGCACCTCCTGGAAAGTCTTAATTTTTAACCATTGACTCACAGAGTAATAAAAGGGAGGGAAGTATTGAGTTTTTGGCTTTCTGCACATTAAGATAACTTCAGTCTCCCAGGGAAACCTTATCTGGTGGTGGAGGAGGGGATTTCTCCACAAGCTTCCCAGGCTGTACATGTGCAGGACTGTCAGCTGGGGACTGGGAAGCTTAAAATCATCTCAGTGTAGCTGCATGCACGAAGCACATTTTGGATTTAGTTCCAGAGCACTCTTCAAAATAAGGGATATTTTTCACGTTAAGAGTGTTCAGGAAGAAATTTGTGTTTTGGCAGTACTGAAATTAGGGTGACTAAAACAAGCAGAGTCTAAACAAGCAGAGTCTTGTGCTTTGTGGGGTACTTGGGGCTCGGGGCTGCAAACACTGTCCTGGAGGTTTGGCTGCTCTCCCTGAAATCTCCAGGTTTGGTTTCATGCCCACAGACATGCAGAAACTCACCTGAGGCTTCATTGCATCGTTGGATCTCACTGATGCTCCTTTGGGTTAAGAGAGCTGAAGGTGATGAGAGGCAGCAGGACAAATTCCATTTCTGACTTGTTCTTGTCTTCTCAGTGAGCAGCAGCCCTGAATATTCTTGCTGTAACCTCTAGACAGACATTAAAGAAACATATTTCGATTTATGCCCTTCTCAGAGTTACAGATAAGATCTAAATGGCACCATTTAGCTACTAGAGCCAGGATTTAAGTTGTGTTAATTCCAGCTGTTGGGCCAAAAACCTCTACAAGTGCTAGGATAATGTAAATATTTAATAGACTATTGCCATTAAAAAGATTAACAGCTCTTCAGAGGGGTGGAGCTGGGTCGCAGTTCTCTGGTTTCCATCAAGTCAATGAATTTTAGTGCAGATCTCCCTGGAAAGCTGATCCAAGCATCTCAGGCATACTTCATAGAGTGCAGGTTATTTGTGCTGCTGCAGTTCTCCCATCACAGCCTTGCTTTTGGGTAAATCTAGGCCAGCCCCAAACGACGGACTATTCAGCCAAATCAATCTTTTTTGGTTTTTCCTGTGAAAATGTGCTGAATGAAAAGCAGCACTGAGAGAACAGAAAGCTGCTGCAGCATGAATTATCCCACTGATTCTTGGTATTCCTTGATTTCTAGGAAGATGATGAGAAGATAATTCATGAGATTCAGAAGGAGGCAGAAGAGGAGCAAAGGAAGAAGAATGGGGGTAAGTCACTGTTGGGATCAGACTGAGGATGGATGATGGGACAGCACAGGCTTCCCAGCTACTGATGGGTCTGTGGGCCTGCACTGGGTTCTGTCCCTCCTGGGAAGGGAACTGCTCTGTTTTTAAAGTGCTGTTGCCTGCAGACTTTTGCTGGGATTGTGAGCAAGATTTGTGTCCAGCTCTCGTGGTGTTGTGGGTGTCTGTGCTTGGCAAAGTAGCTGAGGGGCAGCAAAACCTCTGAGCTGTGGTGTCGGGGGGCACAGGGGCTGCCCCACATCCCACAGCAGGAAATGTTCCCCCTTTGTGGGGTGGTGTTGGTGAAAGGAGCCGGGCTCCTGGAGCAAGGGGCCAGCATGGTGCCGTGGGATGTGCTTGGCCTGGGGGCTGCTGCTGGCAGTGTCAGCCCTTGGGGTGACTGCCCTTTGCTCTCCTCCCCGTGCAGAGAACAGCTTCAAGCGCATCGGGCCTCCCGTGGAGAAACCCGTGGAGAAAATCCAGAGGATCGAGGTCATCCCCAGGCCGGTTCCTCAGAACTTCCACCAGCCCCGGATGCCCCCGTACCCCTTCGTGCACCCCCCGTTCCCCCTGCCCCCCGTGCGCCCCATGTACAACAACATCCCCCTCAACATCGGCCCCATCCCCGCTCCCTACGTGCCCCCCCTGCCCAACATGAGGGTGAACTTTGACTTTCCCCAGATCAACGTGCAGCTGGAGCACAACCTGCCTATGCACTTTGGCCCCCAGCCCCGGCACCGCTTCTGACCTGTCACCACGGGGCAAAGCCACCCCCTAACGTCACCCCCTCCCTGCTCCAGCCTCTCTGGGGTTTAGCCAGCAGCCAGGGGATCCGTGTCCCTGTGCTGCACCCTCTCTCTAGGGCTTCTCCAAACCTTTGCAATCCAACATTTCAACCTGTGCTGCAACAGGGTTTGGTGCTACATTTCCCAGGGGTGGAGTTTCCCTCTGAGCTGGGCATCCAGATGTTTTGTTTTGACAAAGCCTGTTCAGGCAGCTGTTGGGAGGAAGAGGGAGACTTCGTAGAACACAGGGATACAGCTGTTCCTTGAGATATTTCCAAAAATCCTGCCTTCCTGCTGGCCAGAGCAGCAAAGTGAGTCTTGGAGGAAGGGAGGAGACACTTGGCATCCGAGTAAGCATAAGGCCTTCAGGAGTGAGGTGACAGGAGGCAGCTGCCCCAGCCTCCTGCCTGTGGTGAGGCTCAGGGCTGGGGTTCTTGTGTCCTCCAGCATCCCTGGATCCTGCTGGCACCTCCCAGCAGAAATGAATTGCTCAAAAGCAACTCAATGTAGCATTTTCAGTGTTCCTCACTCTCCAAGCAGAGCGAGGGGCTGCAGCAGCTGTCCCACTGCTCAATTCTTGGTAGGAAGCCCACAGCCATATTCTGTTTGGGGGTGTTAGGAAGTGGCAGGAGATTTGGGCACCCAAATCTTTGGCTGGACTGCACTTGCCCCCTTTGAAGGGCTCAGTTTTTCCCCCCAGAGGTGTGTGCCCCTCAGCTTCTGAAATGTGGCCTTTGCTTTGCTGTTGTCATCTGGCATCCCAAACCTCCCCCAGCTTCTGGCAGCAGTGCTCAGGCAGCTGTGGAACCACCTGGAGCCAAAGCTGTGCCCTTTATTACAAAAACTGCCTGGGAGACACCCAGATAGACGTGTAGGCAGTCATGTGTCCTGTGGTAGGAAAACTGGGAATGTTCCCTGTAGTGGCCATGAGTTGGGAGGCTCTGTACCCAAACCCTCACAACCCAATGGGCAGCTGGAGCCTCGTGCTGCAGGAAGCTGGCTGCTTCCATAGCACCAAATAACTCATGAAAATGTCTGTGTCAGCTTAATTGGCTTTGGAAAAGTGTGTTAAAAGTTAAAACCTGAGTGTTACTGGGCTTAGAAAGTGAGGGAAAAGCAGAACTTCTTGTGAGAAGTGGGGGGTGCAGTGCTGGGCTGTGGGAGGAGGGTGGCACAAAGCCCTTTCTCCACATCCCTTGGCTGTGCTGTCTGGTACAGGCCCCATCTAGAAGAGAAAATGGTTGGAGTGGAAAAAAAACCCTCTTCCCAGGAATGTTGGGCTGGCTTTTAGCAGCCCATTTGTGCTGTTGTTCTCCAAACGTTTTGTTCTGGCCTTCATCCTGTTCTGTCCTGCTGGGAACTCTCTGGGTGCATTTCCCCTCCTGTCATTCCCCCCTGTATCTCAGCATCCAGGTGTTTTGTGGGTTTCTTTGTTTTTTCAGGTAAAATTCCCTGTCTCCACCTCACAGCTTCTGCCAAAGCCCCACGTGCAGCACCCGGGAGCCCGGATCCCCTCGGGTGTGCGGGGGCACAGGGTGTCAGTGGGATGCTCCTGGACAGGGGCCTGGGGCAGCATTTGGGGACTGTTCTCCCCAGGAAGCTCTCCCAGACTGGAGGACTCCCCTGCCTTTTGGAGCTGAGTGGTTTTCCCGTTGCCTGTGGGTTGAACATTCCCTGTGGAGCTCTCTGGCTCCTCCGTGCCGTGGCCTCTCTAGCATTAATAACCACCTGCTGTTCCCTTGCTGCTGGAATTTTCTATTTTGAATTAGTTTATTCCTGGCAGGGGTGTGGGGGCTGCAGGAGCTCTATCACTTGCTTTGACCAGGTTTAAATCCTGCCTTGCACTGACTGATTCCTGCAGCAGCCAGGAGCAGGAATCCTGCTGGACTTGGGGAGGGAGAGCTCTGTCACAGCAGCTGCTGAGGAAACAAACCCAGGTCAGGAGAAGCAGTGGTGGCTTTCCTCATGGAAAGGGAATCCTGTTTGTTCCATAGCTGAGGTTTTATGGGCTCAGGGGCTGGTTTGGATGAGCCCTCCAGGCTCTCCAAGGCGTTTGCCCTTCCTGGTGGGTGCAGGAAGGATCAGGCAGTGGCCCAAACTAAGAAGGAAATAGGATGGTCATCCAGCAAAAAATGGTGGTCCAGTCCACCTTTTGGTGCATGTGCAGGGATATGTGGGTATGGAGAACTGAGCCTTGGCAGAGGGAAGTGTGGATGTGGAGCAGAGGGGCTGGAGAAGGCTCAGCAGAGGTGGCACAGGGAGGTTGGTGGCCGTGATCCATCGGGATCACTGCTGCCCTGGCACAGCTGTCGTGGTCCTGGAGGATACAGAGGGAAGGGAGGGGTCCCTGGGTCCCCTGCCAAAGCCAAGGGCTTGTTGGTGTCCAAGGGAGGATAAATCAGTGCCTGGTCTGTGATGTGCAGCTACACCATGCCCAGCACACCCAGCACTGCCCCTCTCCCCAAGGAAATACCCACTGCACCAAAAACTTGCAGCCCAAGCACGTGGCTGCTTCTCCCCTCTCTAACCCAGGAGATCTCAAATTGTTTCTGAATCTCTGTTGATTTATTTCACTGCACCAAAAACTTGCAGCCCAAGCACGTGGCTGCTTCTCCCCTCTAACCCAGGAGATCTCAAGTTGTTTCTGAATCTCTGTTGATTTATTAAAAAAAAGAGAGAAAAAGCCCAAAACTTACTGAGCCACCAAATGCAGCCTTGACCTGGTTTCCAACTCCTGCATCCCACTTTCCCTCCTGTTCCACAGTCTTTGGAACCACTTGTTTCAAGGTTTTGAAGGCAACGAGGAGGTTGCTGTGCCCAGGCTGATCCCATAACAGGTACTTCTTACAGCTAATTGCAGTGTCCCATTTACTTGCCTTAAAGGTGGAGAGAGAAACTTAGTATTTGCACTTAGCAAAACGTTGTATTAAAAGAAAAAAAGACCTGTAAAGATGTGCATGTTCTGCAACTTTGTATAACAATAGCTGAAAATAAATAGGTGGTTTATTAAAAAAAAAAAAAAAAAAGGAGAAAAAACCAAAAAATATTTTTCTTTACATTCTGGTAGTAAACAGTTCTAATATTCTGTGTGTAAAAAGTTCCTGTATTATATTGTAATTTGAATTTTTGTAAATAAATTTGTGCACTCTGGCTTTTCACCTGTGTGCTTTTCTTACAGCCATGACCTTGTCCTCTCATCCTGCCTGTGCCAGCCTGTGCTGGGACAATGCCAGGGAGTGGGGCCAGATCCCAGCCTGTGCCAGTGGAAACTCCCCAGGTCGCAAGGCAAAACCCCAACTGACCCTCCTGGAACAGCTTAACCTGTTCCATGTGCTCCCAAGGGAAAACTGGATGGGATAGAAAATGGTTTCCAGTCCCTCCTTTAAATGGAAACCAGGATGAGGGGGGGAAGGCTTAGGGGATTTCCCCTCTTGCTGGAGTGGTGATGGGAAATGCAGAATCCAGCCTTGAGGGGAAAAAAGGAAATGTGTGCTGGCAGCTGGGGAGAGGGGAAGGGGGAGAGTCCTTCCTGCAGCTCCAGAGCCCCTGCCCCGGGTGGGCACCCCTGGCAGAGCTGCCCTGGCTGGGTGTCACAGTCTGGTGTCACAGCCAGCTCTGTGCACGCACAGCTGTCACACTGAGGCTGAGTGTGGCCATCAGAGCTGCTCAGCATTTCCTGCACTGCCCTGATTTCTCCCTGTTTATGGACTGCACATCCTTCCTTCCTTCCTTCCTTCCTTCCTTCCTTTGGCCCTTGCAGGGCTCACTCCCCCCCCAGTCTGATGGTGAAGGTCCCTCTGGGCAATGCCATCCCCTGTCCCCCTGGGAAGTGTGCCTGGCCAGCCCCCCATCCCAAACTTTGCTTTTTCCAATCAGCTTTACATTTTCCAAGGCAAACAGGAGCCCGTGGGGGCCCAGCCGGGCTGTGCTGGTGACGGAGGGGAGCTCTGGCTGCTCTGGGTGCTGTTGGTTGAGTTTCAGGGCTGCTTTCAGCTGTCTTGGGAGGGCTGGGGGCACATCCTGGCTCCTTTGGCAGGACGTGGCTTGGGCTGGGCTCCCTTCCCTCTTTAGTCCTTGTCCTTTTCCACATCCCTGAGTAAAGGAGGCTGGTTGCTGACCCCCACCTAACCACACACCCAAACCCCCCATCCCAGTGCTCTTCCCTCCCATCTGGGCCATCCCATGGAGGTGAAACACCTGAATCAAGAGAAAAAGCTCTGTGGGGGCACAGCTTTGCTCCTGGCTGCGAGGGCAGCAGAGCTGGTTTGCAGATGAGGTGGTGCTGACCCATCCATGGGTCACCCATCCCCAGATGTCCCTGGGCTCAGTGGCTTCAGGCTGCTCTGAGCATCTCCAGCTGATTTTGGCTTTACACCTCTTCGGAGCCTCTTAGCCACCATTCCCTCCCCACCATCTCCTCTAGAACTCTCTAGAACCAGCTCAACTTCAGGCAGACAAAGGCTCCACCACCCCAAATCTCCACACTCAAGCTCTTGCCAGCCCCAACAGACCACACACCAGGTTGAATCCGAATGCAGGTTTTATTTTTTAATTCATCTTTCTCCATTTGAAGCTATTTTTTTTTAAGTTATACAAATGGCACTTACAAAAAAAAAAAATAATAACAATAAAAAAAAACCAAACAAACCCAAAACTTAAATTTTCAGAGTGAGATGTTTTCAGAGAGTCACGACACCCAGTAAGAGGAAACAGGAGAGATGTTTGACCTAGTGTCACACGGGAGAAGCCGGAGCAGGAACGACACGGGTGGGAGCGTGACGGGGACGGGGAGGGGGCGACACGGGGAGGGGGTGAAGGCCAGCGAGAGCGTGTGTCAGGTCACGGGTCACACAGGGCTTCAAGACACTCCTTGGAGGGGCAGTGGTCCCTGGGGGACGCGGGGGGCGCGGGCAGCCCCTGGACGTGAGCGCAGAGCCGAGGTAGAGTCCCCGGCCGGGATCCCCTGTGCCCACCAGGGACCCCGGCCCAGAGTTGTCCCCCTGCCTGGGGGCAGCCACTCGCTCTCCCGGCTGAATTTAGCACCAAGCTCCTGTGGAGGGGAGTCCCTCCTCATGGCTTTAAGGCTGACGAGCCCCTGCCTGGCCTCCGGCAGTAGGGACCGGCCCTGGTTTGGCACGGCAGCGATGCCGAGAGCACCCTTGGTGTGGGGTGGGACCAGCACTCCCCCTCTCCAGAGGGGGCCCACGCGGGAAAAGGCTCCTTGGTGTGTTTGTAGGGAGCAGATGCCGGCCCTGGGAAGGCCCCAAAGGATAAAGTGCCTTTCAACACCCTCAGGAACACGCAGCATCACCCTTACAGACAGCGTTAAACTCTAATGCAGACCTAGTACAGACAACAGCTGGTCACACAGTGCCATGGAGAGCATATATAAATAGAGACTAACAAAAATACTGTTTTGGTCTTTTTTTTTTCCTTTTTTCCTTTTCCAGTCGGGTTGAGATTCATGAGAGCCCAGCCCAGGTTCCCTGGGGTGGTGGGACCAGGAGCTGCCCCCTCGGGGTGCCCACGGGAGCGGGCGCTTCCTAATTCAGCATTAGGTGTTCAGTGATTCGCTTCACTGTTCCAGTATTTTATGAGAGAGAAAAAAACAACATCAAAGGTACTGAGCAAATATCACTGTGCAAAGTTTGCTAAGGAACTTTTCTATTCTGTAAACCAAAATCTGCAGTCTATGCTTCCAGCCACTGCCCCGGGGAGATCACATTGGCCAGCCCAGCTCCTGCCAGGACCAAAGCCCACTGGAGATGGGCTGGATGAAGCCCCACCCTGGCACGGGCTGGCTCTGTGTCCCCCACGCCCTCCTCTCCAGGCACAGCAGCAGGACCAGCCTCGGGGCAGGCTGGACCCACCATCAGGGTCTGGGATGCTCCTCCAGAGCCAGAAGCACAAGGAGGGGTGGAGGGACAGGAGGAGCACGGGGCTCCATGAGATGAAAGGCTGAGGCTTTCCAGACAGGATCACCCTAAAGAATCATTTCCAGGTGTTTGGGGAGGGGCAGCTTGCTGGCCCTTCCACAGGGATGTGCTGGCACACGCCAGCCCCATCCCCAGGGATGCTGTGATATGTAAGGTCACCTCTTACAGCTCAGCTGGGGATGAACCTGCCCCACAATCCAGGAGGGGAGAGAAGCTGCTGGGACCAGCCAGCTGAGCCAGCTGAGCCCAGCACCATCGCCCCACCCCTGACTGGAGCAGGGCAGGACAGGATGGATGCTCCAGGGGACACTGGCAGCACAGTCTGAGGCTGTGCCCGTGCTGATATGGCAGAAGCGAGCACAGAGGTGATCTTATTCCCTTTTTTTAATTGAGGAGAGGAAAATCAACTACCTAAGGTGATGCTCAGGGCCAGGAGGGGGATACGGCCATTTCCAAGCCCAGCAAACCTGGAGGGAGGCAGGGATGGGGGGATAGAGACAGACCCCTCTACAAAGCTATAGGCAGGCAGCCCCACCACTTTTCCAGTTCTTACAGGGATTTACGGAGACCCACCTCCCACATAACGCACCAACTCTATGGCAGGAGGGAAGGGCAAGCCAGTCTGAAAATCCTGTTACAGAGAGGAGAAACAGAACCCAAAGGAAAAGAGGACAGGAAGGGAAAGAGAAGTTGGCAACGGGAGGTACCCTAAAGTGCATTAATATTCCCAGAGGGTGGAGGCGTCGATGGTGTCGGCCGATGCCTTGAGCACCCCGGCGTGGTCGCCCTTCAGGTATTTGCCATTGATTTTGATGGCCACTTTGTTATAGTCGCAGAACTCAAAAAAGAAGTCCACGGGGGTGTCGCTGCTGCTGGTGACGGACGACTCGTTCCCCACCATCCAGTACTTCCCGGTGGTATCTGCACGAGAGGGGACACGGTGGCACCGTGAGCCACCACGGGGACCCCAAAGGCCCCCCGGCCCCCAGCTCCCCTCGGACTCACCCTTGATGTTGTAGGCACCGTCGTTGAACTCCAGCTGGAAGACGTCGTAGGAGGAGCGGTTGGAGTCCAGGGTGCCGGTGACCTTGCGGCAGCCGATGAAGCCGTGCTCGCCGCGCAGCACGATGATGGGCCTGTTGATCAGCTTCATCACAAAGTGCTCCGTCTCGCCTGCGCCGAGGGGACAGGGGCTGTGAGAGCAGCCAGGGGGGCACAGAGCCAGACCCCAAAGCTGGCAGGCAGCGGTGAGGAGCAAGGGCTGTGCCCTCACCCATTTCTCACCCACCCCATCTCCCAGCACGCCGAACAGCCGCTAAGAGAACTTATTGCCTGAGCATCACTTGGAAGAAGAACCTGGCTCTGGGGGGACTTTTTTCATCCCCTGCTGCCCCGGTGTGGGGTCCCCAAGGGTCCCTTACCTGCTGTCTCCATGGAGGCTGCCAGCTGCCCGTTCTTCTTTGCTGTCACGTACTTGCCGTTGGCAGCTTTCAGGGTGATGCGTTTGTCGCACCACTCGATGTCGAAGTAGCAGCTCGCGTTCCTGTGGGGCACAGAGGACACTCAGGGGGCTGTGATGGAGGGGGACCCTGCCACTGCCACCCTGCTGGCTTGGAAAGGGCCGTGGTTGGATCAGGAGAGCCTGGTTCGATCTGTTTTTGCAGGATGAGCTGTGTTGTGGTGGCCGTCCCGCTGGGAAGCCCTGGGCCCGGGGGCAGGAGGCAGGCAGGCAGCCAAAGGCACTTCTGGGCTTCCCGCCTGGCTCTCAGGGTTGAACTGCAGGGCAAACATTTCGACAGCCCCAGCCGGCCAGGAAGGATTATGCGGCCCCAGGGACTCGCAGAGCATCGTGGGCGGCAAGCCCCGACCCATCCCTGGCTTTCCCAAAATGCACTGCCTCTGCTGGGAAGCATTTGGGATGAGCACCCAAGCTGGAAAATCCCCCTAGAATTCCCCTGGGAGGTGCAGAGGGTGCTCTGCAGCCCGGGCACCGCCCTGAGCTGCGGGGCAGGGGACTCACTTTGTGGAGGCTGTGGACTGGATGCCCCCGTTGGAGGTGAGGGTCCAGTACTTCCCGGTGTAGGTGCGGAAGGCGCATTTCTTGGTGTCCTTGTTGATCTCCAGCTGGTAGGTCTCCTGGTCACCCTCCTCATCCTGGTTGGCTGAAAGGTCCATCCCTACAGACCAGAGACAGACGGATTTGGGGGTGGGACCACAACCCCCCTCCAGCAGGTCCAGGTGCAGGGCAGCCCAGGAAACCCAGATGAGAGGGGCTCCTGCTCCCTGGGTGAGCTTTGGTGGCTCCCAAATCCCTCACACAGACCTCCCCTCTGGCATTTGGGGTTCAAATCCAGGTTCTCATTTGGTTATTTGATGTTAAGGTCTCAAACAAGGGATGGGCAGCCATGAGCTTCCTCTCCTGACCCAGCAGCTCCATCACGGTGAAGCAAAGACCAACGTAGATGTTTTATAAGAAAAAGGGCTGCAGTTTTTCCCAAAGGTGACAGCCAGGTTTCTCAGCCCATTAGCAGAGGCCACTGCAGCACCCATGAATCCCAGCTCATGGCGTGTTTAAGGACCATGACAACGTTTTTCATCCACAACTGTCACATCCCACTGGGGCACTGAGGTGTGCAGGGACAGGAGGCTCAGGAAAGCCCGAGGGCAGCCAAGCCTTTCCTGACTCTCCAGCATCAGCAGCACCAGCCTGTCCCCAGCTCTGCAGCCAGGATGGCCCATCCCTGTGCCCAAGGGGCCAGAGCCAGCATTTCCATGCAGAGGTGGATGCAGCTGCTCCTGGGGCCACCAGCCACAGCCCTGGGCCACCGCCAGCCACGTGTGCATCCTCTGAGCCTGAGCAAACCTGCTTAGTCAGGGCCAGCGGGGCCAAAACTGCTCCAGAGCTCTCCAGCTTGGTGGATTTCAGCCTAAAAACACTTTGGGGATGCAAGCCACAAGCTGTAGCCAAAGCCAATGCCGAGCTCTGTGCTGGGCTTTGGGAGGGAGCTGGGGTGCAGAGCTCAGCCCCACTACTGAGCTTAGTGAAATGGGAGTTTATTGGAGCTGGATGAATTTTCCAGGGACAAACACACCTGCATCCCTCGCTGCTGCACAAAGGGTTCAAGTGCACATTCTGTCTAGGTCTGGTCCTCTCACTAAAGTTGACATGGAGGTGCTGGAGCATGTCCAGAGAAGGGATATGGGCTGGGAAAGGGTCTGCAGCACAAGTGTCCTGAGGAGCAGCTGAGGGAGCTGGGGGCTGGCCACAAGTTCAGCCCCTCACACCTCCACGATGCATCCCAGTTTCTGAGCTGCTGGGATTTCTAGTGCTGTGCACAGTCCCTGGAAGGGCTCCAGGGGCTGCAGTCTTGGTGGCCCCACTGCTCTGGGAAGCCACCAGGAGATCCCAGCAGCTGCACACAGCTGTCCTGCAGACACAGCTCCCTGGGGCTCAACATCACCTGTCCCAGTCTCCAGTCAGGCCCCATCCAATGCCCAGGAGCAGCCTCTGCTTTGCATATCCATCATCCACCTTTCCCAAAGGGATCAGGCTCTGCTCCCAAAGGGATCAGGCTTTGTTCCCAAAAGGATCAGGCTTGGTTCCCAAAGGGATCAGGCTTTGAAGGTTCCATTTTGTTGACCATAATCTTATCTCCCACATCCCAACTGGCCTACAGCTGCCACCTGCTCACAGCTTCCCCCTCTCACCAGGCACCCTCCAGCACCTTTTGCAGCTCCCATCCCTGGAAGTGCTCAGTGTCAGGGTGGGAACAGCCCAGTCTGGTGGAAGGTGTCCCTGCCCACGATCCCTCCCAACCCAACCCAACCATTCTGACTCCGTGTCTCTCCTGATGGACACGCAGCCACCCTGGTGCTCCCCAGGGTACTTGGGCAAGGCAGGGGGCAGTGGGTGCTGGTGGCCACCAGCCCAGCCCCACTGGCCACGTCCCTGGCTCCCAGAGCCATCCCACAGTCGCCTCCTGCCAGCACTGCCGGGGGCTGAGCCCGTGGTTGTGGGAACATTTGGTTTTGATTTTGCATCCCGGCGTCAGGCAGCTCCAGCCCCAGTCCAGGGCTGTAAAACAGAGAGAGAGGGGCTCTGCAGGGGCTCACAGAGAGGTCTGGCTGTGGGGAGGTGACCCTGGGGGACACAGCCCATCCCTCGAGGCTGGCAGCACCCCTGGGCCCCCCAAACTTGTGAGAGCTGTGGGTCCCTGTGGTTTGGGGGGGAGGAGTGGGAGTGGTGCTTCCCCTCGCTGACTTTTCTGGGAAGAACTCAGTGACCTGCAGGGAGCAGGCTGGGCAGAGCCAGGGGATGCTGTGTGCCACAGAGCAGGACTGGACAGGCTGGAGACAGGACAGGGAGTGCCAGGAGCCTCCAAACACTGCTCCCTCTCCCCAGAGCCCCCCGGCACGGAGCACAGGGCACACAGCAGCCTCCCCCACCTCTCTGCCAGCCCATTTTCCACACTCCTTGCACAGAGCTTTGGCTTTCCCCACTGCCTGGAAGGAGCTGGCAGCAGGAGGGTCTCCCACAGCCCCCTCCCCAAAAGCAGCGTGGGGTTGGGTTACAGCGACTCAGCACAAAGGAATGCGGCTGGGGCTGGGGCTGGAGGAGGGCTGGAACTGAGCTGGAGTGGGAGATTTGGGGGGACTGCAGGAAGCACGGGCTGTGTGTGAGGTGCAGGGCCATGGTGGCTCCCTCAGAGATGTCCCCGTGTCCCCGTGGGGAGGACAGGCTGTCCCCACGGCCACCCCCCTGCTGTGGCAGCCCAGGGCCGCTCCCACTGCAATCACGGATTAATTAATGCTCCTGGTAAATTTACAGTCTGGAGCTGGGCTGCTCTTCCTGACCTTGATGAAGCTGCTAATTACAGCTGGAGGCGGGAGAGGGGCGAGCACACGGAGGCTCTTTGGCAGGGGGGGCAGGTACGCCTGCACACCCCAAAATTCCTGGTGTGGGATGTCCTCGGGCTCTGTGTGCAGCAGGGATCCTGGGGAGAAGGCAGAGGTGGCAAGGCTGAGGCATGTTGTCACCCCAGGGCTGAGTCCCTGGGCTTGGGCTGCTCAGGGAGCAGGAAAGGGCTCCCCAGGTCCTCGGCTGCCGAGGGCTCCAGGCTCGTGGATCTGCAGGAGTGATGCTGGAGCCCTCGCTGCTCTCCAGCCAGGACTGTGGTGTAGCAGGGGCCTTGGGGGTATAGCAGGGGCTCTGGGGGTGTAGCAGGAACCCTGTGCCAGCCAGGACTGTGGTGTAGCAGGGGCCCTGGGGGTGTAGCAGGGGCCCTGTATCATCCCAGAGCAGGCACACACCTCCCTGTAGCTCCTGCAGAGCCGGGCTTCTCTCTCGGGAGGAGCAGAGTTTGTTGTAGCTCTCTTGGCCTCCACACCATGGGGGACTGCAGACCCAGCATGGGTCCCCATTCAGGGCAGGGAGAAAAGTTTCCCTCTGTGCTCAGCTCACACAGAATGTCTCCTGTGAGCCGTGCTGGGATGCTGCTGAGAGCCGGCGGGATGAGCTCCATGGGGAGGAGCACCTTTCCCATCGCCCAGCTCTCCTTGCAAAAACCCCAGGAAAACACCCAGCCCAGGTTGCCTGGATGGCTCCACAATCCAGGAGCAGCACCCTGCAGAGCCCCAGGGTGGGGTTTCAGGGTGGGACTGGGATGCTGTGCCCAGCACAGGTCGGGTCTGGGCTCCCTGTGGGCTCTGGCACCTCCACCCAGCGCTGCACCCACACCCGTGCCCAGACACTGCTCCTGCCCCTCCCTGCCCTTCAGCTGGGCTTACACTGCACCCCTGCAGAAATCCAACCAGGCTTTTGTCTAAATCCAGCAGTCTGGAGCACGAGAAGGCAGAGGTGGCAAGGCTGAGGCATGTTGTCACCCCAGGGCTGAGTCCCTGGGCTTGGGCTGCTCAGGGAGCAGGAAAGGGCTCCCCAGGTCCTCGGCTGCCAAGGGCTCCAGGCTCGTGGGTCTGCAGGAGTGATGCTGGAGCCCTCGCTGCTCTCCAGCCAGGACTGTGGTGTAGCAGGGGCCTTGGGGGTATAGCAGGGGCTCTGGGGGTGTAGCAGGAACCCTGTGCCATCCCAGAGCAGGCACACACCTCCCTGTAGCTCCTGCAGGGCCGGGCTTCTCTCTCTGGAGGAGCAGAGTTTGTTGTAGCTCTCTTGGCCTCCACACCATGGGGGACTGCAGACCCAGCGTGGGGACATTCAGGGCAGGGAGAAAAGTTTCCCTCTGTGCTCAGCTCACACAGAATGTCTCCTGTGAGCCGTGCTGGGATGCTGCTGAGAGCCGGCGGGATGAGCTCCATGGGGAGGAGCACCTTTCCCATCGCCCAGCTCTCCTTGCAAAAACCCCAGAGTTTATAGCTGAAAACACCCAGCCCAGGTTGCCTGGATGGCTCCACAATCCAGGAGCAGCACCCTGCAGAGCCCCAGGGTGGGGTTTCAGGGTGGGACTGGGATGCTGTGCCCAGCACAGGTCGGGTCTGGGCTCCCTGTGGGCTCTGGCACCTCCACCCAGCGCTGCACCCACACCCGTGCCCAGACACTGCTCCTGCCCCTCCCTGCCCTTCAGCTGGGCTTACACTGCACCCCTGCAGAAATCCAAACAGGCTTTTGTCTAAATCCAGCAGCCTGGAGCACAGGGAACCAGCAGCTCCTCTGCTGAGGGTGCAGCTCTGCAAGGGGGTCACGGGTAGGGGTGAAACACGAATTTCCTGAAAAACCCACCCCTCCTTCCCTGTGGATTTCCTGTGGCTTTGTGGTATCCCCCAAGTGTCAACAGGCCACTTGGCATCTCCAGATGAAAATCTACACCCAAGCCTGCGTGCCCCCTGCCCTGGAGCCGCATCTTCCTGCCGAGATGAACCGGAGGGGGGAAAATCCTGCTCGGGGGGGCTCCCGGCCCCAGGGCAGAGCTCCCCACCGCCAACACCGCACGTCCAGGCTCGCTCGCCCTCCTCCCCAGATCCCGTTTCCTGGAATTCCTCTCCCCCCGGCGGGCAGGGCACACCTCGGCCGGCCGGGGGTGGCAGGGGAGCGGCGGGGAGGAGCAGAGCCAGCCTCTGCCCCGGCACCCCGCGCCCACAAAGCGCCCTTTGTTGCCGCAGCCGGGCTAGAAAGGAGCCATTGAGCGGGAGGAGCCGCTCGCTGCTGGCTCGGAGGTGCAAACTGGAGATGGGAACTCTCAGGGAATCGGGGATCCTGTCCTGCTGGGGCTGGAGGCAGGACAGGGGTGCCAGGGATGCCCCCAGCGCCTGGCCCGGAGCTGAGCAGGGCTGGCACCCGTGCCTTGCTGCCCCGGCGTGTTTGTGTCGTGGTCCCCGGTGTGCAGGGGGTGCTGGCACCGGCCATCCCCGGGACAGGGAGGAGACGCCAGGCCGGGAGCTGACTTGGCACGGGTGGGACAACAGTGTTCCAAAGCTGGATCCCCGCCAAGGGAACCACAGAAGAACCCCATGGACCATCCCTGCTCCTCCCGTGGGGCAGAGGGGGGGCAGGCGTGCCATCCCTGTTCCCTCCTTGACTCCACACTGGAATAAGCTCCTTTTTCCCGCAAGGATGTGCCGAGCTACAGTCACCGCCGGCCCGCATCCCGCATCCCCCATCCCCAGTGGCCACGGGAGCGTCTGCCAGCAGCACGGCGCTTATCAGCTCGGCGGGGGAAAGGGCTGTCTGAAACGGCTTCCTCCGACGGCTGCTTCTGCTGCCTCCTTGGTAACCTTCGGGACACGGCGCTTTCACAATGGGAGGAGGATGAGCCCCAGAAAGCGGCGGCTCCCAGCCTTTCACGGCCATCGGGGAGGATAAACCGGGTGGAAACGGCTTCTCCAGCCAAAACGGACTGGAGCGAGGATGTGCAGCCCCAGCGCGGCCCTTCCCGCTGTATTTTGCTTGGAAAGGGGCCGGGCACAGCCCAGGGCCCTCTGTTGCTGGGGAGATTTGTTCCCCCCCTTCCCGCTCCCCCCATCCCTCCCGAATCAGACAAAGCCGGAGGGTCGGCCAGCAGCATTCCCACCCGCTCCATGGGGTCTCCCGCCACCACGGGGTCCCCCACCGCCACCGCTCCGTCCCTCGCATCTCCCCCCACATCTGGTTTCCCCATCTCTGGTGACAAAGGGCTGCAGCAGCCCTTCCCCCACGGCGCTGCGGCAGCCTCCCGCCATCGCCATCCTCTCCTCCTCTCCCCCAAATCCCCGTGCCTGGGAAAACAATCCCCACTGCCCATCTTGGCAGATTTTATTATTAATTTTTAATGGGTTGCTTTGCGGGATTTGCCCTCGGACGGGAGCAAAGCGTGGAGCTCCCCGCACGGAGCTGCCCAGGCACGGATCAGGGTTAAGCAGCAACCTTGAAATACAACATATACACACCAAAAAAATTCCCCCGCTGCTCCTCCAGGCTTTGCTGCATGCTCGCACCCATCCCACACGCGGCGTGCGCCGGCCTGACCCGGCACGCCGGAGATGAGCCCCGGGGCACCCAGGGCACACACCGGGACCCCCGGTACCGCAGAGCGGGGACCCCCCCCGTCCTCCAGCATGGAGCCCCGGCCGTGGGGCTGCGATGCCCGGTGGGCACTCGCGGGCAGCCCCCGTGCCCGGGGAGCTCCAATGTGAGCGGGTCCCCGAGGCGGGTGGCACCCGAGGCGGGTGGCACCGTGGCCCCAGCGGGGAGCGGAGGGGTCGGGACGGTGCAGCGGGTGAGGAGGGACGGCGGCCTTTGTGCGGGGGGATGCAGGATGCGGGAGTTTTGGCAAAGCCCTTTATGTAACGCTGCTACCCAGCCCCCCACCCATGGGAACTCCAGCCCCCCTTGGGGACAACCAGAGCCCCCCCGGGGGGACCCGCAGCCTCCCTGCTCCGCTGGGCAAACGGCTCAGCCGTGCTCGGGCGAGGGGGACACTGGAGGAGGCTTTGTTGGGCGAACAATGAGCCCCAAAGGAAGGAAGGCGAGGGATGCAGCCCTGCCTCCTTCACGGCGAGGGAAGACTCCATGCACACCCTCCCAGCCCCCTTCCCTGTCCATCCCCCCATCCCAAGGCAGGCCCCTCGCCACCCCTGCCCCATCCCAAGGCGGGCCCCGCGCCACCCCTGCCCCCCCCCCCGGGCGCCCTGCAGAGGCGATGCTGCGGGGATGGGGGTGCCGGGGGGATGGGGGCCCCCGGGCAGGCGATGCTGAAGGGATGCGGGAGGGGGAAGGGGAAGGGAGGTGGGAGGGATGCGGGGGGATCGTGATGGGGGTTTTGGGGGAGGGACCGCGGGCAGCCATGCTGAGGGGTGCAGGGGGTGCCCGGGGGAGATGGTGGCTTCAGGGGAGGGGTGTGAGAAGGAGTTTGAGCGGGGGGGGGAAGACGGAGGCGATGGCAGAGGGATGCAGGGGGCACTCTGTGGGGTAGCAGCTGAGGAAGGCGGCGGATGTTGGGGGCTGGGGGCAGTGCTGGGGGGGGTCACTCCGAGGTGGCGATTCCGAGGTGATGCAGGGGAAGTGATGCCGGAGGGATGCAGGGGGTTGCTCGGGGCGGGCGATGCCCGATGGATGCCCATGCCGGAGGGATCCAGGGCGCTGCTCGGGGCAGGCGATTCCCGAGGGATGCAGGAGCGCTCCCCGAGGCGGCTACAGCCCTGGGACAGCCGAGATGTCCCGTTCCCCCCACCCGCAGCCCCCATCCCCTCGTACCTTGCCGGGTGGAGACATTCCTGTCGTTGCCGGCTCTCAGCACGACCTGCGGGCAGCTCTGCTCCAGGGCGAAGAGCTCGTCCTTGCCCACCTTGGCGCTCTTGCCCGCCTTGAGGGTGCCGCTGGGCCCCGAGGGGGCCAGGTAGCGGCCCTCCCCGTCCCGAAAGGCCACCTTTCCGCAGCGGAATTCCAGCGTGAAGGCGGTGCCGGGCTCGGCGGCGGGGACCAGGCGGCCGTCGCTGCGGAGCAGGCGGTGGTCGCAGCTCTGCAGGCTGTACCGCTGCTCCACGAAGAGCAGGGTGATGAGCGCATCCACGCCCCAGGGCACGTCGCGGTCCACGGCCAGCTCGTCGCGGCGGGGCCCCAGGTGCGCGTAGCGCTTGCGGGCCAGGCTGTAGAGGTTGGCCTGGGGGTGCATGGCCAGGTGGACGCTCCACTTCTCGGCGGCAGAGACGGCGGGGGCGAAGCAGGAGAGGCGGTCCTCGGTGCCGCCGAAGAAGCGGCGGTGGGGCTCGGACTGCAGCGACCACCGCCCGTCGCCGTGGGCCAGCACCAGGAACCGGCAGTCGGGGCCCGGCTCCTCGCTGTCGCAGCTCACCCGCCCGTCCTTGTCGGCCGCCAGGTACCGGCCCAGGTGGCTCTTGAGCAGCACGGCGCTGGAGTCCTCCCCGTCCTGCTCCAGCGTCCAGATCTGCTTCTTCTTCATGCTGGCGGCCGAGGCGTTCACCTTGAACCCGAACGCCTCCGCCGTCAGGTACCGGTTGCTGCAGTTGATCAGCCCGAACTGGATCTGCACCGGCTCCGCCGTCCCGTTCGCCGTCATCCTGCCCCGCCGCCGACCGACACCGAGCGACCGACAGACACCGAGCGAACGACACCGAGAACCGCCGCCGCGCCCGCCCCGCCG
>NW_024499128.1:10588262-10671920 GCF_017590055.1 Onychostruthus taczanowskii | reverse complement strand
CGCCCGCCCCCCGCACCGCCGCGGGGCCCCGGGCAGGGCAGGACCCCGCCAGCCCCCTGGAGCCGCAGGACATCGTCCCCGCCCCGCTCCTGCGGGACTCCCCCCATGCAGAGACCCTGCCCTGCGTGACAAAAGCCCCCCTGGACTGGGGGATCCTCCCTCGCTGTAGGACCCCCAGTGTCTGACGGGATCCGTGCAGTTCAGGAGCCTCCTTGAACTGTGGGGCACCGAGTCCCCACTGCATGGCAGAGCCCTCCCTGCATTTCAGGAGCCCCACACAATGCCAGTCCTCACTCCATGGCAGGACTGCTCCAGGCACAGCAAGAGCCCCCTTGAAGTGTAAGACCTCCTCATAAAGTGGAAGCCCCCAGGACCTTCCTCTGCATTTCAGGAGCATCCATAGGTTGCAGAATCTTCTGCTCCAGCACAAGTTCAGCGTGGAAAGGCCTCTCCAGGAAGGGGCCCCTCTAATTGAAGGACCCCAAACACACATAGCAAGATCCCCACTGTAAAACAAGATCCCTCCTTGAATTGCAGGGTCCCACACATTGCAAGACCCCCTAAGCATTGCAGGACCCTCCCCATTATGAGACCACCCCTTGGACTGCACAACACCAACCTGAACTGCAAGTCTCTGTCCTGCACTGCAAGAATCCCTCTGATTGCACATCCCCATCCCACTCCAAGACATCGTGAGACCCCCCTGTACCCCTGTGTCCCTCCTGGGCTACTGGCCACGTCACAAGGCTGTGGGGCACATGGGGAGCAGTGTGACAGATGCTGTGGCCTCCTGCCATCTCTGAGCCATCCCAGCACCCTGTGCCAGGCACCAGAGAGGCTGGAGCACCCTGGCCCTGGGGAGCTGAACTCCCACAGCAAATCCAGAAGAAGAACAGTGCCACTCCTGCACAGGGGAGCATTTTGAGGCCATTTCTCAGGGGCTGGGTGGGCAGTGTTGCTGTGCACGTAAAGGTCTGGTGGCACTTCCAGCAGGGCTGGAGATGGGAAGAATCCAGCCTGGGGAGGGTTGTCTGTGCTGCCCAAGGGTGCTGCCCACTGCACCTGGGGGACAGGGACATTTCTTGTGTCTGTAACAGGGACACAAACCACTAAGCAGGAGCATAGCTGCAGGGGTTAATTTGAAACTGGCCCAGGCACAGCCCTGCACTTCCAGGGGGGAGCTGGCTGGAGGGATGTGCAGAACCAGAAAATTGGAGAAAGAGGGAAGATGGGAAGGACAGATGGGTGGTTTTCAGCTGGATCAGGGAGCTGAACTGCCTGTCCAAGATGAAGGAGAACAAGTGAAGAGCTGAGTGTGGGCACAAAGAATTTCCCCAGGCTCATCCAACCCAGGCAGGATGGCATCCCACCCCACCTCCCAAGGCCCTTCAGGCTCCACTGGTTCTGCACTGGCTGTACTGGTTGGAGCCACTGCTCCACCCCAGGCCAGCACCGCCCGCCCTTGCCCGGGGGTCACTGGCACAACCCCTCCAGGGCAAACCTGCCAGGCTGGGATGGGGTTTGTTTTCCTGGAAGTCTTGGCCAGACCTGCTCTGTGCTCATCCCTGCTGCCCGGCCCTGCAAGTCCAGACGGACCATTGCCAGCCAGAGCCAAGCCCACAGCCTCTTGTCTGGGCTGGAAACAGGTCCCCCCGAGCTGCAGGGAGGCACATCCATGTTTGCCCTGCAAATCCCTTTTGCTGCTCTGGCTCAAAGCTCCCCTGCACTAAGACCTGGCCACGAGGCTGAGCAGCTGCCCAGACCCACAGCTGCTGGGCTCTGCCTTCCCCGGCCGCCACGGGCAGATGGTGATGAGGCCAGGAAAGAAACAGCTTTTCTCCTCAAAAAAAAAAAAAAAAAAAAAAAAAAAAGGCAATTATGCAGAGAAAAAAAACCCCACCCTGTTTTCTCCCCACTGCCCAGCACAGTGGCATGGATGGGTGACACTGGTGGATGGTGGCACTGTGTGGATGGATGGCACTGCCTGGCTCAGCGGATCCTGTCCCTCCAGAGCAGGCACCCATCCTTCTGCACCCACCCTGCCTGCACCCACCGTGCTGCACCCACTGTTCTGTACCCACCCTGCTGTAACCCATCCTCCTGCACCCACCCTGCCTGCACCCATCCTCCTGCACCCACCCTGCTGCACCCATCCTTCTGCACCCATCCTCCTGCTCCCACCCTGCCTGCACCCATCCTTATGCACCCACCCTGCTGCACCCTCTGCTCCTGGGGGTGGGAGAGCCCTAAACACAATCTGAAACCTCCCACACGTCGCTGTGGTGCCAAGGGGTGCCCAGTGCCCCCTGACATGGGGGTGCAGCAGCCACAGCTCCCGAGGGTGTCCACGCCCGCTGGAGCGGCAGGAAAGGCCCCGGGGTTCCCTCTGTACATTGCATTTCCCATCATCTTTGCAAGGCACCGTGACTAAACGCTCCTGAGCCATCCCCCCAGCCCTCCCAGCAGGGCACCCAATCCTGGCACACAGCATCCATGACAAGGAATCCCGGAGTGAGGGCGTGTGTCCCCTGGAGGGGCTGAGGGACCTCAAAGAGATCTCAGCTCCAAAAGAGAAAAGCCAAGAGAAAAGGATTCCCGGCCATGGGAGTGACCCCTCTCCTGCTGCCTCAGGCACAGAAACGCCCTGGGATTTCCATGCTTGCCTGGACAGTTCCTGTGGCAGCCCGGCTTCGTTTGGGGGCAATCCCGGGTTTTTTGTGGAGCTTGTGATATTGGGAGGGCAGAGCTGGACTCTGCAGGGAGGGTGGGATGCACCGGGGCACAGAGGGGACAGAGACAGCAAATGCAGTGTGCAGTGAAGAGTCTGAGGGTGCAGTGGGTTGATCCAGCCCTGTGTCCCCAGGAGGGCAGTGCAGAGGGATGTCCTCAGGCCGAGGGGCACTGTGGAGCCAGCAGCTCCAGGCACAGCAGCCAGGGATGCTTTGAGCTGTGTCCAGCCCCATCCTGCCCTCCAGAGCACACAGACCCTCGGGGACAGTTGTGTCAGTGTCCAAAGCTGGTGTCACCGGGTCCCTCCCTTACAGCACATCTGTCCTCTGGATTCAAGGATTCCAGCCTGGTCTGAGCCCTCCTTGCTCTTCTTTGGTGGAGCAAATTTCATCCTGCCCTCCAGAGCACACAGACCCTCGGGGACAGTTGTGTCAGTGTCCAAAGCTGGTGTCACCGGGTCCCTCCCTTACAGCACATCTGTCCTCTGGATTCAAGGATTCCAGCCTGGTCTGAGCCCTCCTTGCTCTTCTTTGATAGAGCACATTTGGGGGGCTCACTGTGAGGGGGCTGCTGGTTGGTTTTCACCCCCAGCACAGTGGACACCAGCCACGTGCTTTCCCTGGGTCACCACACCCTGTTCAGTGTCCATGGCACACACAGGCCCATCCTGGGGGGCTGATGGCCCTGTGGGGGTGGCAGTGGCTGTGAGATGGCCAAGGCTGGCCTGGGAAGCCCCCCCACAATGCAGATCCCCACTCACCCTGGAGGGGCTCAGCAGAGATTGGGGATGCAGTGCTGGTGGTCAGCACCTCTCCATCCACGTGGGATGTGACAATGAGGCAGGATGAGGTCACCTTGTCCTCCAGTGGGATAAAGAGCTCTGCCAAAACCACCCAGAGATCAGAGAAGCTGGGCTGGGAGCAAGTCCCAGGTGCAGACTAAATCCTGGCTGGAGGCTGCATTTCCCCAGGTCCCTGATTGTCCCTTGCTGCTGCTGGGGGCCACAGGGACACCCCAGGGTGCCCAGCCTCACTGCCATATGCCACCAGCCAGCTCAGCAGAGGCTCTCTGATGGCCCTCCCAACAGTTGGCAGGCGCCCCAGCCTCATTAAAATTGTATTAGGCTGTATTTAAAAAAAAAGCAGCAGCACCAGGGGAAACAAAGAGCAGCCCTCAGAGAGGGGCTCAGGGAGGCAGATCCTGCTCCAGGGATGTTTTCCCATGGGATGCTGCCCCAAGGGGGTTTGCTCAGGAAGCAAGTGGAGTATGATGGGGGCTCAGCCATGCTCCTGTGTTTCCTGGACAGCACTGGTCATGTGGCTTGCTCAGCTCTATTAGCTGGATTTATCCCCTTAGCTTAATTTAATTGCATCCAGAGAGCAAAAAGGGATGGAAGTGCTTGAAGTGCCTTGTTTCAAGTAGTTTGGGTGTTGGACACTGGCAAATGAAGGAAGGAAGTGGATGAGTGAACATGGACAGTCTGCAGTGGGAATTCGTCCCTCTCTTCCTGCCCCAGCTCATTTTCTGGCGTTTTCTGGTGTGGTTTTTACATTACCAGGAACTAAAGCAAAAACCTGCTCCTTCCTCTGTCTCCCCAAGGACCCTGCGGAGGTGGGGTGGAGGCTGGAGCTGGTTCATCCAGCAGGAGAAGGAATTTTATTAGGAAAGCTTAAAGGACCTTTTGTGCAGCAGTGATTAACCTCTGTGGTGGGGAGGATGCTCTTTGTCCTGGACCCAGTGCCCTGCCTGGTCCCCGGGGCTCTGCTGGGACACGAGGCTCTTGTAATCCCATGCAAGTGCCCAGGAGCAGGACACGAGAGACACAGGGCATTCTGTGGGACAAAATAATCCATTACCAGGGGATGCTTTCCAGTAAAAAAAAAAAACAAAAACAGGAAAAAGGAAAATTTGCCCAGTTTGCAAGCAGAGCAAGGGAGAGCCCTGGGGGTTTTGCAGCCATAAGACACCAAGAGGCCCAGAGGAAGAATCCAGTGCCAGCGCTGTTGCCTGTCCCCACTTTTAATTCCCTGCTGCGGCGCAGAGTCAGCAGAGAGGAGCTGGCAGGGAAGAAAGAAGAAAGTGTGTGAGCAGCGTCTCCCACGCGGCTCCGAAATAGCCGAGCCCGGGCAGCGCCGGGCGGAGCAGGTGACTCAGCAGCTCCCTTCTCCTTTCTGCTCCGCTGCCTTCCCGTGCCTCACCGCCTTCCCCGCTGCTCTCCCGGCTCTGTGGCCCATGCTGCCCCTGCCGGGTCTCACCCAGGGCTGCTGGAGGGTTTGGTGGGCAGAGGAAGGGACATCAGGGCAGGTTCAGGCATTTGCTGCCTGCGTTCTCGGGGCACAGCTGCTGCTCTCTGGAGCTGCAGCATCCCAAAAAGCTGGTCTGGGCATGGCTGGGATGGTGATCCCCTCCTCTGGCAGCACCCAACACCAAACAGCTGTGCCATCCTCACCTTGAGATGGAGCACGGAGCATCAAAGAGGACATAAGAGGGATGGAAGGGCTTGGAAATGAGTCAGAGAGCAGCAGGGGGGTGTCAGGAACGGGACAAGCAGACTCTGATCTGTGGGTGGGGACAAAGAGGAGGTGACAGCTCGTGGTTTTGTGTTTGCTATTCCCCCAGCCTCTCACAGCATTCAGGGGACATGGACATGGCAGGATGCTGGTGCAGGGGACTGGTGCCAAGACCCCCCCAGGGGCTGCACCCCCAGGTGCACAAATCCCCCCTGCTGGGGTCAGGGGGCTGAAGCTCAGCCTGGAGAGAAACCGAGGGAGCAGGGGAATCCCCCCAACACCCCCAGGTCAGCAGGGCCGTCTCTTCAAGGATGAGACATTGGTAACAGGAGCAGTAATAGGAGCCAGCTGGGATGCCCCGGGGGATCCCTATAAAGGGCTGCGAGGGGCTGGGGGCCTTTTACAGCCTGTGACTTGGAGAGGAGGTGAGGGGGCTGTGTGACTCTTTGGTGGTGGTGTTGGGGCATGGTGGGGTGGGATGCCCTTCCCTGCAGGGGGAGGTGGGGTTTTGGCCAGGGAAGGGGCTGGAAGCAGCGGTTTGGGGCTGGGGGAGGGGTCAGACCTCCCTGGCCAGCCCTGGCCCCACCAGCTGTGCCTTCCTGGGCCCAGAGATCCCCTTCCAGATGGATAACTCCTTTGTCAATAGTGAAAAGAGTCCATTAGTCAGGATTAGGAACAGGGCCTTTGGGGATTAGCCCTGCACCTCCCACCTGGCCATCCTCGATTCCTGTGACTGCTGGTCCAGTGGCACTGTAGTCCCTTTGGTTTCTTTGGATGCAGAAGGGAACGGGACTCTAACTGAACCACTGGGCTGAGAAATGTGGAAATTGGTGAAAGGAACTGAGCTGAGACCCCAGGTGACTTGATGTCCTGCTCCCCATTGCATTTTCTCTTGGAATTGCAAACTCTCCCAGGAGCAGAACCCCATCTCTCCTCAGTGTCTGTGCATCCTTGCAGGGGGGCTGGAGGGAGTTCTGCCCATGGAGAAACTGAGGCAGTGAGAGTCCAGCTGTGCTTGCCATCTGGTTTGTGGGAAACCACATCTGGCCTAAGAGTTGAAGGTGTTCTTCCTGTGGCATCTGCAAGGAGGGGTGGCTGAGAGGGGGAAGTCCCAAATCCGGAGCCTCTTGATGAGTTGAGGGTAATTCCATTGGGCATGAATTCCATGATTCCCTGTGTCCCCTGCAAAGAGGGGAGGGATCTGACCTCCAGCTCAGCAAACCCAGTCACTGCTGGTGTGAAAGCAGTGCCAGTGAGATCTGGGGGGCTTTTGAGCCCCCCATCCCCACTGTCCCACAGCTCCCTTCGCTCCCCAGTGCTGACAGGCTGGCTTTGTCCGTGGGCAAATGGCCACAAGGAGGGATCAGGGCCGGGGGGCTCTGGCCAGGCTGGCTGTGAGAGGCCCCGGGAAGGCAGGAATGCAGGCGGGGGGGCCCCTGAAACCCAAAACCTCGGCACAGGGGCCCTGCTCCGGGCATCCGGCCGGCGGCTGCGGGCGAGAGGCCCCGGGCTGTGGGCAGCTGGGGCTGGGGGGGCTCTGCAGCCCTCTCTGCAGTGAAGGTGCTGGTAGCCCCCTCCCCAGCCCCTCCTGCCATCCCCCAGATGGAGCTCAGTACAGCCATTCCCAGCTGGAAACGGAGGGTGAAGGAGAACACCCCACTGATGTGATGTTGGGGTCCCGGGGAGCAGAGCAGCCCCTGGAGCTGGGTGTGTGCACCAAAACTGGGCTGGAGACTGGGCACCCTGGGGCAGGCACTGTCCCTGGGAGTGACAGGGGTGGCTGTGGCTCTGCAGGGTGAGAGAAGCCCTTTGGTGAAGCCTTTGGTCAGCGGACAATCCACTGCAGCCCGTGACTCCTGTGTTGTTGGCAGGAGCAATCTGGGTGCAGGCTGTGTGCACTGCCATGTGCAACGTGCATGCTGGTGTGTGCAATCCCTCGTGCCTGCATTTCCTGATGTGACACACACGTTGCTGTGTGCAGACCATGCACAGCTGCGTTTTGCCGTGTTCAATGCCACGGGCAGGATGCACCATGGTGTGCCCCGTCCCGTGTGGGCTGTGCACGTGTGTGCAATCCCACAGGTTCTGTGTGTGCAACCCCATGGGTCGTTCAGGCAATTCCTTGTGCAGCAGGGTGCAATCCCCTGCTGCAGTGTGTGTGTGCTGGGCTGTGACTCAGGTGTGCTGGGATCACCCTGCAGTGCCTGTGTGCAGTCTGCACCCTTGGTGTGTGTGGGCGTGTGATCACATGTGAACCACGTGCATCTCAGCATGCATGACCCCACACCCAGCACGGATCTTGGTGTGCATGATCCCAGTGTGAGGCTCATCCGTGGCCCCACGTGCAGCCTGTGCCCCCCACCATGCATGGCCTTGTGTGCCACGAGCACGAACCCGTGTGCAGTGTGTGGATCCTGGCACAGTGACCCCACGAGCATCAATGTGCACCTCGATGTTCCCATGTGCAGCGTGCACGATCCTGTGTGCAGCACATGCATTGGTGTGCACGATCCATCTCTGTGTGCAGCAACAGGCATTGGTGTGCACAATCCCACATGCAGGGTGCATCTCTGTGTGCACAATCCTCTGTGCAGCACATGCATTGGTGTGCACAATCCCACGTGCAGGGTGCATCTCTGTGTGCATGCTCCTGTGTGTGGTGTGCATGATCCCGTGCGCTCTGTGCATCCTGCATGCACGACTCCACATGCAGCATGCACCTCGGTGTCCACGGCCCTGCGCGCAGCGCGCACGATCCCTCCTGCCCTGCGCGTCTCGGCGTGCGCGCTCCCGTGCGCTCCTTTCGCCCCGTGCGCGCTCCCGCGTGCCCCGTACACCCCCCCGTGCGCGCTCCCGCGTGCCCCGTACCCCCCCCCCCCGTGCGCGCTCCCTCGTGTGCTCAATTCCCGCTCCCGGTGCGCGCTCCCGGTGCGCGCTCCCGGCGCGCAGTGCGCATCCCAACAGCACCACCCAGCTGCAGCGGGACGGGCGGCGGCTCCCGCGATCCGCGGGAGGACGGACAACATGGAGACGAACAAAGCGCGGGGGAGCGAGGGCGGGGGCTGGTGCCGGCTGCGGTGATCCCCCCGGGAACGGCGTGTCTGCCCGCGGGCAGGGCGCTTCCCTTCGGGCACTGCCTGGAACACGAGGCAGAGCTCTGCCTGGCAGTGGGTGCTGCGGGATTTGAGCTTAGGGTGGGAGTGGGCAGCACGGCGCGGGGAAATGGGTGTCCCGGTGCCACCAGATCCCTGCTGGTGAAGCCACAGGCTGGGCGCTGCTCACAGCAGGCTCCACCTTGTCCGCTCAGGCTGGTTCACCTTGCACCGAGCTGACAAAGTGCTGGTGTAACCAGTCCCTCCATCACGGCCTGGTCCACATCGTGGTGCCCAGCACAGGGACGAGAGACCCCACACGACCCTCTCAGCATCATCCACCCCAACCGCTCTTTGTGACTTGGACAGCCCCTGGCCCCCACACAGACCTGTCACTCCCTTCAGCCCCGGGGACACTGCACATCCCATGGCCCTGCACGCGCCTCTGGTGCTGTGAGACGTCGCCAGAACATTTCCAATCTTTTATTGCTGGGGTGAATCATTTACTGGGGCAGCCAGCCTGTCTGCAAAACCCTGGTGCCAGCTGGTGCCAGCTGAGCACAGCCTCCTCGAGAGTGTTTTGAGGTGTTTACCCCGTTGTGCAGTGGGGATGCCACCAGTCTGATTCCCCTCCCTGGTCCAGAGAAGGCTTCAAACCTAGCAGTGATGCTGTGTCCCCACGGTGAGGTGACAGGGTGACACAGCCACCTGGACCAACACCCAAGCTGTCTCCTGGGGCAATAGCAGAGGATGTCACTTCCTCACACCCCAGGGCGTTTGCTGCCTGTGACACAATCCCGGGTGACTGTGCCATGCTGTGGGCAATCCTGCAGGATGAGGAGCCCTGGTCACTCCTCTCAGGCTCAATAAAGTATCCCGGGGCAGAGCAGGCAGTCAGCCCTGCTTCCTCTGTGGGGAAACTGAGGCAGAGCTGAGGCTGGAGGAGGTGGCATGGAGGGAACTCGGGGATGTCCCCAAGTCCTGCTCATGGGTCATCCTTGGAGCCACCAAGGATGGGACCAGCCCCCAGACCCTGTGTTCTGGAGGGGCTGGAGGTCCCTTAGGTCAGTGGTGGGCTCTGTGATTCCTGTCCCACGGGCTCTGTGATACCTGTCCCACAGGCAGCAAACATGCTTTGCCCACCCAATTCCAGGTACTCCAAGGTGCTCCCAGGTACATCCACACATCTGTGCTCAGGAACAAATTCTTTGCAGAAAACGAGATTTTGCTGCCTGACCAACACTGCACCGGCTGCCAAATTTTCTTTTTCCCAGAGCGTGCGTTTCCCCCTGGCTCTTGGCTGGGAGCAGGGCAGCATCTCCCCAGCGCAGCGTGTCCGAGGCCGAGCCCGGAGCTGCGGGCAGGGCGCTGGCCGAGGCGCAGCCGCTCCTCCCCGTCCCCCCCGCGCAGAGGGGAGCGCGGAGAGGAAATTGCTGCTGACGGAGCTGCGAGCGCTGCCGGACTGGGGATGATGACTAAGTTTGGCAGTGCTACCTGCTGGCTGTTTTTCCTTTTATGGAGGATTTGAGCGAGCCGCTGGAGCAATTCTCCGAGAGAACCCGAAGGGATCCACCCTGACCTTGGGGATGGGCACTGCCGGGCTGGGGAAAGGCTGGCTGGCGAGCAGGGTGGGTCGTGAGACGCTGGGGCGGCGCTCGGCTGGCAGAGGCGGGGATGGGTCCCCCTCGCCCATCCGGACGGGGCACCCGAATGTTTTCACTTTCTATTTTAAGGCGCTGCGCTCTGTCCCGGAGCGGAGGCCCGGCCCGCGGTGCCGGCTGCTGGCACCCTCGGTGCCACCCGCTCTGAGGCCACCCTGCATCTCACATCTGTCCCCGCGTGGCTTTCCCACAGCGGATGGGATGAAGAGAAGGGCAAAGGGGATGTGACCCTGCAGGGGGACGCCTCACTGGAAGGGGACGCTGCTGCAGGGGTGGGGGTGCGTCTGCTCAGGGATATGCTGCTGCAAGGTGACACATTGCTGCTAAGGGACACTGCTCGGGTGTGGGGGCACAGCTCTGCACCCCAGAGCTGCTCCATGGTGCTGAGATGGAAACGGGGCAGCCCAGCCTCGGAAAGTCCCCAGCTGGTGAGAAAAGCAGAGAAAGAGATGCAAAAATAGCACCTTTCCAGTGACTGTAGGGGGGTGGCTTGCAGGGACAGGACTGGCTTTGGCCAGGCTGCCCCAGCACCCAGGCTGGCTGTCCCACAGCCCCCAGCCCGTGTCGAGGGGCTGGGACTGGGCTCCTCAGCTGTGTCCTGCATTCTTGGCATTATTCTCCTTTTTTCTCCTCCTCTTCCACCCCGGGGACAGCTCTCAAACCTCTCCATTTATGGACAGGAGGTTAGGTCAAGTGGGAGGGTGAGGGGACGCCCGGGTCCCTGGGGAGGGACAGGGGTCCCACGTGGTGCTGGGAGCTGTCAGCACCCCTGGAGGTCACAGCAAGCATGATGTGTGGAGAGTCGAGGGTCACCTGGGCATTGCCCTGGGATCCCCATCGTGATGCCCAGTGCCACTGGGACCCCCACCCAGGGTGTCACCCGTCCCCCCAGGCTGCTGGAGCACCCTGAGCTGCTGCAAGCAGAAAACAGACCCTGCAGGTGGGGAGGGTTTTTTATTTTTCCTCTTGTTTTATAATTTTTTATTTTGAAGCCAAAATCTGCCAGTTTGGGGGTGAGGCTGCAGCAGCTGCACCCCACCCTGGGGTGGCTGGATGTGTCCCTAGCCCCAGGCTCTGAGGAGTCACTGGGGCAGGGTGAGATGACTCCAAAGCCACTCCAGATGACGAAACGTCCTGACTCATTCTAATAGTTAATATTATTTAAAAAAAAAAAAAAAAAAAAAAAAAAGAAATTACTCAGACAGCAGTACTCTGCCATTGGGTGGTGACAAAGTGGCTGCTTGGGGTTAGGTTTTTGGGGTGGATTTTCCCAATGTCTGTAATAACACCTTGGGGTGTTGCTGACAGCAGTGAGCTGAGGGAGAGGCAAATCCCCGAGGAAATGTGCTGCTGGGGATCCTCCCACTCTGCCATGCTTTAAGGGGTGCTTTAAAGGGCAGTACATGCAAGCCCCCCCGAGCCCTGGGATGTCCCAGGCTGTCCCCAGGCTGGGGAAGGACAGTGGCACCTTGTGGGGAAGGCTGAGATGAATGAATATCAGCTGGTTTTGGTGTTTTAACCAGGCCTGCAGCCCCCTGGCCAAAACTCTGTCCCCATGGAATGAGGGAGGGACCCTGGGGCCTCATCCCTGCACCCTGTGGGGGCTCATGGACCCCTCCCCTGCTCCTGGCTGACTCAGCCATGTGGGATTCCCACAGTTTCCGTCAGAGGCTGCCTGGAGTAAATGGGGAAGAGGTTTCACAAGCCCTGGTAATTAATGCTAATTACAGAGCAGCGACATGGGAAACATTTCTTCCCCAGGTGTCCTTCCAAAAATGGTTTTGTGCAGGTGTGGCAGCATCCTTCACTTGTCATTAGCGCTGCTCCGCCTGGGAGAAGGTGAAACCTTCGAGGGCTGGGACTGTGGGAACGGTGTGACAGGGACAGGACGGTCCCCACAGCCCCGCGGGCGCCCGGCCTGGCTGCTGGCAGCTGGGCTTGGCTGCAGGGCAGGGCTCATGCAACCCTGGGTCAAGGCAATCCATGGGGAAAAAATACCCTCTGACCTCCTTGAGCAGCATGACTCCTCCTGGCAGCTGCTGGCAGAAAAATAAAACCGTGGAGAAGGGGCTTGGAGACCTTTTTTTTAATTTATTTTTTTTTTTTAAATTTTATTGTGTCTTGGTTCTGCTGCCTGCATTGGAGGGACAATGACATCCCCCTAGGACCAAGGGCACATGCTGAGAGGAGTTGAGCTTCTTTGAGGCTTGAAAAAGACTGAAGTGGTTTAAAACCCCTTTTCATCTTTGTTTTTCTTCTCCTCACTGAGCTGCTTATGCTCGGCCCCCCCAGGTGTGAAGTGTTATAAATAAGGTAGGGTGAAGGTGGGCTGGGAGACCTGAGCTGCAGAGCCAGCTGGGATGGGCTGGGGAAAGCCTCCCCCGCCCCAGGACATGCTGAGCATCTGCAGTGCTTGGGTTGTAGGAAATCTCTACTTCCCTTTATCTGGCTGGAGAAAGGAAGTCACAGGAGACACAATTGGGCAAGGTGTGGAGGAAGAGACCACTTTGTCCTCTGTAGCCACAGCAACCAATGGCAGAAATCCTGGGCTGGACTGACGGTGGCAAAGAAGTGGGGTAGAGGTGAGGAAACTCTTTCCATGCAGACTGTGGTGTCTTGGACCCTGATTTTATGTGATTTTTATGGAAGACTGAGCAGTGGGAGGCAGCTTGGAAGTGATGCAGTGATGCCAGGTGGTGGTGGTAGCATGACTTTAATGGTGACAATCAACCACCCTGGATGGTTGCAGGGATTGACAGCTCTGTTGGTGTCCCACAGCCCCATTTTGTTATTTAAAATTGGTCTTTGAATTGTGGGATTTACATCTCCACCCAAGGATGGTTGTGTCCTATTTGCCTGAAGCTCGGGAATTTTGGAGCAGAGGAAGATGAAGAGGTTGGTCCTTCCCTGTTTGATGAAGAAGAGCATATCCCAGGCTGGAAACATATTTATTCAGGAGTGGAAACAATGGCAGAAGACTTGGAAAAAGCTCACAGAAGAGGATTAAATCCACTCAGAGCCAGTTTCCAGTCCATTCCCATGCTTCTCCCAGTCCAGGGGCTGCAGGTGCTGCAACTCCCTGTCCCCTGGCCAGCCAGGGTGGGGACCTTGTGACAGAGCGGGGCTGGCAGGCAAAGCCTCATTCCCACTGGGCTGGTGAGCTGGGAAACCGGTCCTGGCACAGGAGAAAGCCTCCTCCTCCACAGGCTCAATGGGGCTGTGACTGTCTGTGGGGTTTTTAAGTAATCATGACTTTGCTGAGCTGATTCCTTTTTGATGTGTGCAGACTTCTCCCTCCGACTTTCCCTTTGCAGCTTCCCCTGGCAGCAAGGGCAGCTGCTGTGAGTATCCCAATGGATGGGGCTTCTCCCACTGCTCCATCCTCTCTCCTGTCTGAAGGTGGGGAGGAAAAGGGCCACGCCAACCCCAGCGCTCCTGTGTGCGAGCCAATTCCCCCAAGGATGGTTGCTTTAATGAGATGTCACAGCTAATGAGTCTGCTGGCAGAGTGCTCCTGGAGAAACGTGCTGGGAAATGGTAACGCAGCAAATCTCGGCTTTCCAGGCTCTGTCCCATCCCAGAGATGGGAATCCTTGGTAGCAGCTGGGTGAAGGACCTTGTGCTCCACCCCAGCACTAGCCAGGAGCAGCTTGCTGACAGCCCACTGCCTGCTCTCTATCAGGATGTGATTGGGCCAAGTGAAAGGAATAAATTCATCCCAAAAAAGTGGGGTGGCCAACAAACCAGCCAAAGCAAATAATGGGAGCTCCCAAATACAACAGGCACCAGTGCAGGGTTCATTAAGTGAGAATGGTGATTTATGGGAAGAAATTTATGCTACTGGTGGGCTCATCCTGCACTGTGAGACCCTCCTTGTCCTCAGCCCAGAAAACATCAGGCTACCAGCAGATCCGAGGCTCTCCTTTACAGCAGCTGGGCCTGAGAGGCACCTCAAAATCCCCCTGATGAGTGAGCATCCAAGTTCCCTCTATCCCAGCACATGGAGACTGGGGGAGCTCAGAAATGTTTTCACTGCTGAGCACGGAGAGTTCTCTTGGAAGGAATTTTTGCCCTGGAATCTGCTGGGAGTTAACTCACAAAAGTAACAATGGGAGGCTGGGGAGGGGGCTCCTGTCCCTCGTTGTTCCTCGAGCTGGTGCACAAGGGAGAGGGAATACAGAGAGCTTTTCTCTCCCTGTGCCTGCCTCAGGAGCAGCGATGCAGGATGAGCAGGGTGCAGGATGATCCAGAGCACCCATCCCATAGGAGGGCACCCCCAGCACTTGTAGAGGGCAGGGGAGGGAGGAGATAACTTCTAAGGTATATTCCTGGTGAATTTGGGTTTACAAAGCCATGGAGGGGGGAGCAGGGCCTCAGCTGCTCTCTGGTTTCCGGTTTCTGCTGCCTCTTGCTCCAGCTGGTTACCGCAGACAGGGCCAGGTTTTGCCATTTAAGGCTGATTTCCCCAGGCTGGGCTGTGCCGAGAGCTGCCTGGGACGGTCCCTCGGCCACTCACTGTTAATTAAAATGTGTGCCCAGAGAGATGTGGCTCCTCTGGGGGAGGAGGGAGAACGCTCACCGTCTCCCCGTCCCTTTGTCCCATGTCTTCTTTCACCGGTCTCCACAGCAGAGGGAAGAGCCAAGGGAAGGGGTGTGGGCTCATCTGTGGAGCGATGTGCCCGGTCTGGATGGGCAGGACAAAACCTTTCCTGGTCCCAGAGGTGACAGGTTCCAAGCAGAGAGCTCTGGTCCCATGGATCCAGCCCTGAGGGAGGGACCCGAGCTGAGCAGTGCCAGGGGGGAGCTGGGACACCCTTTGCCCTGCCAGGACTGAGCCCAGGCTCTGCTGGGGCTGGAGCTGCCCCACACTGGGCTTCCTCATTCCTGTCACCACAGCTGGTTGCTTTTTTCCTTCCTCTTGCTTGTCCCCATCTGCCCCAAGCTCTTGCAAAACATGAGCAAGAGAATGAGATGTGCTGTGCAGCCCTCTCACAGCCTTGGGCTGTGATCTGGGAACCAAAAGGGCTCCTGCAAAGCCCCACAGGAAAATCACTCCCTGTTTTTTCTGCGTGCTGCCTTGCCTCTTCTTTGGGCTGAGAAACCCTAAAGACAGTGGCTGCTCTTTGTGTCCATCTGAACCCCACCAGGGCCCTGGTGGTCTCTGTACACACTTGGCTGCTCTGTGCTCCAGCAGTGGAGGAGCTCTGGAAGGCACCTCTGTAACCCCACTCTGCTCTGGCTCTGGCATGGGGAAGGGAAGAGAGCAGGAATGGGGAAGATTTAACCCCATTTATCATTAAAGGCTGGAGGAGGGAGAGGTGTGGTCATACCCCACCCTGCTCATACCAGCAAAGGGTGCCTTGGGGACACCTGGGCCAGGGAGTCCCCAGGGCTGTGCCATTGCTCCAGTAAGTGCCACCTGCAAGTACTCGAGGTTCTAATGGCATTCAAGTGCATTTTTCAAATATCCTCAGAGCTGATAACACTTCTGGTGCTCCAGAGGGGCTCAGTGCCTACCCAGGCACACATCACCCACATGGGACAGCAGAGTGGGCATCCCAGGGTGGCACAGGCACCTGAGAGAGCAGAGCTCTGCAGTCCTCCTCAGGAGCAGGAGGGACACTGACAACTCAGCCACCTGAGCCCCACCACAATTTCTGTTTCTGGACCTTCACCCCAAAGCCCACCTGTGGTGGAATGAAGATGGATGTGAGCTCCCAGATCAGAGCAGGTGAGGAGGGAGCAGGGTACCTTAATGAGTCAGGGGAGTGACAGCCAGTGCCTGGCACCCAGGGCTTTAGTTTGCCTTTCTCCTGAGATCTTATCACCTGCCAGCAGGAATGTGTGAAATGAGCCAAACAAAGCACATGTGGAAATACTGTCTCGAGTGAGGAATGGAAACTTTGGGGGCAATGGGCAGGGAGGGAAATGAAATGCAGGGGGGCTTGGTGCTTCTGCACCTGAGCTTTGTGGTGGTGCTCTCCTCCATGCCCAGTCTGTGTGTGAGTGGACTCAGGATGATATCAGAGGGATGACATATTTGCAAACTTGCTGGCTTGTTCCCAGGTTTGCTGCAGATCTCGATGTGAGCTGGACCAGAGGGGCTGGCCGGGAGGAGCACCACCCTGCAGAAAGCCTGTGCTCCCTCCTTCCCCACTGCCAGCCCATGGTGAGTGGCATCACCCCACTGTGCCCCGGCCATGTGGACCACAAACAAGCCTGGCACCAGACAAAATCCACCTGGCTGTCCTCCCCTGCACCTGCTCTCCAAGGTGTGGGGAGAGGGACAGTCACTGAACTTCGGTTCTGGTGGCTCTGTGAAAGGGCTGAGTGCTGTGTCAGTGCTGAATCACCCCTGAAGGTTGATTTAAACTCGGAGGAGTGGATGGGGCATTGACTAGAGCAGGTCCCACTCCTCCCTCACTCTCTCCCCGCCTGGGGAGAGCCGCTTGCGTCACGGCTGGGCACGGGCTGTGCAAACAGAGCTGGGGGCCAGCCCGGGCAGGGATGGGGCTGGGACAGGGCCCAGAGCAGTTCCTGGGTTCCTCTGCATCCCTCCTTCTAGGAAAGGGCAAACCCTGCCTCGCCCATTCATTGCCTGAGCATCCCTGTGCCTGCAGGGACGGGAGCTGAGCAGGTCTGGGGTCACTGGAGGGGGGGATCCCCACCTTTGGGTGCCCCCACAGCAGCACCAGCGCAGTGGCCAGAGCCCCGTGACTTGCTGCTGGAGTAAAAGGGGGCTTATGCCCCAAACCCCTGCCAGAATTATCTGCAGTCACAAGTGCTTTACATCACCTGGCACGGGTGGGAGAGGCACCCTGGCTGAGGGCAATGGCCATCCCTGCTCTCCCTGCCTCTGTTTCTGTCACAGAGAACAAAGGCAGCATTATTCCCACTCTCTCCAAGGTAGGAGAGGTCACCTCTGTCAAAGGCTCGAAGCCCCTAGACGGAAAGTGCCATTAGCCTGGCAAAGATCAAAGCGAATTTCCCGGCATGCTTGGGTAGCCCAGGATCTGTTTCATTTCCTAGGTACTGTACAAGCAGAAAACTCCATCCAGCTGCTCCCCTGCCTTTATCATCAGAGACCAAGAAAAATCAATTCTCAAAGTAATTAAGAAGCAGTTGTAAATGCACCGTATGGCTCGGCATAGTGCCGTGTAACACCTGCGGGAGGCTTTTGCCAGGACAGAGAACTGAACCCCAGGGAGCATCCTTGAGGGGAAAGACCCCCTTGGAGCTGCATCAGAGCCAAGGGGCCACTCAGCAGCATGGGGGTGGCGTGAGTGGGGCCAGAGAGCTGAGACAGGCAGAAAAAAACCAGGGAGAATCAGCTTTTTCTCTTCCCCTTCTGTTTTTAGCTGGAGGAAATATCCCCTGAAACCGATGCCAAGCCTGGCTGGAGGGCTGCTCCGCCATTCTCTGTCTCTGCAGGGAAGCTCCAGCACAGGATTTGGCTTACACCTGTCCCGTTGCTGAGGAAGAAGTGGACTCCGGAGATGCCCAGGGCAGGGCTGAGGCTGGGAGCCCGGCCGGCGTGGCCTCAGGCTCTGGCTGTGCCGGTGTAATCGCGCTGTGCTGCAGAATGACCTTGGGCTGAAAACAATTCCACGCTCGGGCCTCGCAGGCTGTTGTTACCAAGGTCAACCAAAACAGCCCTGGCAGCACGTTTAACCAGTGGGGGAAGGGAGGGCTTTGCTCTGCTCTGGCCGGGCCAGCACAGCCCAGGGAGGGTGAGAGGGTGGCAGGGCTGTGGGGCACCAGGATGGGGCTGGGCAGAGGGTGCCAACCTGGGCACCGGCTGCTGGATGCTGACCTGGCTGCTCATGAGCTGGGAATGACACCTTGGCCTCCTGCTGCCTGTGTGAGCTGGGGAACCCTGGGGCCAGCATCAGGATGTGGAAATGCTGGCACAGGGATCAGCTCAGGGATACGCAGTGAAAGGGCTGGGGAAGGCATGGGGGCACAGAGAGACGAGGCTGGAGAAATAGGTGGAGAAAAATCTTCAACCCCTCCAGCAAAGTCCACTTATCAGGGACAGCAGGCTGTAAACCAGGCACGTGTGCCCTGCCAGCACCTCGGCTACCTGGGCAGGGCTGGGCCCTTTCCAACAGCCTCGGCAAAACCTGGCACAGATTGTTTGTCTGTGCCTTGACAATGGAAAATGGGGGATTTATACAGTTCTGCAGCGTGATACAATGTAATGATTTTCATTCCTTGTGAATGGGAGGGATGCTCGATGCTCCGTTAGCCCATCTATGCGGATGCAGCAGGTCGGGGGAGAGCACACTTGCACATGGAGGTCTGTGAAGGGAAAGGCTGTCTCTCTGGAAAATGACTGATAGATCAGAGAGAGCTCGAGGATCAATACAAAGGAGCAGAAACCTCGGGGAGGGGTGTATGGGAGGGGAGAATGATGCTTAAAGGGGGAGAGTCGAGTCTGCAGCTTGTCAGGGATGAGCTGGCATCAGGGATGCAACGCAGCGAGCCAGGAAAATGTCAGGGGCTGTTTTGCTTCAGGTTTAATGCTGAATATGTTCCCATAAAGGGAGAGGTGGGGGCTGCTGTGAGGCCCCCAAACATCTCCAAGGGGAGTGAAGGGCCTGGGGTTCCTGCTTAGATTTTACCTCCTGCAAATTCCCGTTACAGCTGATGCTGCAAGGAGAAAATTGAAAGAGGAAGGTGCTGAGATGGTCCCTGTGCCTGTGAAACAGGGGATGTGGTCAGCACCTTTCCTTCTTCCCCTTGGGGAGCGGGAAGGGAAAGGCAGTGCTTCAAAAAACCTCCATGATTTTTGTGCGAGGGTGATTCAAAGAGACTCTGGTGGTTTCAGAAGTTTCTACCTCTCTTCTCATTGTCACAACAGCAGGAGGGAGAAAAGGGAGGCCTGAGCACATGACAGAGTGAGAGATGGAAGAGCTGGCGCTGAAGGGAATGTGCAGAAATCCAAGCCAAAACTCCAAGTCCAGAAATTCCCAGGAATATTTGCCCCCTCTTTGACCCTCCTCTCCCCAAAAGCATGGCAGATGCCATCCCTGCGTGGGCACAGGGCTTCTGCAGCAGGGGAAGGGCTGGGACCAGCGAGGGGAAAGCAGAGCTCACATGTTGTCCCACAAGTGCAGCGATTCAAGCCCAGCCATATCAGCTGGTGAAGGGCAGGAGGATCCTCCCTCGGATAGTTTTGTCCAGAGTCACCAAGGACGAGCAGAGAGAGATGAAGCAAAACATGGGAACTTGGGAGTTTGTGATGTCTGCCCGAAGGTAACACGACAGCCAGGAAGCTTTTTCTTGGTTCCCCTTTTTCTCCTCTCAGCTCTTGCAACATCCCAGAAGAGGATGGGAAGAGAGCCCCAGCCACGGCCAGGGAGGTGGCCTGGCCCCTCACACGGTGGTGAACATGGTGACTGGCTGGTGGCTTTGCTGTCAAGGTGTCTTCAGCTTGGGAGGAAGTGGTGGCACCCAGCCATGTGCTGGAGGCCACATCCTGCCATCCCACCGAGGCCAGAGCTCGCTGCCCCAAAGCCAGGAGACAGGAGGCCGGTGCTGCTGCCCTCCGGATGCTGGCAGATTGATTGCCTTCTGATTCAGTCCAATAATCAAGAGTAATTGCCTGGCAGTTCCCTCCCTGCCTAATGGGCTGTCTCCCGTCGTGGCTCCCCAGCCTGGCTCCACCCAGCCTGCTCGCAGGGATGCAGCAGGGCACAGCATCCCACCCGTCTCATGCGTGCCCCATCCATCTGCCCAAGACCCCCATGAGCCCTGGTGGCCTCTCCACCTGGCCCTGACCTGACGTTCCCCATCCCAAACCCATCACCCCAGGGGTACTGTTGGACTTTTTCCTGCTTTATCAGCACATTGGTGGACCAGGCTTCCCAGCTGTGAGGGCCATCAGCTCTACCCATGCCTTGTGGCTCCCCTTATTTGACGTATAATCTTCTAATTAATAATCAGCCTTTTCAAAGTGGAATGCAAACATTAATTAATTCCCCATGAGGCAGGTAATTAACAGCAATGACTCCCATTTTACTGCCAGGGAAGCTGTGAGAGAGAGATCTTGCATGATCCACATCGAGGTGACAGAGGAATGACCGGGCAAAGGCAGCTCTGCTCCAGCCTGGCCCTGCAGGAACCTTAAGCTGAGTCCCCTTCCCCTGAGGGCTTCCTGTGGAGACTCTCCTGGGCCATCTCTTCTTTATCACTGTGACCATCTCCAGCGAGGAGTGGGTGGCATAATCCCAAAGTGGCCTGGCAGGACACGTCCATCACTGTGGCCATCTCCACATGGCGGGGATGGCCTGGTCCCAAAGTGGCCTGGCAGGACACCACGGCCACCTCTGCCCTGTGGGATGAGGCATGGCCCTGGGGTGGCCCAGAAGATCCCACAGGTCTCCTGTCCCTCTGTACCACCCCCTTCAAAGCACCCACCTGGGTGCAGCTGTGGTGTTGAATTTTGGGGCACCTTCACCAGGACAAGGCACTCCTGGGGAAGGGGATGCCATCCAAAAGAAAAGGGTTTTTCTTGTATTCCCATCCATGCCTGGTGTCCTGTTGCCTCCCATCCCCCCAGGTAATTGCAAATCTCCATCTCAACAAGCTTTTGCAGGTTCCTCCTGCTGCTCTCCTCCTTTGTTCATCCCACAGCAGCAGTAATGAAGGGGGGGAATAATGCCTGGGTCCCCTCCAGTGAGACCCACACGGGCTTGGGGAGGGAGCCCCATCCTCATCTTCACCCTCATCCTCACTGTGATCTCTGCAGCCTCAGCTCCCTGATGACAAAGAGCTTGCTGGTGTGGCCTGCAAGACCTCGACTGCAGGCCTGACTCCTGCCTCTATGATGCTGGACAAGGGCTGTCCCGTGGAGAACAGGCATTTTGAGCCTTTTTTTTTTTTCCAGAATTGTTTTTTTTTTTTGTACCTGTCACTACAGTTTTCAAACGGCTGAGATTACACATCCAAGGTCCCTACGCTGAAGTCTGTGCGCTTCCAGCCGGCAACAGATTGCGAGTGGCTGCTGCTACTTTACTTACAGGACTGCTTAATTAACTTGATTAATCAGCCCGTGCTCGCACAACACTCTGGAGACGCAAAGCCCTCTGGTTGCTGCTGCCTGCTGCTCTGCGGCCGCTGCTCTCCCCTTTATTCCCCACCAGTGTTGGATGGCCACAGGCAAGAAGGGAATTGCAGAAAGGCAGCCTGGGCTGGAGCAGCCACGTCTCCCACTCCAGCAAGGTTTGGATCAGAGGACAGAAACAAACATTGCTCAAATCTGACCAAACCACTGCTCCCGCGGTGTGCCCTGCCAGCTCAGGGCAGGATGGACAGCGGTGACCCGGGCTCCCTGCTTGACTCGATGCCCGAGTCAGAGCCAGCGGAGCGTTCCCTTCTCCCGGGTCCCGCTGCCACCGTAGGCACACGGGCTTTAACAGTGCCCGGTGGCGCCGTTGGCGTTCCCGGCCGCCCGGGCGGGTCCAAGGGCCGAGGGCCCGGTGGCGGCCGGCCGGAGCCTGTCGCCGCCGCTTGCTGACATCAGCAGTGAACTTGGCCCCGCGTCCCGCTCGTCCCGCTCCCGCCCGGGGTCACCGGTGCCCGCCCGGCCCCGGGGTGCAGGTGACGGGCGCTCCACGTGCCCCGCGCCGGGCACAGCCGGGGCGAGCGGCACCCCCGGGACCCCGCCCCGCGTACCCCCTTCCCTGAGGGGCTGCATCGCCCGGCTCCCACAGACACGGGGGGCGAAGCGGCCGGGCCCCCCACCCGCGGGGCTTTGTGTGAGGGCTGGCGTGGGGGGGGGGGGGGCCGGGGGGGGCCGGGGCTGCACGGGGGTACCGGAGCGCGGCGGGCAGGGCAGGGCCCGGTCCCCACGGCAGCGCAGGGACAGCGGGGGCCGCGCCCCCGCCTCAGCCCCGCTCGCTTCCCCCCCACCCCAATATTTTCCCCCCTGTCGGGGCGGCGGGGCGGGGCAAGGCCTGGGGGGCGTGGTCAGGCGTGGCCAATCGGAGCGGCGCACTCCGAAAGTTTCCTTTTATGGCGAGGCGGCGGCGGCGGCGGCCCGATATAAAGCGCGCGCGGGCGGCGGGCGGGAGCCGCCGCGAGCTCTGCCTGTCCTCACCGCGCGCGCGCCCCACTCCCGCCGCCGCCTCGCGCCCGCCCCGGCTCCGACCGCGCCAACTCCCCAAAGGTGAGAGCGGCACCGCGACAACGGGGGATAGCACAGTGATAATATTAATGAGGACAGTAATGAGCTGGTGTTACTATGAATCTCGGTGCGTTCGGGGTTGTGGGGCACGGCGCGCCCTTTGTGCGCCGGCGGGGTGGCGGCCCCGTAGCGCGCTGCCGCGTTTTCAGGGATAGAGACGCAGCTCGCGGTTTAAGGCCGGTTTCGGGGGTGATGCTTGCGGAGGGGGGTCGCGCCCCTTCCACCCGTGGGGCTAATCCGCCCCGTAAGAGGATTGCTGGTGCGGACGGGGGGAGCGGGCGGCTCGGCTGCTGTGTCCGGGAGCGGCGGTGCGGGCGGGGGTCGCGGGGCTTTGTGTGTTCCGCGGAGCCGCCGGGGTCGGGGCCCGGGGGCGTTGTCCCCCGTGAGGAGGGGCGCGGCGCCCCCGCCTCGCACATACGAATAGTCCTGGTGGCTGTTGCTTGCGGGGAGGGGGCGGCACCCCTACACGGGGCGAGGCTTTGGATCGGAACAATGCGGGGTTGGGGGGCGCAGGGGGGACCCCCCGTGTGCCCGGAGCGCAGGTGCAGGCGAGCTGCCCGCTCCGGCTCCGACTACACTTCCCAGGCTGCCCGTGCGGGGCGGCACATGTGCGGCAGCCGCTGCCGCCCCCCCCCCCGCCACCGGATTACACCGGAGCCGCCGGGGCTGAGCCTGGGCGGGCGGCAATTGCATAAGACGCTGGCTCTAATCCCGCCCGTGGTGCCGCCGGTCGATGGGGCAGAGCCCCGGTCACGCTTGACTGGTGAACTGGGCGTGGTGGCCAGCGCTTGTCCCGCTGCGGTTCCTTGTAGAGGCTGGCTGAGGCTTTGGGGGCTGTGCGGAGGGGTCGGATCCTGCTGGCTGTGCCTGGCACACGGCGGGCACCGGGCGTAACCCCCTAGGCTGGGTGGGCGCGCCGAGCCCCGCTGACTGGCACATGGCGGGGCTCTGAGAGAGCACCGGGCGCGACCGGCGGGGCTGTGCGGAGGTGTTGAGCCCCGCCGGCCGGCTCAAGGTGGGGCACCGGGCGTGACCGGCGGGGCTGTGAGGAGGCTTCGAGGACGCGGCGGGGCGCTGGGGTGTGGCGGCCACGCCCGCCCGCTCCGGGGAGTGGCCGCCGCCGTCCCCCCGACAGCCGGTGGCGGGCGAGGCGCGGCGCGCTCCATCCATTGCCTTTTATGGTAATAATGCGAGAGGGCGCAGGGACTTCCTTTGTCCCAAATCCGCGCAGTGCCGAAATCTGGGAGGCGTCGCCCCCTCTAGCGGGCGCCGGGCGAAGCGGAGCGGCGCCGGCAGGAAGGAAATGGGTGGGGAAGGGCCCTGGCGGCATCGCCTGCGCTTCCCGCCATCGCCTTCCCTTCCCGCCCGCCGCCGCGGGACGGGGCTCGGCGTGGCAGTGGGGATGCTCATGTTTCCTTCTCTCCTCTCCTCCCGCAGCCAGCCATGGATGACGATATTGCCGCGCTCGTTGTTGACAATGGTTCCGGTATGTGCAAGGCCGGTTTCGCCGGGGATGATGCTCCCCGTGCTGTCTTCCCATCCATCGTGGGTCGCCCCAGACATCAGGTAGGTGTGGCTGGTTGTGCTTGTTGTCTGACAAAAGAGGGGAGTTTTAGGTGAAGTGGTTCTCCTAGAGTCAAGAAACCCTTTTATTCGGCTTTGTGCCTTGAGAGGCCTGTGCAGTGTAGCACAGCTGGTGGGCAGTGAGCTTCCTGCAGAGCCTTTGTGCAGTGTGTGTCGGAGCAGCTGACTGACTATGTCTTGCCTGCTAGAGAGGTGACAGCAGAGGGACAGTAATTGGAGACTTAGCTTTGGGTAAAGGGAGTTGTACACTCTTCAGCTGTACTTACGACATGGTCTTTGTTCTGCAGGGTGTGATGGTTGGTATGGGTCAGAAGGACAGCTATGTTGGTGATGAAGCCCAGAGCAAAAGAGGTATCCTGACCCTGAAGTACCCCATTGAACACGGTATTGTCACCAACTGGGATGACATGGAGAAGATCTGGCATCACACTTTCTACAACGAGCTGAGAGTAGCCCCTGAGGAGCACCCTGTGCTGCTCACAGAGGCTCCCCTGAACCCCAAAGCCAACAGAGAGAAGATGACACAGGTGAGTAGAACTCTGCATCTTTGAGCTACAGCAGATAATTGCTGCAGGCCAGCTCTCCTCTTCCATGTTGTACTCTCTCCTCCTTCACCACTATTCTCCCTTTTTGCCATCTTTACAGGGTTTTCCTTTCCTGACCTGAGTCTCTTCTTTGCTGGACCTTGACAGGTTTTGTTTGCTCTTCTAAGCTGGCTTTCTCTGAGACTGAACTAGCAACTTGTCTAACTGCTGTTTCTGACTAGGCACACTAATCCATTTACACCCCTTGAGTGACTGTACTGTAGTTTACTTGGCATTTGTTTATTCCTTGCTGTGATATGTGGATGGGTCTGTGGCAGTGGTGTTCCTGCTCAGGCTCTGATCTGGCAGGTGTGGGTGGGGACCAGGTGAGATAAGCATGGACTTTGAGGGGAAGTGTAGAGAAGCCTCTTATCTAGGGGCAAAAGTAAGACCATTTGCATGGACCTGGTATATCAAGAGCCCTGTGTTTTGCTGTTGACTCAACCCTTCCTTTTCTCTCCCTAGATCATGTTTGAGACCTTCAACACCCCAGCCATGTATGTAGCCATCCAGGCTGTGCTGTCCCTGTATGCCTCTGGTCGTACCACTGGTATCGTGATGGACTCTGGTGATGGTGTTACCCACACTGTGCCCATCTACGAAGGCTATGCCCTCCCCCATGCCATCCTCCGTCTGGATCTGGCTGGCCGTGACCTGACGGACTACCTCATGAAGATCCTGACAGAGAGAGGCTACAGCTTCACCACCACAGCCGAGAGGGAAATCGTGCGTGACATCAAGGAGAAGCTGTGCTATGTCGCCCTGGATTTCGAGCAGGAGATGGCCACAGCTGCCTCTAGCTCCTCCCTGGAGAAGAGCTATGAACTCCCTGATGGCCAGGTCATCACCATTGGCAATGAGAGGTTCAGGTGCCCTGAGGCCCTGTTCCAGCCATCTTTCCTGGGTAAGTCCAGCTTTTTTAGGATACTCTGTTGCCCCTTAATGTTCCTTCTGTGAAGGGTGACCTGGAGACCATGGCAGTGATGTTTTACTGCTGCCCACCAATCAGCCTCACTTGCTACACAGCTTAAAGCTGTTGGAAGGACTTGGGTCAGTAGAGGCAGAGGTTGAGTCTGTCCAGGCATGGCTCTGTAGTGCCTTCCTGCTGAAAGGACTGCCGGTCTCTTGGTTGCCTGTAGTATCCTGTTAGGCTTCCTTGACTTTGTCTGAGCCCTTGTTGACTTGAAACTTGTGTTTCTTCACAGGTATGGAGTCCTGTGGTATCCATGAAACTACCTTCAACTCCATCATGAAGTGTGATGTGGATATCCGTAAGGACCTGTATGCCAACACAGTGCTGTCTGGTGGTACCACAATGTACCCTGGCATTGCTGACAGGATGCAGAAGGAGATCACAGCCCTGGCACCCAGCACAATGAAAATCAAGGTAGGATGGAGTTGGGGAAACATCTCAGCCCCCCTGTTTGGCTGAAATAAGCAGCATATGTGGAGGGTGGTATGCTGGAGTCATGCTGCAAAAGATGTCTGTCTGGTAGAGCCTTAATGGCCTTGGGCTGGACAGGATGGCACCCACCCAACTGCATGAATAAAGGGATTAGAGTAAAGACTGACTGCAGAGGAGGGAGGTGGGTGTGTGAGGTTGTGTCTTGATCCTGTTTGGACTTCATGGTATCTTAGCCAAGGTTAGATAAGGGAATTGGGCAGCTCCATCTTGCAGGGCTGTGCGTGGGCTGTGAGCGTAGCGTGATGCTGTGTCTGACTGGTTCCTCCTCTTCCCTGCAGATCATTGCCCCACCTGAGCGCAAATACTCTGTCTGGATCGGAGGCTCCATCCTGGCCTCCCTGTCCACCTTCCAGCAGATGTGGATCAGCAAGCAGGAGTACGATGAATCCGGACCCTCCATTGTCCACCGCAAATGCTTCTAAACCGGACTGTTTCCAACACCCACACCCTTGTGATGAAACGAAACCCATAAATGCGCATAAAACAAGACGAGATTGGCATGGCTTTATTTGTTTTTTTTTTGGCGCTTGACTCAGGATTAAAAAACTGGAACGGTGAAGGTGTCAGCAGCAGTCTTAAAATGAAACGTGTCGGAGCGAACGCCCCCAAAGTTCTACAATGCATCTGAGGACTTTGATTGTACATTTTTTTGGTTTTTTTTAATAGTCATTCCAAATATTATAATGCATTGTTACAGGAAGTTACTCGCCTCTGTGAAGGCAAAGCCCAGCTCGGAGGGAGTCCACCAGTTACAGCTGGTGTTAGGTTCTAATTGCTTGTCTGTAAATTATGTAACCCGACAAGTGTCTTTTTGTATCTTTCCGCCTTAAAAACAAAACACACTTGATCCTTTTTCTCTTCGATTTGTCAAGCAAGCAGCCTGTGTTCCCCAGTGATAGATGTGAATGAAGGCTTTACAGTCCCCCACAGGGTCTAGAAGTGGTGCCAGTATGTGGGGGAGGGAGGGGCTACCTGTACACTGACTTAAGACCAGTTGAAATAAAAGTGCACACCATAGAGGCTTGACTGGTGTTGGTTGTTCTTTTTCTTCTCATGCCATTTTTTGACAGTTGCTCCTGCTGGGATCTCACCCTGCCAGGCTGCACAGCTCTGCTATCAGGCTGGGGGGGATGCTGGTGCTTCAGGGCACAAGGCAGATGGCTCTGGGTGATAGGGGAGGGGTAGAGCTGAGCCTGCCAAACCTGTGGGTCTCCAGGGTTGCTGTGGGCTGGAGTTCTCCAGATACTGCCAGTGTGTGCAGCAGGGAGCTGCTGGAGGAGCTGGGCTTAATGGGGAATTCACCTGCACCTTCCCAAATGTTGCTCTGTGTGTCTCCGTCCTCAGTGTTTTATGTAAGTTTTGTGCTGGACTGATGGAAGCAAATGGGGTGTGCTGATCCCATAACAAAGCCAAACAGCTGCCTTCTCCCTCCACCAAGGCTCCTTTGACTAGTCTGCAGCTCTACATGGGGCAGTGTCCTTGCTTCTCCCTGCTCCAGGTATCAGAGCTTGCCTGTCCTGCTCCCAGTTTGCCTTGGGAGGCAGGCCTGGGTTCAGGTAGGGAGACTCATACCCTGGCAGTGTGCTGGCTGGGTGGAGCAGCTTTCAGGTGGAAGCAAGAGAAAGTCCTGTGAAATGGAAAAAACTGACTTCAGAGCAGGGCTACTGGAGTGTTACATGGGTGGGGCTGGGAAAAAGGTGCAGGGAGGAAGGAGGAAGCTTTGGGAGGGTGAGTGACACAGCTCCAGTGCCGGTACCTGCTTCCAGCCCAGCCTTTGCCAGGAAGGTTTTGAGCTTACTGACGTTGTACCCATCCTTTGAGCTTCCAAACCCTCTGTGAAGCTTCAGCTTTGTTTGATCAACTTTGCTGGTTTTGTGGAAAAGAACAGGGGTGACCCTCACAAAGCTGGGACGCTGTAGGGTACAAGGATGTCCACAAGTCCCTAGAGTTGGAGTCACATCTGTGGAAAGGAGACAGAAGATTGAGGCTGCTGGGTCAGGAAGCAGGAAAAGCTGAGCCAGGTAACACTGTTGCCAGCTCCTGGAGACCCGACCTGGGAGCGTATTCAGGAGTCAAGCTTCCCAAGGCTCTGCCACCCTCACCTGCCTTTGAAGAGCTAATGTCTGTGATTGTGTCATGCTCGAAGCAGATGAAAGGTGGGGAACAGGCTCTAGTTCCTCTTTAATCCTCTGCCTGGGCTGCTCCTGCTCTGGCATCGTACCCTACTCAGGGTGGACCTGCCGGTTTCTGCCCTTCATCTCCCCAGGCTCGCTCCTGGGTGCAGTGGGAGCCTCGCAGGGCTGGAGGTGCAGACGCTGGGCTGAGCTGATGAGTACTGGAAGCACCAGTTTGCAAGAGAGGAGGTGAAACTGGTTGGAGTAAGGCCCAAGCTGGGTTTATAACCTGAGGTCTTGAGGAAATGGGGTGAGGAGGAGGCAATGGCAGCTCCTGGGGAGGGAGCTGGTGGGAGCGGGGTAGGAAAAAGGCCAGCAGCCAAGAAGAGATGACAGCAATAGGGAAATGGGGTGCCTTTCTTCAGCCTCTTCTGAAATGGTCACTGATCACTGTGGGAAAATGTACTGAGACACAAAGAACAGAAGAAACTGGTGGTGGTGAGAAACCAGTGAGCAGCAAAATGCCCAGGGCTGAGAGCAGCTCAGGTGAGCAGAGGTGTGGGCACAGGGAGACTGGTGCACAGCTGCTGGACACAGAGCAGTCAGGATGATTTTCATGCTCCACAGCCAGCAGAGGTATGCTGTTAATTAACACTTGACAGGGCTTTTTTTCCTTTCTTCCCATTTCACTTGCTGTTTTGGGTAAACAGCCCCTCAGTAAAATGAGGCTGAGCCTTCCACAGCCCTTCCTGATGCCTGTCCAGCGTGAGGCCATGGTGTGCACAGCCATGCTGCAGGCTGCTCCAGCAAGGCTCCATTTATCCCTCCTCTGGGCCATTACATGCTGGAGAAAAGAATGTGGTGCCGGGCAGGGACAACTGCAAGCATTACTCACTGCTCCCAGCTCCAGCGAGCACGGGGGAAACCAGAGTGGTTTCCTCTCAAGAATGTTGAGTGCTGGAAGAGAGGAGATTTTTTAAGCACAGTTTCTCTGCCATGGAGTTTCACAGGGCTCAATTCACCCCTCACTGTTTCAGAAGTGGGGAAATGCAAATGCCAAGCGGGGGAGGGCAGTAGAGGAGCCATGTCCTGGCTTTGTTAGACTCAAAGGAGAAGTTGTGTAGAGAACAATCAGCGATCTATCACCTCCTCTTCTTCAGCATGCAAATAGCCAGGGGTTGTGGGGGGACCAGAAGCTTTAATATGTCCACCCACGGACCAGGCTGAGCGTGTGCCCCTGTCTGGCTCAGCCATGGTGATGTTCCAGGATTCCTCAGGCTGCAGAGATGGCGGGACTTGGCTCTAGATCCTTCCAAGGCACCCAGACCTTTCCTACCTCCCTTGTAGCTGCCCCGGGAGAGATGGCTCAGCTCAAGAGAGCTGAGCAAACATGTTTTACACCCTTTCTTCCCTCAGAGTTCCCAACTTTCCCTCCTGCTGGAGACAGTCGCTGGCACCTGCAATTAGCTGATGACCTGGAAAGTCACCTCACTGAGCTGCTTATGGAATCAAGCCACCGCCGGGAATTAGTGATGTCCTTGGCAAAGGAGATGCTTGCAGCTCTCGGGATTTAGCCCTGAAGGGCCTCATTGTCTCTCAGCTGTGTCGGGGACAGTTGACCAGAAACGGTCCCTGGATGGGGAGGGTCCTGTTCTCTCGTTAGCGAGCATGTGCTCCTCCAGGAGAGGTGCCAGCTGGCTGTGTGGAAAAATCCCAGGGAATCTCAGGGCATTCAAACTAAACTGGCCTCCTTGCAGAAGTCCCCTTGGAGGACGCCAAGCACCAGCTTTAGAAAATGGCCATTCCACAGTACCCGTTCAGGGATGGGTCTGTGGTATTGGCTGTGCTCAGAGGAGGAGCAGTCTTGGTCTCTGAAGTCGTTCTTTGCCGGACTGCTGACCTGGAGCCTGCCCTGACTTGCATTATACCCATCTGTAATCCACTTTAGCAGGCCTTACAGTATTAAACCATATCAGGGATTGAGAATCACTTCCAGCAGTAGAGCTAGCAAACCACCCAAGCATACCAAGTGCTGTGGCTGCTACAGCCCAGCTGGGCTTTAGTCAAGCTGACAAAAAGATATTCAGGCTGTATCAGTCTTAAGACTCAGAGGAGAGAGCTGAGACAAGACTTTCCAGAGAAAAAACCATAAAATCCCCAGGACAGACTGGCCTTGAATGTTAAGATATTTTGTTTTAAAATACCTTGATAGTGGTATTAATTTGTTTGCCTTTCTAGACTGGGACAGCATGATATGTGCCTTGCCTTGTTTGGGCTAGGAAAATGTGTATTGGTTGTAAGATCACCAAAGTCTACCCACATGAAGAGCATTCCTGAAGTGGGGCACAGCAAGGAGGGTTTCCTCTATCACTGTCTGGCCTCCTCCCAGGGCCATGAAGAGAAATGCCAGAGTTCAGTGTAGATGTTCAATTCCTTCTTCCTTTACTGCCCACTTCTGCCTCACTTGAACTCATGTTCAACCACTGTGTCTGATCCGCGCCAACACACTGCTCGTTTATTTGGTGGATCACAAGTCCAAATGCAGCTTTTCTTACAAAGCCTTGTTTCTCCTCAGGAGCCCCTTACACCACCCTCCATTCCCAGTCCTTATTTGGGGCTGTCAGCTGCTCTGTGGTCGCTGTAAGCCCCAGGGCTGGAGGGAACCCATGGCTACCCTAAATGTCAGATGCTCCAGCCACCCTGGCTCTCTGGGCAGGGCCTTCCCTCTGCCTTTGGGACTCACTGCTGGTTTTATTTATCATTTGCATTGGAAATGCAGGTCTCCTCCACCCTGGTCTGTGCTTTCCCCGGTGACTGCAAATATGGTAGGTTGGTATTTTTCCCAGATGTCAAACAAGTCGGTCTTGACTGAAAGGCCTCCGGATTTAATTTGTGATTACCTTTTATTTAAGTGAAACACATGACAAACAAAGCAGGTACAGATCCTCTGCAGAGGCTCTCTCTCATCTAAGAGCTAAAAATGGTTTTCCTCTTTGACTCCAGAGCTCTCTCACAAGCCTAGAAGCAAAATACATAATCAAGACTTGAGGCACTTGCTATTTCTAAGTGAAACCCCCAATTTACCCTTAATGTAATTCACGGCCTTAAATGGCAACAATCAAGCAGGAAGAAAATAGCAACTTATTCATCTTCCTTTATGGGTCATCTTTAAAACACATTTTCTATGAACAAAATTCCTGAAGCATACACGTAACTGGAAATTCCAGCGCTCTGGTCCTGTCTGTACTTGAGATTCGGGATAGGAGCTATGTGGAGCTACACTGCTGGAGCCAGCTGCTCCCCTTGGACATGGCTGTGTGATGGCTGTGGTCACAGCAGCCCTGCTTGAATCTGCGTGGCTCTCTCCACATCAGTGAAGGGTAGGATGGTGATATTGGGAAGAAATTCTTCCCCATGAGGGTGGGGAGGCACAGGGTGCCCAGAGAAGCTGTGGCTGCCCCTGGACCCCTGGCAGTGTCCAAGGCCAGGCTGGATGGGGCTTGGAGCAGCCTGGGATAGTGGGAGGTGTCCCTGCCACGGCAGGGGTGGAACAAGATGATCGTTTAAGTTCTTACCCAAACCATTCTATTACCCCTATAGTGTGTCCTATAGCAGTGATTCTGCCCCTATACTCACAACTGGAGAGGTCACACCTCGAGTGCTCTGTCCAGTTCCAGGTGCCCCAACCCCAGAAGGCCATTGAGGCCCTGAACCGTGTCCAGGGAAGGGAATGGGGCTGAGGAAGGGTCTTGAGCACCAGGAGCCGCTGAGGAAGCTGAGGGAGCTCAGCCTGGAGAAAAGGAGGATCAAGGGGGACCTTCTGGCTCTCCACAACCCCTGACAGGAGCGAGACAGGGGTCGGGCTCTGCTCCCAGGGAGCAATGGGCAGGATGAGAGGAAATGGCGTTAAGCTGTGCCAGAGGAGGGTCAGGTTGGACATCTGGAAGCATTTCTTCACAGGAAGGTTTGTCAGATACTGGAAGGGGGTGCCCGGCTGGGTGGCGGAGTCACCATCCCTGGAGGCGTTTAAGGAAAGCCTGGACATGGCACTCAGTGCTCTGCTCTGGTTCACACGATGCTGTTCGGTCAAAGATTAGACCCGATGAGCTCAGAGCCGTTTCCACCGTGAGCGATCCCGGTGTTCTCTGACTCCAGGGACCCGCCACTCCCACCATGGCGGCGCCGCCCTCAAGATGGCGCCGCGCCGCGGCCGCGCCGCGCTCAAGATGGCGGCGCGGGGCGGGCGCTGCCGCGGAACCGGGTCATGGCCGCGCCGGAAGAGCCGTGAGGCGGCCGGGCCGGCGGGAGCGAGCCCGGGACGCGGCCGCTGCCAGCGGGGCCCGGCGAGGCGGCGGTGGCGGCTGCGGCGGGACCGCGCGGCTGCCGCCATGTTGCGCTGCGGAGAGGTGAGTCGGGGCTTGTGGGGCTCTGCTCGCCTCCCGCTTCCCCTCCGCACCGGCCCCTCGGGGCGCCGGTAACAGCGGCTGCTGCGGGGCTGGGGGAGCCCGGAGCCCTCAGGGCGGGAGCCGGGCTCGGGGGTAGGAAGGGCACCGGGATCGCCGTCGCCGGGTGTGCCCGGGGGGCCCAGGGGGGCTGTGAGGTGGAGCAGCCGCGCTGCCCTCAGCAGCTGCCCTGGCGTTAGTGCCGGTTTGGGCTCTGGTTTCGCCGTTAAGGCGTGAGCGTGTTGCACAAGAGCTGGGCTGCAGTGGTGGTGTGGGTCTGGATGTGTAAACAGATACATATAGCCGTATAGATATGTATGTATGCATGGTTATGTAACTCTAAAGGTTATTGAAACGGCTGGCGCTTGGAGGAAGGATGTAGAAGGAGGTTGCTGTGGTATTTTTAGGAAAGGATCATGGACAGTCGTTCTTCCAGTTGCAAAGTAAGTAGAATGAATGGAAATGTTCGCCAGTGGTGAAAGACCAAGTGAAAGTACTGTGATTTCGTGTGAAGTTTTGCACTACCTCCATATTCTCCTTTTCTTTTTCCTCTTTTTCTTTTCCACCAGGAGGTCGTAAGTGAGGAGAGTGAGGAGGAAAGCAATGGAGTCAACTTGATGGAGTTCTCAGATGAGATCCTTCTGCACATCCTCAGCTTTGTCCCTTGCACAGACCTGGTCCTCAATGTCAGGAGAACCTGCAGGAAACTTGCAACACTTTGCCTTGACAAGAGTCTAACACATACAGTCCTGCTTCAGAAGGATTATAAGGTGGGGAGAGTAGCTTGCTTCTTCTGTTAGCTGTTAAGACAAATCTGGCTTCTGAAAAACAGTGCCCAGAAGGAGAACTTTCCAGTGTGTATGCCTAAGTAGACTGCTCCTGAAGTCTGAAATCAAATACACAATAAGCTGTTTCATAAAAGCATTTATTTTCCAGTATGCTTTGTTAGAACAGCCCTGTGCTCCCTTAGTTATATAAAGTACTGTCAGTGAAAACTTAACTTCTCCATATTTCTGGAAGTTAAAATGAAAGTAAACATAACCTTAAAGTTACCAATTTCCCAAAATATGTTTTTGGTGTTGTTGTGCAAAAATATCTTGTGCATGTTGCTGTCAGGCATGCAGTCAGCAAAGCCAGAAATTGTGTGCATGTTATAACAAAAATAAGGCTTGGGAAGGAAGGGTGATATATTCAATGAGAACTGTATCAGCCAGTGCAGGCAGGGAAAAACCCCCTATGCTTATTTCCAAAAGAGGAAACTGAATGAAGAAGAATGGAAACATTCTTCTTTCAGTTTGAGTTGCTGCACATAGCCAGTTCTGCTGAAATGGCTTTGCTGGTAGAAAACTGAGGAGGTTTTCTCTTCCACTCTCAGCTGCTGAGCAGTCTGTAATGCAGAACTGCAGAAGCAAAAGGAAGTGTAATCCCAAGAGTCCAAAGCATGGCAGATGAGCTGCCAGCAGTGTGGTAATTCTGAGGCTGTGCTGCCATCCCCAAACCTTTGGATGAGCCACGTAATCCAAGTACCATCCACCCTTATCCCCATCTGCAGCTGGGAAACTGAGCCGGCGCCCGCCACTTCCGCGTCTCTCACTGAATGTGGTTTTGTTTGGGCGCAGGTAAACAAAGACAAAGTCAAGCAGCTGATGAGGGACATCGGAAAGGAGATCTACCAGCTGAACATGGCCGGCTGCTACTGGCTGCCCAGCTCCACTATCGACCACGTCACACGCTGCAAGAACCTGGTGAAGCTGAACCTGTCCGGGTGCCACGTCACCTCCCTGCGGCTCTCCAAGATGCTCTCCACGCTGCAGCACCTGCGCTCCCTGGCCATCGACGTGAACCCGGGCTTTGATGCCAGCCAGCTGAGCAGCGAGTGCAAAGCCACGCTGAGCCGCGTGTCGGAGCTGAAGCAAACCCTTTACACGCCCTCGTACGGCGTCGTGCCCTGCTGCACCAGCCTGGAGAAACTGCTGCTCTACTTCGAGATCCTCGATCGCTCGCGGGAGGGGTTTATGCTCTCGGGGCAGCTGATGGTGGGCGAGAGCAACGTGCCCCATTACCAGAACCTCCGCATCTTCTACGCCAGGCTGGCTCCTGGCTACGTCAACCAGGAGGTGGTGAGGCTGTACCTGGCAGTGCTGAGCGATCGGACACCTGAGAACCTCCACGCCTTCCTCATCTCTGCCCCCGGCAGCTTTGCAGAGACGGGAGCCACCAAAAACCTCCTGGACTCCATGGCCCGAAATGTACGTCTGGATGCTTTACAACTGCCCAAAGCCTGGATTAACGGCTCTGGGCTCCTGCAACACTTGAAGTTCAACAACCCTTTCTACTTCAGCTTTAGCCGATGCACCTTATCTGGTGGGCACCTGATCCAGAGAGTCATTAATGGTGGGAAGGATCTTAAGAGCCTGACCAGTTTGAATCTCAGTGGCTGCGTTCACTGCCTGGCCCCGGAGTCCTTGTTTCGGAAAGCAGAAGATGACATTGACAGCAGCATTTTGGAAAGCCTGGTAGTGTCTTGCTGCAACCTGAGACACCTGAACCTCTCTGCAGCTCACCATCACAGCTCTGAAAGCATAGGGAACCACCTGTGCCAGCTCCTGTCCAGGCTAAAGCACCTGCTCTCATTAGCACTGCCAGTTTGCTCCATCACAGATGTTGGTGCAAGCGTGGAGAAGCCTCCCACCACACCTAATTTGGTGCCCCAAACATTTGGAAGGAAAGTTCGGATTGGGATACAGACATATCCAAGGAACTTAGGGGACCAGACAAATCAGAAGATCGAGTCTTCAGTGTTTTGGGCTCTGATGGGAAGCCTCAGATTTTTGGAAACCTTGGAGATCATTGGGTCCAGTTTCTCCTCTGCCATGCCCCGCAACGAGCCAGCAATTCGGAACTCGTTGCCTCCCTGTGTCCGGGCACAGAGCGTGGGGGATTCAGAGGTGGCTGCCATTAGCCAATTGACTTACCTGCAGAGCCTCACCTTAGCACAGCTGCCAAATATTCTCACGGGCTCTGGGCTCATCAGCATTGGGCTGCAGTGCCAGCACCTGCGGACTCTTTCCTTGGCCAACCTGGGCATGATGGGCAAGGTGGTCTATATGTCTGCTCTCATGGACATGCTGAAACACTGCAGGTGTTTGAGAGATCTCAGGTGAGGGGCTGCCCTTGAACATCTCCCATTTTGTTTGTGGATCTCCAGAAATGTGACGTGTGGTTTATTGTGGCTGCTATTAAAAGTATTCCGGCCCAGAGTAGTTGCAATGCCTTGAAAACTGGCTATTTTCCTTCCTGACTTGTGGAGAATGGAAAGGCACTGCATGTTGTCCTTGAGGGCTGAGGATATGCCCTTTAACCAGTGTTTTAGGAGCAAAAAGTGCTGTGACTGCCTTCCTGTTAGATAAGGAAAAGTGCATGCTGCTTATTTGTGAGCTAGCAGCTTGTCAGGGCTGGTTAAATACTACATGCCTTTGCTGATTTTTTGGCTTTGTGTACATGCACACCTCTTAAATTTCCAGGAAGGAAGAGACTCCTACATGGTCTAGATAATGTAGAGTTTTCTTTGGGTTTCCCAATGAGATATTTGTCTGCCTTGGGTTTGTATTAAAATCTCACCTCTTTATTTTTTATTTGTTTCCTTTATAATGTACTGAAAACATTCCAGATTTAGAGTTTGTCCTGTTGGTGTTCCTCTCCTGATAGAATTTCAAGTATCCTACCAAGGGTCTGATCCTAAAGAGTGCACAAAGCAGCTTCATGGTAGCCAAAATGTGCTTGTGAAAGGAAACTGTGATGGTTTCCTTTTTCTAGTCCATATGAACACAAATGTTATCACTTTAGAGAGATGGGTTTTTTCTTCTTTTTTTCCCCCCAAATCAGCCTCTTTCAGTGAAACTGCAGAACCTGTCAGTCCCATTGTCCCCCTTTGTTCACAAAGCCTCCAAGGTGCTGTGCAGTTGAGACAGCAAGGTCACAGTTATATTTCAGTGTGGCTGAAATTACTGCTCATCACCTGAGACTGGTGCTTCTGTGCCTGTCCCTGATCCACTGCAATAGTGAGGGGAGCCAGGGGGGCTAAAACACCTCAGGAGGGTTTTCATTTTCCACCACTTCCCATTTGTAACGGGGTGGCAGCTGTTGGGAATTCGGTTGCTCACGGTCTTGTGTTATGTGAATGTGTTTTTAACCTTGAGGAGAGTAAATGACCACGGAGGAACTTGAGGGCTGGGGAAGGAGGTTTGGGTGTGCAGTGCTGCTTTGCTCATCCTAGGCCCTGTAGCTTCCTGAGGCTTTGAAATGGAGGCTAGGAGCGATAGAGATGGGAGGCAGCCTGGAATAAAGGCTGCAACAGGGCTGCTCCTTGTACTGAATTTGGGTGGAAGCTGTCACTCCTCTTCCCTGAATAAACTCTAAGGTTTTATATTGGCTTAAGATGGCTTTAGAAATTAGCACTTCCTCTTGATAACGTAGTTTCCTTTTGATTTACTAATTCCCTGCTGTTTCCACCCATTTTTCCCTGCCCAGTTTTCCAGGCTGAGGAACACGTTTAAGGGGCTATTCCAAAGCAACATTGCCATCTAGCGAGTGCAGGGCGGCATTGCGGGTGTGGCTGGTGCATCCCAGAGATTCGCCTGGAAACCTGGATCCTGGAGATTCTGTGCTTTTTCTCCTAAATTTACAGTGCCCCAGTAATGATGTTGAAAAATTGAAGAGGCTGCCCGTTCTCTTGACATGAATTTTAACTTATTACCCAAAGTGTAGATATGCTCTTAGGATCTCTTCAGGCAGTGCCACCTGACAGCAGGCTGAGACTGAAACAGAATTTATCAATTAACAGGATTAAGTTGCTGAGATACCCATGCATACTACAAAGCCTATGCAGAGATTACCCAGATCAGATTGGGCCCGACAGCTTGTTATCACCTAATGGATTAACCTTCTTGGAGCTCTTGGCTTTCCTGACCCAATGACTGAGATCCCCAAGTGCTCTGAAGCCTGGTAGTAAATCTGCACTAAGCAGATGAACTGTCCTGGTGGCACAGGCTCTAGCAGCTTCTGCTCCCTGCAGGCTGGTTTATGTTGGGTAAAACACAGAGCCCTTGTTGGCCAGGTGTGGCTTCACTGTATCATTTTATTGTCCTCCTGGATCACTGTGATAGAGGATCCTGTCTCTCTTCCCTGAGCCAGGTGTTTAAGGTGAATGTTGGGTTGATGATGGTTGTTCTTCCTGTGGGAGAGCAGTAGCTCTGATCCTTTGCCAGGGCTGGTTGTGGTCGCTGTGTTGGCCCCAGTTCTGCATCAGCCTGTGTGCACTGTGTATTTTTCATGCCTGCTTCTCCCCAGGCAGTAAACTGAAGGCATGACCAGTTTGGGTGGTTGAACGCTGGAGCAGAAGGTCCCTAAATCCACACCACCTGCTTGGTGGAAGTCAGCTACAGAAGCCAGGCTGTGCTTTTAAGACCAGAATGGATCTGTTCCATGTCTTACCCACCATACTTTGTGGGAAACTTGCAAAACCAGGGTGACTCCCTGTGGGCGCCAGAATTCTGCACTTTAGGGCTTTCCTGCCTATTTGTGCCCTTGTCCTACAGGACCGGAGACACTGCTCAGTCCATTTGCCAAACCGCCATGAATATGCTGTGTATTTCCCTCTTCTCTGAGAGCATCCCAGGCGTGAATTGCCCATTGAGTTGTTTTTGTTTATTCCTGCAGGCTGGAACAGCCGTACTTCTGTGCGGGCGCGCAGTTCTTCCAGGCACTGAGTCACTGCTCCTCTCTCCAGCGGCTTTGCATCGTCTCCCGGAGCGGGACCCTGCAGTCTGACGCAGTGATGTCATTCATGGCCAGCTGCCTTGAGGTCATCATGTGCCACATGTTTATGGGAGAATCTCTTACCGTTTGCAAAAATCTCCAGCAGTCCATTGTCCGGAGGTGAGTGCGGAAAAGGGTGGATGTGGGATTTCGGGAGCTGTTGGAGATTTATCTCCGTTCCCTGGCTTGCCAAGGTTTATATGGCTTGGAGCTCTTGTTCCAAGGAGCTAATAGGTAATGTGTAACTGTTTGGCACATAAGCCAGCCTCTTACTTTAATAAGAGTGAATCGGTGAAATATTTGAAGGTATTATATGAATTCTTGATTCCATTCCCACCCATGTTCTCTGCAGTTCTGCTGACCGAGTTGAAGTTCTGGATGCAAAGCTCCATCATAAATCAAATGACACTTTTTGTGTAAACAAAACATCTGCCGACATTTAAGTACTGAGAGATTTGACCTTGAAGCTTTCCTCCTTTCTCACAAGTGACTGAGATAATTCTCTGTCCTCTAATCACTTGTAAATGTCACTTACTGATAATCCCCTGGCAGCCAATTCAAAGCCTTTAAAGGGTTGTTGTGAAGGGTTTTTTCTTCGGAGGGTGCTTGAGGGGGGAGCATTGGTACAAACTGCCTTTGCACGTTTGGCAGTTCTTAAATGCATTTTGCTTGGCCCCTTGCAGCGTTCTGAGGCTCACGTGGTGGGAAACGTTTGTGTGTGAGCCGTGAACTGCATTTGAAAAGAGAGCTTTTAATTACGCTTGGCATTTGGAAATCTTCTAATAATGGCAGTCATCTTACAAAATATTTCCCATGAAGCAGACTTTCCATTATTATCTTTTTTTTCCTGTGAGGCTATTTCCCCACCTTCAGCCTGTTTTCTTTGTCGCCTACTGTTGCTGTGCCCTGTTAAGCTCTAATAAAAATTTCAAATCACACGGCGTTATTAGTACATCCTAAAGGGTGCTCCTCCCCCCCCGGCCTTCCTCCAGCTTCAAACTAACTTATTACACTTGGCTTGTTTCCGTGGATCAAATCCAGAGAAGGCTGTGACTATATTAGCTCCCTACCAAACTGCTCCTGAGGTTGTTGCTGCCTCTGAAAGCCTCTGTGTCCTTCTGGGATGGAAACATCTGAGTAAATTCCTTGTGATGCGACAAGGATTCTTTGAGTTTGTTTTACACAGGGCTTCATATCTGTAAAAACATTACTGGGTTGATTTCAGTTGTGCTTTGAGGATCCTTGGAAAGAACCAGAAATCTGCAATTCCCATTTTTTATTTTCCCCCTCTTCTGAGGTGCTGCTGCAGCGCTGTCCAAAATTTTAATGTCCACTTACTGAGCAGAAATAGACTGTTCTGCAGTCTTTTCTCCCTCTTTTTCTCTGTCATGGACTGATTCTCACTACATTCTCTACCTCGTTATAATCTAAACCCTGGGAACTTTCTAAAGAGCAGCTGATGCCTGGTGGAAATGTTAAAAACTATTTTTATATTTAGCTACAGTTCTGGCTGTCAAACTTATTTTCTTCTTTTGTATTTTATTAATAGAGACACTTGTGTGAAAACAGGGTTTTTTGAAGGTTGGGTTTTGGGGTTTTTTTTTTTTTGCTGAAGAGAGCATCTGCTCCTTCTGCAAATTGTACACCTGAAGTCATAATCCTCTGTGACATTGTAATTGGTGGCTCTGGAAACGATTTTGATGTCATGTAAGATTATGACTTCAGGAGGAGGATAAGCAGTGGGAGCAGATGCTCTCCTAAGCAACAAAGATCCCGTTCTCATGCAACTGTCTCTAGTAATCAAATGGAAGAAACAAAATACAGAAGATGATGTGTAAGCAAAGCCTGGAGTCTTCCATGAGCCATCAGTGAGTCTTTAGCCACGTGACTTCTCCAGCAATCCCATTCTCATCCTTGCACAAATGTGCCTTGGGATGGGGTCAGGAATTGACTTGTTCTTGACTGCTTCTTGCCTGCTACTCCAAGGCAGAGAGATGTGCAGTAAAATCTGTGTGTGAGCTTAAACCTGTGGGTATGGCTCCAATTGACACAGCATGGCTTCCTCTAAGAGTGTGCAGCTGGTGTCTCTTTAACCCAAGTTTTACACCAGGCAGCAAGTTGGAAGTTATCTATCCTTGTGTCAGAATCAAACAAGGGGATTTATGCTTATTTTTTTCCATTTGTTTGGAATGTGTGTGGATGCTGCGTGTGAAGCACGGGGAGTGGTTGGGAGGGAGGAGGGGAGAGGAGGGACCTCGAGCCTTTGTTTGCTCCCTTTCTTGAGCTGGGGCAATTGATCCATATTCTTCAGGTCCTACTGAGGGTCAGAGTTCCTGTTTTAGGGCTGTGGTGATGGTGTTGTTTAGGATGAGAGATATTTTTGAACAGCAAAATGGGGTCAAAGTGATTCGCATTCTCCCAGTGCCTCTAAAGCAGAGAAGAAATGTGAGTGGGAATGGGAAGGACCCAGGGCTGGCCATGTATCAGGAGTTTGCTGCAGGAGGTAGAGCTGAGAGGGTTTGAAAATGCCATATAGTGCTGGGCAGTCCTTTTTCAAGTGTAGGTGCACAGGAGGGTTTGGGTAACAGAAGAAGCCAGAATGTATCTGGGGGGAACACACTGGTTTCAGCTGTGGAATTGTACTGGAAGATGGTGAATATACAGGGTGTGGTGATGGGAGCTTGGGAATTAAATCTGCTGCATCACAGCAGTGGCTTAAAGCCTGAACTGCTTCTCAAACTGTCTCTTTTTACTGTAAAAGGAGGTTAGTGTTATGTATTTCTGTTCCACTGGCCTGAAAAGAGAGGTTGTTCTCATGTCTCTTAGTCTTGTGACAGCTTTGAACCAGTCCCTGTGGTGTCCAGCTTTCTGGGGAGCAGTTTCTGGTTGAAGTTTGCTGCTTTTTGGGACAAACTAATTCGTGTATTTGAGTCATTAAAAGCCTCTGATTCAGTTCTGGCTCTTTTGCAATGAAACACAATAAGCAGAACAGGGCTCATCTGGAGCCTCATCAGCAAACAGGAGGCTTGCAAGGGCAAGGTCTCCTCTGAGCTGTAGAGAAGACTGTAAAGATTGTTTCCCTCTGGGCAGATAAATCATTGCAGTGTTTTTCTTTATTCTTTTTCTTTCAGTGTGAATGGGAGGGGGCAGCTCCTTTATGGTTCAGGGAGATACTCTGCACATAAGAAGGGCGTAGTGCTTAGAGTGGGAGATGTGGCTCGAGTGATCCATATCCACTTCCCTGATCTTCCTCAGGTTTCACATGTGACGTTGGTCTAGTCTCAGTTTCTGTGTAAATTGACATTTTTTTCCCCCCCATCACATGATGCTCAGCTGCTGCCACACTTCAGATAGCAGCAGATCCAATGAACACAATGTTTTCCATTTTATGCTTGGACCCAAACTTTGCTGGAGTGCTCAGCTCCAAGCACGTGTTATCCCTGTTTAAATAACTCTTCTGTTCAAACCACTGCAGCACTAATTCCACAAACACTAAAATACCACAATTTGAGGCCCTGTGGTTGGAGGTTCAGGTGTGACCCCAGACTTGCTGCTGTGCCAAGACTTCTTTGCAGAAAAGGTAAATTTGCTTTGCCATGTTGGGCTGAGCTGCAGTGCTGGGATTGTTTCTAAATTCCTGCACGCTCCCGTGTGTCCAAAGGCAGGTCCAAGGGGATGAGGAGCTTCCCCAGTCTTTTCCACAGTGTTATTTTGTGGAAGAGTCAGTAGATGGAGCTGTGACCCATGGAAGGTCCCACCATTTACCAACGGGGTGCGTGCTAAATAATCGTATTTATATGCCAGTATGTCCCTGCCCCAAAAAATCCTGCGGGCAAGGAATTTGGATGACTTCAGGCTTGCACAGCTACGTGGGGTTAGCAGGCACTTCACAAATGTGCAGGAGAAGTTGCTTTCCTGGTGCTTTCCTTGCCATCAGAAAACAGGCTGGAAGAGGAGATGGGAAATGCTTGGGCAAATATCCCCTTGGCTTCAAGGACAGATTTTTATTTTCCACTGTGTGCCTTTAGAATTTTGTCGGTTTTAGCTGAAGTGTTTAGATAGCTCCTATCATTGTAGTGATTTCAAGGACTCTACAACACCAGACAATACAAGCCAGTGAAAAGTCCTTGGAAAAACACCTTGGAAAAAGATCAAGAAAGCTACAATAAAATAAAAACAAACAAACAAAAAAAACCCAAAGCAAAACAAAAACCCTCTGAGAACATGGTGTCATTAGGGATTCTTCATAAAGAAAGTGTCAAGGTGTAGAGGTGAGCTGTGATTTATAGAAATGGAATCCAAGGGGAAAACCATGGTGCAGCTGGAGTGTGTTTTGGGGTGCTGGCTGGGCAGCTGGGCTCAGCTGTTCACATCTCCCAAAAGTGCTGTTGTAAACTGGACTCTGAGAGCTGCTGGGAGATGGTGAATGAGCTGGGGCTGTGTGGGGCTGTGGGGCAGCATCCCCCAAGAGCTGTGGGGTCAGAGTGGGGACGTGGCAGTTCTCTCCTGTGCTCTCTGCCCCTGTTCCCCAACCTCTCTCCAGCAAATGGCTTTGCAAAACACCTGAGCAGCTCAGCACTGGTGAAGGCCACACCTTGGGTCCTGTGTCCAGCTCTGGACCCACCACTTCAGGAAGGCCATTGAGAGGCTGGAGGGTGTCCAGAGAAGGGAACTGAGCTGGGGAAGGGGCTGGAGCACAAGTCCATGGGGAGAAGTTGAGGGAGCTGAAGGTGTTTAGCCTGGAGAAAAGGAGGCTCAAGGAGATCCTTCTGTCTTTCCATAACTCCCTGGCAGGAGGGTGCAGCCCGGGGAATGTCAGGCTCTGCTGTCAGGGAACAAGGGACAGGACAAGAGGAAATGGTCTCAAGGTGTGCCAGGGGAGGTTTAGGTTGGATACTAGGAACAATTTCTTCACCAAAAGGGTTCTCAAGCACTGATAAAAGCTGCTCAGGGCAGTGGTGGAATCTCCATCCCTGAAGGGATTTAAAAGTGATGAGGATGTGGCACCCGGGGTTGTGGTTCAGTGGTGACCTTGGCAGTGCTGGGGGAATGGTTGGGCTTGGTCTTAGGGGGCTTTTCCACCCTAAACAATTCCGTGACTCAGGTCACTCTTGGCTTAACCAGTGCTGGAAAGTGCAGAGGATTTTTCTCATTTAGGACAATCTCACTGTTCTGGGGATCCAAACTCAGAGGAAGAGAAGCACAAACTTACCCTGCCTTGTGCCTGTGTCAGGTATGAGCACTGCTTGGTTTGAAGTGACTTTCATGATAACATTCCTGCCACTTTCTAGGAAGAGCTTTCAGTCTAAATTAGATCTTCTTGTCTTCTGTAGCATTACCTAAATTTCCCTATGCTTGTTATCGTCCTTTTTTAATGTGAAACTCTTGGCTGGATCTTCCCTTTTTCTTAAACTGCTGATTCCAGTGTCCCTGTGTGGCTGTGAGCTTGCTGAAGGGATGAAGCAGCCTCCTGAGATTCAGTTGCAGAAACAGAGCTTCCAGGTGGGAGCACAGGGCTGAAATGGAGTATTGGGAAGTGCTGAGTGAGCCAGTCCCTCTCCTGGCATTTAGCACAGGGCTGTTATCACGGATGAGTTTTTGCACACCTCAGGGCTAAGTATTCCCCCTTGCCCTGGATATCCCTGCATCCTTCTGCTCACCTGGATTCTCATTGTGGTCTCAGGCTCGTAAAATCCCTTTTGGGGGGTTGGAGGGGGCTCTAGGGGCAGTAGGTGATTGCAAGATGATCTTTGAATTCAGCCCAGTCCTGCAGCATCACTCCTGTGCTGCCCACCTGACTGCTGCACTGCAAAAAGCTGCTGTGAGCACCTAGGGCTCATTCAAGATTCTCAAGCTGGTTTTGCATCCCTTCAGCACCTTGTCTTCCTGCTGACCTTGAAGAAGTCCCTGTCTGTGTGCTGCTGGCTTTCCTGGTCCCAGAGCTGCTGATCCCACCCCGGCAGCCCCAGCGTGCCGAGGGCTCCAGCCCTGCACAAGTGGGATTGCAGAGGACTTAATGTATCACCAGGCTGGTGTAGTGAATCATTAGCATCCTGCTCAAGCTTTCATTGTCTGTTTCATTTCCTGCTCTTGGAAACCCCTGAATCATTCTGTCACAGACTGAATAACAAACTGCATCCTTGTCAGATTGTGTTGCCCAAGGATTCCTTGGCGGGCTTGGCCAAGGTTGAATGCATGAGGTGTGGCCCAGACACCTTTGCTTCTACCAGGGATGTTGTTTATGGGTGGGTTTAAATACTTTACAAGCCAGCAGGGCTTGTGGGACCATCCCCAGTTTGCCATATTAATTTATCTTCTTTTGGGGGTACTCACAAACCCCCTTCTTTAAATGCATTCCTGTGGCTGACCCAAATGCCTCGTTCTGACTGCCAGCTCATGTGTTTTCAAAGGAATTCAGTTCTGAAACCTTCCTCAGCGGGCAGATTGGTTTGTGCATGAAATAACTTTCAAGGATTGTCCTCTCTCTCTTGGCTGAGAAATAATATTGGAATAGCACTGTCGTGCTTTCTCTTCATGAGGGTGTAAAAGGCTGAACGGAAGCATTAACTGCAGCTTTAAAGCATTTCCATAGTAAAATAAATCTAATTGAGCAGTTATTGCAGTAGCTTTTTAATTTGTGGAAGAGATTAGGAAATAACTTTCAGCTTGCTCTGGCAGAGCACTCCCCTAGGACGTGTCCTGGGCGCTCTGGCATCGCTCTTTGGGTTCTTATTCCCTCCCCCTCTAATTGTCCGGTCACATTTGAGTGATGCAGAGTTCAGCTGGCAAAATAACATAGGAACCTCAGTCTGCAGGCGTGTTTGATACAAACCTCAGCTCACAGGAGAAGTAGCAGAGTGCCATTCATGCCTTACAGGGAAACCACAGCAGAGAGATGTAATTTGCCTCGGCTCGGGATGAGTCTGATGTGTTATTGCTCCTTCCCTGTGGCTCAACGCAGTGGCAAATGAAGAAGCTGCGTTGAGGATAATGGGAGAGCTGGCAGTGATGTGTGTGAGTGATTTCCAGAGTCCCATCTACACCCCTTGGTCTCAGGTTGGAGACTGCAGTGATGGGACTTAGTGTGGAAAAATCAGCAGTTGTGGGAGGATGTTGGTTTGTCTACAAAGGCACGGAGGGATGGAAGATACCCCTGGAGGAAAACACTTTATAGCAAAAATATCTCATTGTGTGGAGTTAAGAGCAATCAGAGGGATGTGAACATTTTTCCTTGGGAACTTTTCAAGTCCATTTCTGAGGTTTGGAAATAGAGTCTGCTTAGCACTGGCACTCTGACAGGGCTGGAAGGGAGAATGGCACTAGAGAATGGATCTGCTTTAGAGTCAGTGTGGGGAAGGTTTGGACCCCCTGAGAGGCTTCTGGGGGATGAGTGGGAGGCAAAGGTTCTCCCTGCTCCCAGGAGAAGGGGCCTGGGAGAATCCCACCTACAGTTTCTTCGGCGAGGCCAAATCTTCTTTGGAAGATGCTCCTGCAGAAGCTTCTTTGGCAGTCAGTGTAAGCAAGGAGAGATTTTCAGCTCCTTGGTGCTGAGGTCAGGGCACGGCCAGTGGAACAAATCTTAAGTGTTTGCCTGGCCTTCCCTGAGAAGATGAGAAAAGTGTGAGTGCCAGCTGCTCCAGCTTGTCCTGGCACTTCCTCCATTCCACCGTGCCATGCTGCAGGAAGGGAGTTTCCAGGCTGGCTCAGGTATGCTGGCTGAAGCTTTCAAGACAGATGCCACACTTGAACTTCGAGGTGTGAGCAAGTCTTCCAGTAAAAACAGGCTGTGCCTAGCAGAGGATTAAGAGGGCTTTGTGCATGTGGGTGAGAAAGCTGCATACAGGGCAAAAAGTGAGTTGGTCTGAAACTTCTGCTCTTGAGAAACTTGTGCCTCTCCAAAAACAGCTCATCAGCCTGTGGGGAAGGTCAAAACAGAGAGGGGAGAAGTTGTGTGACTGCAGCAGAGACTGGTTTACATTTGTGAGAGTTGTGCCAACCAGAGTCCACATCTGCTCTGTTCCCCCAAATCAAACTTCTTCTCATTTCCTTCCTTCCTCTCCTTCTCTAGGGCTTCTTCTTCAATAAGCTCAGCTTGGTTTGTGGAGGTCAGAGATCTGCCCTTGATCCATTCCTGATACACTGTATTTCCTCACTTCATCTGCTGTGTGCTGCTTTTGTTGGCAGTGTTTAATTATCCTTCCTTGCATGCCCTCGGTCCTGCTTGCCAGCCCCTGTGAAGTGGGATGTGCTGAAATGTCTGATTTGGCTTAGGACTTTCCTTGGGTTTCTGTGGAAATCTCAAGGGGAAGAACATTCTTCAGCCCCAAATACTGCCTTGTCCTTTCCTTATAAGTAAAAAAGGTTTGAGCAGCACCTAATGCAGAGAGCTGTCACCTTATAGGGTCTGTGGTGCAGAGGGCTGCAGGGGGGGTGTAATCCATCTTTCCAGGCTGGCTGGTGAGATCCCCCATGGCTTTGGGCTACCCTTTGGATCTATCAGCAGGTGGAATCTCCTGGGGACTCACTGTCCTCTCTGGAGAGGCATGTCAATGTTTGCCAGGAGATAACTGCATTCCAGGGAGGGACTCTTTTGTCTTGCTAAAATCGAGGAAATCTGATCAAAGTGCAGCCTTGCTTTAGACTTTTTCTCTTTCTTTTTGACTTTGTCCCTGACCTACATATTGGATCCTGCCACAGTGGTTGGAAGTAATTGAGAGTGTAGTGTTAGGCTATTTACCAAGCTGTTCACTTGAAAATAACCTCACTGAGTCCAGTCCACACCTGTTCTGGGAGAATTCTGGAGACAAATAGCAAAGCATCATTAACCCTTTCATCCACATACAACCAGTTCAAGATCTAAGAACAGAGAGATGCTGATGCCAGGAGGAATTTGTGGCACAAGGTGTGCTTCACCATTCATTTCCCAGCTCTGTGGATGATTCCAACCAGCTGCTGAGGCCAGGTCTGCTCTGTGTCCACATCCACCTGAGGACACTTCAGAAACCTCCTTGTGGAAATTCCTGCTGGGTGGTGGTTGGTTTGGTGTTGATTCTGCTGGACCAGAGGTTATGCTGGAAAATATACATGGGGGGGAGGGAGGTGTTTTCTTTGTTATCCCAGTGGTTGTTTCTGATTAAAGGATCTGTTTTGAAGGGGCTGCTAGTCAGTTGCCTAGAAAACTTGCTTTCATTTAATTAATCATGATGAGTTTAGTCTGAAGGTTTTGTAGGAGAGAGCAGGCAAGCATATCCTTGGTTTTTTTCCCTTGAAAAAAAAAAAAAACAAAAACAAAACAAACCCAAACCAAAAAAAGCAGGGCTTCATGTCTGAAACTGCAGCTCTTTTGTCTCCCCGGGTCAACATCCTTTCTGTCCTTTGGGTTTTGATTTTACAAGCCATGCCTTTGCAGAGGTGGATGGAGTTTGAAGTCCATCCAGGTGTGGAATGAGGAAAGAACCCTCAAGAAGATTACAGGAGCTGTTCTGCAACTCATTAACTCACTCTCTTCCCCTTCTTGTTATCTCCTCCCCATGCCTGGGGCCTTTCGAAGTAGTGCTCTAAGTGCCTCTCAGTTAATCTAGCCCACCTGGACAGGTGTATGAAGAAAGGAATTGCCTTCAGGGGAAGGACTAAAGGAGCGTGGATTGCAGAGGGAGGCAGCTTTTGGGAACTGCTAATCCCAGTTTAACATTATGACAGCTGCTCGTTAAAATCAGGGTGTTTTTTAACAGGCAGTTAAAGGAGAGGCTTTGCACGCACATTTAACTGAGGATAATAGTGAACCATGTGCATTTGATTTTTTTTTTTTCCTTAAATCACGCAAATTGTACATGGAAAGAATTCTCCGGCGTCAACTTGCTGGGGTATGGAATTTACAAGGTTTGCAGTAACATACAGTTTCCTGTCGAGGGGGAGAGAAAATCACAAAGCTTTCTTTTTTTTCCTTTTATTTTAAGATCAAGTTCAAACCCCTGGTATAAACCCAGCCTCTTTAGGAGGGACACTTACTGCGTTGGGGTTTTTCACTTGTCTCGGTGGCAGTTCATCATGTAAACTTGTCTGGGTTCTTGTTTTTATAGCTACATGTAAAAGCTGCTTATAAACTACAATTTTGTACATGGCGAGAAGGCAGCACTCGGGTCCAATTTGGGAGAGTCTATACACAAAGAAGGAAGCAGTTTCTTTCCCTTGGGGAGATGGCAGTTTCTTCCTTTGCTGAACTTCAGTAAACTTGGTCTATTAACATGATTTTCTCTGCAGGACTGTGGTGTTGGATAAGAAACACGAAGAGCTGAGGCAGAGCAGGGACTATCAAAGAGACATTTGGCTGTATTTTATGTGATTTCACTGCAGACTTTACCAGCTGCCTCCCAGATCAGCAGTTATTTGCTGGTTGATTTCTTGAGGGCAGTGCTGTGGAAGTAAGAAGCTGCACAGCTCTGACACAAGTCCCCAGATCTGCTCAGGGAGCCGTGTCCTTTTCTGCCAGCCCTTAGGCATGAGGCATGAAGGGCAGGTCTGTGATGCAGAGAGATATAAAATTGCCCCAGGTAGTTCTGTTGCTGGAAATTCTTATTCCTGCAGCTACTTAGGTTCAGGCAAATTAATTCAACCCACCGAGACTGAGCAGCTAGCCTAGGAATGGAAGTTTCTCTGCTGTTTTTGGCAGCTCTGCTCCAAATTGTTTGTGGATGGGAATGTCCTTTCAGTGTCCCAGGAAATGCCAGTCTCTCGTGTTGCTTTCTTCAGCTGGCTGCGTTGCTACCTGGGATTTTCGTGTCTGCTTCCAGCAGCTGGATCTCCAACCTTTCCTCACTGTTTGACAGAAATCTGGTCATTTCAGAGCTAGAGATGTGCTGGGGATCTTCCAGGCACACACTTGTCTAAGTCTGTCGAGCAGAGAGCTTCTCTTTGGGCCCAACACAGCTTGGTTCAGCCTCCAGGGATTGGTGCTGCCAGTGTGACTCTGCCTCCTCGTGAGTGGTAATGAACTGCTGCTTGTCACACCCTTCAGAGGAAACACCTTGGTGGCACAGGACTGAGTCACAAATCTTTTTCATCTTAAGGTGTAACTCTTAAGGGTAATTATGCTACAGTTTTACCCCCCCCCAGCTTTAAAAGACTGAACTCTTGTTGCACTACACTGAGTAACACCATTTCTCTTCCTCACAGGTTGCTGTCATGTAAAGTACTTGCTGGTGGGCACTTGGGCTTTTTCTGTACGGTTCTTTCTACATTATTTAATGGCTTTAACTTGTGCAAATCTCTTCCTTTGCTCTGCAGCCTGGATTGAAAAGAAGGCTGCAGTGTGTGAGTGTGAGCACACTTAAATGCTTATCTGCACATCTGAGCTTTCTAAACTTGCCTATGCTCTAATTGCAGAGTGTAGACTCTGCATGCAGAACAACCCAGCCTGAAGTGATAATCCCAGGCCCAGCCCCGAGGGAATGCCTGACATTGCTCTGGCCTGATTTTCCTAATGGCTCTGCAACTTGCCTCTGGTTTGCAGGTGGTTTAAATTGTTATCGCTGAGCACCTTGCCCAGCTTGGGCAGAGCTCTTGGGATCTCTGATCCTCTAAAATACCTACCTGTCTTGATTTATTTTTAATTAATTTTTTTAAAGCTTCTTCTTCGTCCCTCCCGATTTTAGGTGCAATTTGGGCTTGTGGCAGCTTAGCAGACTCACTGCAAAGGGGTGCAAACGCAGCCTGAGCTCCCTGCTGACACAGAGAGGGAAGAGTGGGAGACCTGGAGTTCCAGCTGCCCCTCCTGCCTCCTCTGAACAACCCTTCCTTGCCCCCATCCTGCATGATGGATACCCAGGCCATCCCCTTCCCTTGCCCTGGAGAACTGGTATTTTTCCTTGGCTAACAACCTGTGTCTGATTTAGTTTCCAGGCAGAACGCCCTGCATTAAACGTCGTCATTTTCCCTCTGCTTCACGAGGACTTGACAGAGGTCATCAGAGATGTCCCCATGAGGCACCTGGATGAAATTACCTTGTTTAAAAGCAGAGTGGCCGAGGAACCTCCCAATTTGTGGTGGTAACTGCCACAGCATGGAAAGGACAAGTCAGTGTGAACCCATGGAGCAGCTTCTTGTTGGCCTGGATTTCCCATCCTCGGCTCCTGGCCACCTCACTGGATGCTGTACAATCACTTCAACCAGGTGCAATTGCAAAATAAAAAAAAAAAAAGCTGGTTCTTTGCAGTGGGGAAACATCTATTGGATATTGCTTGCATCTGAAAATCATGTCTCAAAGGCTTGTGGAATCTGATGAGTGTTTCCTTGCGGTTAATATGAATTGTTTTTGTTATTTCACTGAAGTTAAAGGTAAGAGAAACTGACTTAACAATGCTCTTTCCCCTGTGTCCCCTGGTGTCTGTCCCAAGGGCCCCTGTGTACGTTGGCAGTGTGCTTTGTGGTTTTGGTGGAAATCATTCTTTGCTTCAGTCTGTTTTTGGCAAAGTAGAAAGCCTAGGCCAGCTCAGAGGCACGAAAATGTGTTGCTCACTTGAAGTGCATCACATCTTTTCTATGTTACAAATAGGCGTTTGTAGTCACACACTTGCAGTCACAGATATTTAAAGGTTTTTTTTTTTTTGACTGAGAAGTACCACAAGGACTCTTTATTTTTTAATAGCAGATTAAGGTCATTAACACCTTGACCATGGTATGTTCCTGCTGGTGCTGTTTCCATTGGTCTGATGGAAGAAGTTCTCAGCTCTTCTGGAAATCCTTGTCCTAGGGTAGATGGTGCCTACAGTGAATAAGTTGAGGCTCAGATCTGATTTATGTGCAGTCTGTCTTGCAGTGTAGATGGGAATGTAGTGTTCCAGTTCTGTCCTTCTATCCCATGCCTTGAGCTCATGCTAATTTTAGAGATGTTATGAAGTATTTTCACAGTGTGATTTCAGTCAGCTTCTCTGCTCCACAGAACCTCCTCAGGCATCAGTAGTGGTCTGGATCACTTTCATATTGCCTTATTTACTGAGCACTTTTAAAAGCATCAGACAGCTGTACCAAAAGCCAAGTTACAAATTCCTGGAGCTACAAGTCTGGGTGGCAGAATTTTCCTTGGTAGCGTACCAGGTCTGTCTTCTGCAAAGCAGCTGCTGACCAGAGCTGTTCTAACTTCACCCAAATCCCGAATGTGTTGAGCTCTGCTTTTCTGGGGAGGCCCAGAGTCGTCCAAAGATGATGTGCCCATCTCCTTGTCAGCATTTCCTACTCAAAATGCCCTCTCCCAAATGCTCTTCTGCCCTCGATGTTCGTAGGAAGCCTGGTCTGATGGGATAGATTTGAGAACAAAATGCATCTCCCAGCCTTGGAGGACTTTCTGTCCTTACTTTCCAATCAGCCACGTGTGAGCCTGCCTGGAATTTTGTCCCTCGGGTGTAAATCTTGAGCCAGGCTGTGCTAACCCTCGTGCTCAGAGAGGTTACAGCAAAGAGCAGGTAAGTGTCAGGCTCTGCTAGCACGGGTCTGTGCCTTGTGAGACCAACCCCTGGGGGTTTGCTGTCTTTCCCGAGGCTCTCATCCTTCCCCTCTGAGGACAGGGAGCCAGCACAGCCTCTGGAGTGCAGCAGGATGGCGAGGCCAGCTCGTGCTCCCCTGGGAATGCTGCAGCTGAGCTGTGAGCGCTCCCTGAGTGTTTGAGGCTCTGCCTCAGCTCCCTGCAGCTGAGTGTGAGGAGCTGCTGCCCTGCTCCTGCTGCTGTTTCCCCTCCCACTCTCCCCCATGAGGTCGTTCTTTCTACCTCTTGTCATATTACTCACCTCTTTGAATCCCCTTCTCCCTCTCTTCTCTCCCTCTTTTCAGCACATCAGATGTGCTTTTTAGCAGGAACACGAGCTGCTGCTCTGTCCAGTTCAGGCCACTTCAGTTCTTGGTTTTTGTCCGTGTTTTTTCCCTGGGATAACTAGCAGGACTGGGCAGAGGATGTTTGCTAAGCTGCTTTCTCCTCCTTGTTGGAAGCAATGGCAAAGTTCCTTTGTCCTGCTTGTTCCGCTGGCCTCAGGGCAGAGGGAAGGAAGGTGGAGGGTGTGGCAGGAGCTCTCTGGTGCCTTAGGGAACCTGTTCAGTCCTGTGAAGGAATCCTGATGTTTGGTTCCAGCGAGGCCATTCCCACCCTCAGCGGGGATTTCCCCTGCATAAACAGCTGTGGCATCAGCAGGAGCTTGGCAGTGCTGCCAGCTCACCTCTTCCTGTTCCTCTGGAAAACCTGGACTGGGGGACAGTGGTGTGCAGAAACCAGCTGCTGCTCGATTCTGGTGTTAAACCTTTGCTCTTGGGGTTGCAGTCACCTGATGGAACGTGCTGTACACTTGGCTTGGCACATCCAGATCCACCTGCCTGGTGTGCTGCTGGATGGGAGCAGCAGCCAGGGATGTTTTATAGTGCTGATATTCTCTTGCCAGGGATATGATGTTTGGGCATCTGAATTCGTGCAAGTGGGTCACAAGTCCTGGTGATGCTGCCAGTTATAAGCAGGGCTAGGAAAGGTCACCCACAGGTGATAAAGGTAGCATCCCAAATAGTAATAAAGAGCTAAAATCTCCTTCCACCCCCAGCTCCCCAACTCCGGGCCAGTGCTTGATATCTGTACTACAAATCCTCTTATGGTGAGAGAGAATTTCCGCTGCTTTTGCACTCCAGGCAGGATTCACCAGATGTTAATAATGTGCTTATTTTCTCTAAGTGCTATTTTGGCATCGGTGTTAATTACAATTTATATTCTGCAACATTTACACTGGGAAAAGAACCCACCCTAATAGTACCCAATTGGCAGAGCTGGGCTATTAAACACAGCTCCATATGTTCTGAGCAGAGCAGTGCATGGGACTCAGAGCCCACTCAGCACTCAGGCAGGCAGAGGAAGAGAGGGGAGCAGAGACAGGGGTGTTCTGCTCCTGGATTTTATTTAATATGAAATCCCCCTTCCTTTTCTCTATCCCCATCTCTCCAGAAATCTCCCTCCTGCTATCTGTGAGCATTTAAGGAGGTGATCTCTGAGCCTGCTGATGCTGCTGTCCATAGTCTAAAACAAATGAATTCAATTCCAGAAGGTGCCCTTCTCTCAGGGAGTGCCTCTGCAGGATCCCAGTCCCTGCTGGCTTTTCCTTGCTGCCTTCCAAAGCAGAACTCCAGTCTTTGGGAACTGCAGCAGAAATCTTTGCTTTGACCACCCCCAAAGTGTCCGTGGTTCTGTGGGAGAAGGATATTCTGGGACAGTTCTGTTCTTGTGTAAAACTCGATGTAGTTTGCTGCCCTGCTCGTGTCCAAAGTCTTGTTTGGCAAAGTGGCATTTGGTTCCTGCAGGTGGGAGGGTCTGCAGTGACCCTGGTGTGGGGAACTCAGAGGGGCTCAGTCATCTGTGTTCCCCTGGGTTTCTTAGGAGTGTAGGTTAAAGGATTGCTTCCTCAGCTGTTTGCAAAGCTGATTTCATGGTCTCTTTAGGAAATGGCAGTGTATCCACTGCTCTCTTAGGAGAAGGGGCTGTGTGGTGACAGTCTGTCCCATCAGGAGAGCTCTGACTGTGGGCACTGCTCCTTCAGGGAGATGGAGAAGATGGGAGTGAGAGGAGGCAGGGCAGGATGGAGTCGTGGATCTCACTCTGGAAGCCAGACACACATCCTGAGGCTTGGCCTGTTGGCTCACTGGTGGAAGGGGAGGAGGCTCCCCAGGTGCTGAACCCCCCCTCCAGGTGAGGCTGGGGAGCAGAGGGCAGAGCTGGGGCTGGTGAGAGCAGCAGAGCCACAGCCCCCCTCGCTGGGGTTTAATTTCCATCACTGCCTCCTCTGCCAGGCGTGTGGGGTCCCAGGGACACAGCAGGACCTGTCCCCTCACGTGGATGTTCAGAGCTGTGGGATGATGGGCAGGTGTGTGGGACAGTCCCTGGTGCTTCCTGCCAGCAGGGCTGTTTTAGGATAGGGCTGTAGAAATTTGGGACTTTCCCGCTGGTGGAGTGAAGCAGTGCAGAAGGGTTGTTTCACCTGACTGAGGGGGATGCAATTCCCTCTTGGCTGGTCCCAGCAGAGTGTCCAAAGCTGGGAGAGCAGCAGGAGCTGTGCTGGGTGCTGCAGAGCACGATCTCCTTCCACTGCAGCTCTCCTGCCTCTTTGAGATGCACAGGCAGCCAGGGTACTCCAGCAGGAGAATCATTTCCATAGAAACCAATTGGGATGTTGTACGGGGAATAATGATTAATAGTGAAGGGATGTTGCCTCAGGCCCTTTTCATTTTTTAGGGGGCAGTGAGGGACAAACTGGGGCACAGGTAGGGGGACAGGGAGAGTGGAAAACTAATGGAAACCATCTCTTCCATTAATTTCCAGGCCAGCTCCCCCTCTCCTCCTCCTACCCAGCCCCCCACTGCTGCTCCCAGCTTTCGTCAAATTTTCAAAATGGCTAACCTGGTTAGAAATAATCATAATAATAAAAAAGGATGGATGAGGTCTGACTACTAACATTGTTGCTGTTAGCAGCAGGATTTCAGCCATAAAACATGAAGCAAGGGAGGCATTGACCTTTCCGCTGTTTGAAATGAATGGAGACATCAATATCTATTGTTTTGTGGCATTGACCTCTGACGCTCTCAGTTCGCCCTCCCCTTTCTTTTTTTTTTAATTTCCCCCTGACACTGGAGGAAAGGGGTCAGTCTGTACCATCTATTGATCCCAATCTTACTTGGTGATAGGGAAATAATTAGAATTTTAAAGATCTCTGCTGCACGCTGGTGAAATACGTACACAGAGGCACAGGCTAAGCCCCCGCTTGCCATGTTGTGTTCTCCCCCCTTCCTTGCAGAGATCCAAAGCTCTGAGATCTGAAGGAAGGCAGATCAATATAGGTTTAATCATGACGGGGGTTTTATTTCAGTTTTTTAAATAGTAAAGTGTAACATTTTATGTTAATGTTGTCGGAGCCTGGCTGCCTGGTGCCTTGTTTTATTTATTCTTTTAAGTAGCCCCTTCTTTTGTGAACTTCATCTATGTACAGAGAATGTGAAATCAGGCATTGCTAATTAGCTGTATGACAATTAAGTAATGTAGCACAAAACCATTAGGACACTGGATTTGTTTTTGAAGTTTGTCCTTTGAAGTGGAAGCTGGAACTCCCTGCCCAAGGCTGCTGGGGAAAATGTTTTTCTATCAAAACTTTCTTTGAAAATAAAATGTCAGTGTAAGAGTCCCTATTTCTGTCGTCTCTCCCTTTAAACAGCGGGTGGAAATTGTTTCTCCTTGTAAAAACTGCTGGCATTGATAGAAAGGGGAATTCAGGAAAGCATTACATGGGCAGTTGGTCTCCAAACACCCCCAATTCTGCTAGAGATATTACCAAAAATTCTTTTTAGCTCCTTGAAAGGGAACGGTGCCACGCTAGGAGAGAAGACCCAGCTCACAACTCTGAAGATGGCAAAGGGAGGTGGTACTAAAAGTGGGGGTTCATCTGTGACTCCCCAGGTGCCATCAGGGTGACAGCCTGGTCACAGATCCCTGCGGGCTCCTGGGTTCGGGCTCCTCCGTCCGTGCGCTCGTTTGACGCTTGTGTTTGCATCTGGCCCTTTGTCCTCGTGGTGAGTCCAGTTCTGGATGTGCAACTTTCATGTACGCTGGTGGCATGTAAAACTTCAAATAAAGAGTGGAACATTTGGAAGCAGCTCTGTCTCCTTGCCTCCTGCCTCCCTCTCCATGTGGAGCCTCCCGTGGGGAGCGCTTGGGCGCTGCCAGGTAAGGTGTGTGTGGGCAGGGCTGGGCCTGGGTGCAGCCCCAGTCCTGCTGCACTGGGAGTGCTGGGATGAGCACTTTTGGGGTTACAGCCCTGTTCTCCTGGGTTTGGGGATGCTGTTGTGTGGTGTTTGTGGCTGTGGGCGCAGCTGAAGAAGGAGCTACTCCGTGTTTAGGAAATGTTTCTCCTCCTTGGATCTCTGCACATCCAGCTGCTGAGCTGTGGGACAGAACGTTCAGTACCAGCTTGGGTGGGGACTGGAGCAGCCTGGTCTAGTGGAAGGTTCCCTGCCCAAGGCAGCAGGGTTGGAATGAGATGAGCTTTGAGTTCCCTTCCAACCAGAGCTATTCTGGGATTCTGTAACCATTATCCCTGGGTAAGTGACTCACAGTGACACAAGGAGGATCCATTTCTCTGAGCAACCCCAGGCCACCACCTACACTTCTCTCTGACAGCTCCAGCCCCTGGACAGCAGACAGGACCTGCACCACTGCTCTGTGTGAAGCCAAGGGCTAAAATCAGGTGCCTGGTGAAATGTGAGCTGGGATGGCCAAAATGCCATCAATGGCACCGTGGCTGCCTGGGTTTGGCTGGGCTGGGCTGGCTGAGGCTGCAGGGAGGGGAACCTGGCATGTGGGAATGGCAGGGTGGGTGCTCATGGTGAAGGAAACTCCTCAGGCATTAACCTGCCTTGGAGCAGCACTTGTGCCCTGGCAGCCACCTCTGGGCCCTGGATCCTGAGCTCTGCAGGGGTGGCTGAAAGGCACTGCCACCCACACTGAGGGGAGTGGGATGGCTGTGCTGGGGCTGCACAGTCCTGGGCTCGTCTGTGTGATCAGTGCTCAAGAAAACGTGCACCCTGTGGAGCTGTGTTGCTGTTCTCAGGGATGGTGGTGCACAGAGAAGCCAGGCTTCAGCACCTTCATTGAGTCAAAAAAAATCCACAAAATAAACACACAGGAGGAGCAGCTTGGTGGAAAAAGGTGCAGCTCATGTACTCACGTGCTTAATTCACCTCACCCCAGGTAGGTGAAGTAGAGAAAAGCCTCAGAACTGGGTGTGATCAGTTTTAAAAAGGTGAGTGAGTCCATGCAGGACTTGTGGGACTGTAGGAGAGCCTCTGTGCTGGGATCTGCCTGCAGTGATCCAAGGTTTTATTCCCACAGGGAATCATGGGCTCTCCTCTGTTTTTCTGTTCTGGCAGGTCTGCTCACCCAGGCATGGAGTGCAGACCCTCCTTCCATCCCTCCTGTGCTCGTGTTTAAGTTATGGATTTTATTGTTCCAATAACATTTATCTAAAAGTGCTTTGGGGGGAGGGAGGAAAGAGATAAGGAGGGAGGAGGCTGAGGAAAGAATGTGCTTTTGGACTCTGCTAAGCCTCCATCTTATTGCTGGGACTTGCTGAGGGGTTTTGGAATTCATGATCCCAGGGGAGGACTCAGGGGAAATGGCTGGAAGAGCTGTGGCCAGCATGAAACACTGGTGGGAGGAAACCCAGGGATAGCCTGTGCAGAGCATCCCTCTTCCCTTTTGGTACTGATCTCATGTCCTCTGCCAGCTTATCTCTTGGCAAGGAGGGACCTGACTCAGTTTCCAGGAAGGAGAACTGGGGTGGAGGTGTGGGAATGCTGAGGGTGCAGAGCTCAGCTTGGCACAGGGGGAGATTTTCTGCTCAGATGTCTCAGAGTGTTTCTGGGTTTGGCCTCACCTGCACAGCCGTGAGGTGGGCACATGGAGTAGGGATGTCAGGGAAAGGGGGAAAGGCCCTGGTTCTTCCACTGCTGGGACATTCTCTGGGAGGTCTCCAGGAATGGGATGGCAGGAGGAGAGGTCCTCTGGGTCTGTGCTCCAAGTGCAGCTTCACCTCCAGGTGAATTTGGGAGCAGTTTGTGCATCCCTGGCGCTGGTGTGGAGAGGAGGGAGTGGGCAGGAGAGAGGCCAGATTGCTTCAGCTCCCAGAGGTGAAGGATGCCTGTGGCCACAGGATGCAGCTGGCAATTCCCAAGGTGCTGATTTTGGGCTTGGTCCTTCCCAGCCCCAGAGCTGGCCTCTCCCAGGGGCTGGCAGATGGGGCAGAGCTGGAGGATTCCTGCACTGCACGAGGGAGTGAGTGAGGTTCTGCCCATGGGGAGGGGTGGAGAGTCTTGGGGAGGGTCAGGAGAGGAGGAGTGATGGTGTCAGGCATGGATGAGCTGTAGCCCTCTGGTCCAGCCCTTTCTGTGCCTTTTGGTGGCCACCAGAGTGGACTCCAGGGCCCCATTCCCATTTCACTGTGCTTGAATTTGGTTTTTGGTGTGGTGGTGAAGGCTTGCATGGAGAGAGAGAGCCATGGCAAGTGGAGAAGAGAAGGAAAAGGATGAGCTTTCTTTTTCCTAGGAAGCACAAATGGATGGAGCAGAATTTCTGAACAAACAACTCTCTCCTCCCTGTCTCCTGGAAGCTGCATTATCAGAGCACCATTACTGTCCTCTCTTCTCCTTCCCCCCACCAATGAACAGGAATTAAAAATACAACTAATAAAACCCTTTTACTTTCTCCAGCAGGAGGAAAGAAAAAAAAAAAAAAAAAGAAAAAAAAGCAAAGCAGCCTTGAAAATGCTAAAGGACATAAAGGGCATTCATGAAAGGGTTGGATGGTGGTTATTGCAGCAGGGGGAAAAACATTATTTCACTGTGTAGATAAAAGGAAGTGGAAAAGCAGCATATTTATAGCTGGGGAGCCTGGATTCCTTGTTAAGCTGCTATTATCAAATTAATGTCAAAATGCATCAAACAGGCACGAGTGTTCTGGGCCCCTTATGCAAAGTGCTTGCAAATTGGTTACAAATACATTTGTTTACAGGGGACGAGGCAGGAGCGAGCTAATTAGTCATTGTAACAGGGCTGTTTTGTGTCTTTTTTTTTTTTTTTCCTTTTTTTAACATTTTTTTGGCAATTACACAAACAAGCTGTTTTGAAGTATAAATACACGCTGCATTACAGCCCCTTTAAAAGGGAATCAAATGGGAATTGTGGGATGCAGAGGGCTTGGTGTGAGTGGTGAGGAGCATCGTGGTGGAGCGTGGCTCTCTCCTGCCTGGATGCAGCAGGAGTGCCACACTGGGCTCTGGGATGTGATATGGAAAGGGAACAACAACAACTCCCATCCCTGGCCATCAGGAGGATGGGATGTGGGTGGAAAGGGAACAGCTGGGGTTTGGGTCCTCTGAAGGGGCTGAGCCCCTCATTTGGGGCACGGTGCTGTTTTCATGCAGGACCTTTTGAGGTTTCAGCTGCCCACCTCTGGCATGGGAATTCCCTTTGGGCCTGGGATGTTTTGGGGTGTTTTGGTGTCAGCAGCAGCTGCCAGCTCAGGTGTGAAGCTCCCTGTGCCCAGCTGGTGGGCACTGAGATGGTTTTGGAGGTAGAGAGCATCCCGTGGATGAGTGAAGAAAGGAATCTGGTGTGAGCTCTCCCAGGTGAACGTGTCCTCAAGGCTTCTTTAACAGAACCACAGGCTGCACCTCCCAAACCCATTAATGAGGAAGGGAAACAGGAGAGCTTATCTGATCCTCAGTGTGGGAATGGTTGGGGAATTTGGTTGGGGGGCAGATGGAAACTTCCTGCTGCCCTGCATCTTAATACATCCATTTCTGGGAGTAAATCACACCTCTGCCACTCAGGGAAGCTGCTAATTGAATCTGCTCTGGTGGGAGAGGATAAAGCCAAGAGGCATCTACCACCATTATTTTTAATTTACTCAGAAAGAGAAAAGAGAGAGGAAGGAACAAGTTGTGCCCCTCTCGTGCTGGAGGCCCTGACATTTCTTGGCAGAAGGTGCAAAAACCCCGCGGCTGCTTCTCCTTTTGGATTTGCTTGTGGTAAATCTGCCCTTCAGGCTGAAATAACCCTTCTGAGCAGGTCTTGCACCCCCAGAGGTGCTGGGAACATTGAGATAATGCCATCATAAACCCCTGTTGTGGGTGGGAAGAGGAGGAGAACATCTCAGAGGACCAAGAGCAGTGGAGAGGGCAGGGCTTTCCCCAGCCTCCAGCAGGAGCTCTGAAGTTTGCACCAGCTTTTACTCATTTAAAACTCATTGCCATTTTTTGCCTTGTTGGCTTTGGTGGGCTCATTTGCCATGGGGAGGGTGACCCACTCCACTGGGATCCGGGTCTGTGATTTTGAGGAATGTTCCCACTTCCAGCATAATCCTACCCCTGCCCTACAAGCTGTGGGGGCACAGCTCAGCTGCTCAGCAAATGCAGGAGCAGCTTGTTGTAATCAGGCTCTGCCTCGTGCCCAGGTGTTCCTATCAGGACCTGTCTCTCCTCATTCATGGCAGGGCTCTGGTGTGCCCTGGTTTGAGCAGTTGCTGTTTCACACCTGCTCTTCTAATCCAGGGGTGTTCCAGCCTCTCCTTGCTCTGATAGTTGGGAGCAGACCTGGAATTTCCACTCTCTGGTCACCCTTTCCCTTGGAGAAGGCCATGGAGCATGATGGATTTGCCTTGGTGGGAAGGGATGATGGGGCACAGACCTGTGCTTGATTTCCTTCTCCACCGTTAATTAACATAACGAGGGTGCAGCTTTTCTCGGAATCGAGCGTGGCAGTGACTTCCAGGCTGCCTGCTGAACCCTGAGTTTCCAAATGTGCCCAAAGTACACCTAAAGACCTTCCTTGGTGTGTTCTTGGACGTGTTCCTCAGCATCCTCCTCTCCCATGTCCAGAGGGATGGAAGTGGAAGCGCTGCCTTCAGTTCTGCCTCCTGTATCCCCAGACTGAGGTGTCCAAGGTTTCAGAGGAAAACATCACAGCTGTCCTGCCCTCGTGCTTGTTGAGCTGGAGGGAAAGGATGGAGCTGTTTCCTGGAGGCTGGTGGGCAGGAATTGTGTCCTGGGCATGGAGTGATGATGCCCTGGGTGTGGGGGCAGAGCAGGGCAGGAGCGTGGTGCCCGATAGGGCTGCGGGCGCTGCCGGAGGTTCGGGGTGCCCCAGCATCCTCTTCCTCTCCCACGTGGGCAGCACGAGGGCTCAGCTGGCTGCCGAGGGATGTGGCCTCTCCTGATAAGAGGCTCTGGTTCCTGCTGCTGCAGATTTACAGCCTGGGCTTTCTCTGGGGTGATTTACCGCGGCTCAGCGCGGCTGCTGCTTCCCTCCCCGGCCCGAGCCTGCGCCGGGAGCTGCGGCTGCCTGACTCAGCCAGGGGGAGGCAAAGGCTCAGCCGAGCTCACCCCACGCTGGGACACAGCTGGGAGCAGCTCTCTGTCACCTGTGGCCTGGAGAATGTCCCCATGGCAGCATGGGGAGGGCTGGGACAGTCAGGCTCATCCCGTGGCAGCAGGGATGCTGCAGCCTGTCAATCCCCAGTGCCACGTGCTGGAGCCCACCCAGCTCACAGGGGACCCATGTGGGAGACCCAGGACCACCAGCAGCCCCAGGAAGCAATGCCTGCACTGCCCACTTGTTTTCCATGTGTCCCTTTGATACAGACAATGCCAGGAGGGATGAGCTGCAGCGGGCGAGGAGGGGAGGATGAGGAAGGGAAGGTCAGATGCCATCACTGCATCCCTTCCACGTCCCAGCTCCTGCCTGGGTGAGCTTCCCAGCTCCTCTGGTTTGTTTTAGAGGCAGCATGGGGGCCCCAGATCCCTGCACACCCTCCACGCTCTGGGTTTTATTGGCATGTGGAAATAGTTTTGTGTGGTTTCAGATCTGGCTGATGGCTGACTCTCCCGCTGCCCTCCCCCCAAAAGGGCTGACAACCACGGCGACCCGACCGCACTCCTCTTCCTCCCTCTTTCTTCTTCCTCCCCACATTGTTCTCCAAAATCCCAGCTGCTGCTTCTCCCTCCTCCCTTTCCTCTGCTCTCTCATCAGCTGGGATGGATCTATCTGTGTTTTGTATAAAAGCTCTTTTTTGTTGTCTGTACTTCTCCCCCCATCCTCTCCTTGGGCCGTGCAGGGACAGCTCTCCTTGTCACCCCCAGGCTGGCAGTGGCACAGGGGGAAGCCTTGGCAGGGGTGAGGGCATCAGCATCTCCAGAGTCCTCATTTTGTTTCTCTGACAGAGAAACTTGGCAGATCCTGGGGCCAGAGCCACCACATTCCTCCCTTATTTCTCACTGGTGGAGCACAGACGTGGGGGGTTCCTGGTGAGCCAGGAGGGATGGGATGGGGCAGGGCAGGTCTCCTCGTGTCCCTGGGCTGCTCCCTGATCCACCACAGGCTCGGGGTATTGATTTTATGGTGTATTTATGTGCCAGTGCCTGGCTGCAGCTCCCACCAGCCCGGCCCAGCTTCGTTCAGGCAGCCAAGCAGATCCCAGGGACCCTCTGGCATCAGCAGGAGCCTCCACCCTCTTTGTGGGGACCCTGGGAAGGGGCTGAGCTGTCCCTGGCTCCTTGGTGGGGTGGGTGCTGAGGTTCCTTCTGTGGTTCCTTGTCCCCCAACCCTGGGAAAGGGGGTGCAGTGGGCAGAGACCAAGCAAGGGCTGGAGAGCCACTGGAACCTGAAGGGAGGATTGGTGTGAGCTGGTCAGGGAGTCCCCAGTGTCCCCATCACCATTCCTGGCTCCCCTTCCCAGTGCTCAATGGCTTTTTCCACCTCCAGTCTCCCCACCCAGCATGATGAAGGCTCCTGGGCAGCCTCAGGAACTCTCCTGCACTGCTGAGCCCTGGGGTTGTTCCCTATTCCCAAACCTCTGCCGTGTCCCCACTCCTCCAGGAACACTGGCTGTCCCCCTGCCAGTCTGCAGCGTGTAACAAATCACTCCTGCACCAAATTTGGGTGAAATACCATGGATTAACTCACCAAGACTGCACAGGCTGTCCCAGCTGAGATGGAAATGGCTGCATGCTGAGGATCATCCTGGGATGCTCCTGAGGAACATCCTGGGAGTCAGCAGGGGCCAGGTGAGGGTGAGGAGCATCTGGAGGAAGGCAGCAGGTGACACCCACGAGCGAGTCCCTCCCAGCCAGTGGGAAAATCTGTGGGCTTCATCCTGGCTTCATCCTGCTTTGGGTGGGCTCTGGCAGCCTGGAGAGCAGCTGGGGGGGGTCTGGATCCCCCTCCTTCCCTGTGGGACTGCTCCTCCGAGCCAGCATCTCCCCAGGTAACCACTTTCCTCCTTTCTCTGTTTAAAGATCATTTTAAATGCATGACTGGCAATTCAAGGGAAAACAGAGGAATGGTTGGTGCTGCTGAGGATCTCAGCCCAGCCAGGGGAGATGTGTTCCTTTTGTGGAATCAAACATCCGTCAGGGAACAGTCATGCAAATTTATTTCTCTTTTCTTCTTTGTTACCTGTTCCATTGATCCGGAGCCTGTAGCAGTTGGCTCATGGAGAGCCAGGTTTGTTAATTCAGGAGCTTGCAAAGCCTCAGTCGGTGAGGAGGGGACTTTGCAAAGCTCCTGGCTCTGGGGACACTTTGTGTCATGTGTGGGGACCGTGGCACTGGGACACATCCCTCCAAAGGAGAGGGGAAAGGGCTTTGCTGTGTCCCTGGGCACTGAGCAGAGCTGGAGAGGCCCTGGGAAGGCAGGAGAGGGCTGCCAGCTCTTCCCACCACAGGAAGGGACAAGGACACTTGGTCACACTGCTGGGACTGTCACCACCAGCCCTGAGGAGTAAACGTGAGTTAAACCCTTAAAATCACAAGGTGAGCTTTAAAATACCCAGCTGTGAGATTGTATTTGATTTTATCGCTATCATCAGACTCTTCAGGCCATCTGGATGTTTTCAGGGAGGTGCAGGGTCCGTGGTGTGCCCATGCTGCAGGGAGGTGACCCCAGCCTGGCTGTGCCAGGGGAAGGTGCCAGGCTGCCCCGCCTGCTCTGAGTCTGCAGAGGATCCCAGCTGGTTTGGCTTGGAAGGGACCTTAAATTTCAAACCCCCAGGTTGCTCCAAGCCCTGTCCAACCTGTCCTTGAGTCTTCTCCTCCAGCAGTCTCCTCTCCTGGGAGTGAGGAGCAGATGGAGCTGCCTAGGGAAGGGCTGGAGGCTGCTGCTCTCACTGCTGCAGGGGATCTGCTCCAGGCAAGGGGAGAGCCAACCCCTCCTTGGAGCAGGAGCAGGTCCAGTCTGTGAAGCCTCCCTGTGACATTCCCTGTATCCCTGCAACGCTGCTGCTCTTATTTCCTGCTGGAAGCACTGCTTTGTCCTTCAAGAAAATTACTTTTTTTTTGCTTGAATTGAGTGGTTTGGTATTTTTTCCTTGCAAAGCCCATCTCTGTGTGTCTTCACTGCAGGTAGTGGGGGCCAAGCCCTTGGCTGACGACTCCAGATGAGTTAAGACGCCCGTGGGTGTCCCCACCACGTGGGTTTGTGGAGGAGCTGGGACAAGCAGGGAGATGCCTCATTAAAGCAATTTGGGAGACGCTCATCCGCACCGAAATCTGAATTCGTTCTGCTCGCGCTGTCTCTCCTCCATCTCCTCTTCCTTGAGCAGAGGAATTTGCTGCTAGGGAGCAGAAAGCACAGGGATGTCCAGGGGCTCTTGGCTGGGAAGGGAGAGGGTGGAAATCCAGCTCTGCTCCGGTGCCGCGGCGCTCCCAGAGATGGGAAATTATCCCAACAGCACCCGTCCTCTGCAGCCACCCCCTCCCCCGACCAGGGTTTCTCCTGCTCTTTCAGGTATTGCCTCCTTTCCCCGGGCTTTTCCTCAGCCCAGCAACGTCTTGTCTGAATAATCCACCTAAAAATTCAGGACGGCGAATAAATTCGGGATAATTGCTGAGGGCTCGCGGGCAATCCGCTGCCAGAGCACGGCTGAACTCCTGCTGAATTATTTATCTGCTAGGAATTATTGGCCCTGCCCTGCTACGGAGGAAAAGCTCCTTCCCAACCTTTGCCTGATGGATGGCCTGGCTGGGGGCGACTCTCTGGGTGCTGCCTCAGCCTTTCCCAGCTCCCTGCTGCTCTGCTGGATGCCTGGGCAATTCCTAAAGCTTTGGGGGACATTCAGGTCTTGTTCCCAAATCATCTGTGGCTGCAGAATTCCATCTCTCCGTGGCCATCACGCTCTGCCTCCCCCTGTGAGATGGAGAATCTTTGGTTTGGGGAGATGGAAAAGGCTCTTTGCTGATCTTCCAGCCTGCAAGGCCTGGAAAGAGCTGCTGATGGAGTCACAGATGGAGCCAGAGCAGGGATACAGGCTGGAGATTTCCTGTCTTCGATGTCATATCTCTGTGAAATGATCCCTGGAGGTGTCCTTCACCCCGCTCCATCCATGAGGATGTTCCTCATCCCACGCTGCAGCAAATGCCTCTGGGCTGAGCCAGCTGCTGGGAGCTCCCTCCTCCCCATGGATGAGGGGGTGATGGCCTCTGTGGGATCCCACTGCCCACTCCTCCCCCCGGGAAACACAGAGAAATGACCCTCAGAGGTGAGGAGCTGCTGGCCTGGGCTCATCAATCTCCATTTGCATCCAAAGAAAAAGGAAAAAAAAAAAAAAAAAAAAAAAAAAGAGAGATTTAGGAGCAAGATCAATATTGAAAGAGCCTGGTTTTTTTGCTTTTCCCTGTCCTCTTCTGGGGGTGGGAAACTCAAGGCAGGTACTGGGAGTAAATCCTCCTGGCTACCTGGGTGTAAATCAGGAGGGAGATGATGGATTGCTGGCAGCCCAGCCTGATTTACACTCCCGTGTCTGGTCCCTGCAGGTGGCCCTGGAAGGGGATGGAGCCACCACCACCTCCTGCTGCTGCCAAGGTGGGGCTGGGGCTGCTCTGGGGGCGACTTTCCTGAGCTTTCTCAACCCAGGGCAGGGAATTTAGGGCGTTTTGCTTTGCCTCTTTCTGCTGGAGCCCAGCAAAGGACATCCCCTGGGACCCAGCGCCAAAGAGAAGCAACGCCCTGCTGGGGGCTGGCTTTGTGGCTTGGTGGGGAAAGAGGCTTTGGGGTGATTTTTTGGGCTTTTCCCCCTCCATCCCTTCTCCTGTCACATCCCAGGAGCCGGCGAGGCTTGCTGGTGGCAGGGTTGGTGTATCCATGGAAGAGGAGGAGACCCTTTGGAAAATCCTCCTCCGAGAGCTTTGGGGGTGCTGTCCCAGCCCCGGGGCTCCCCTCTCCGTGTCCCTGGCCCCGGCAGGGCTGCAGCAGGCACGGGGAGCTGTTGTTATTCCTCTCATGCAGCGGGAAGGATTTCTGCGAGTGCCATAACCCATCACGTGGGCAGAGCCTGGGTGAGCTCTAATTGCTTCTATTTGCATAACGAGGCGAGGCTCAGCATCCTGCTGATATTTGAAAGAGGAAAATCAAAATCAGCTCTAGATAAACAACTCCCCCCCCACTCCCCGATCCCTGCCCCCCGCTCCTAATTTGTGCATTTTTCTCCCTTAATGCAGGTTTTTCATGTTTTTGGTCTCCTCGGGGGCAGCGAGACCCCCCCAGGACCCCTCCCACGGGGCTGGGGGTGCTGCCCCTCCCCTGGCCGAGGCGAAGGAGGCTTTCCCTGGGGTGGTTGGAGGCTCTGAACGGGAGGATCAGGCTGGATTGGGGCTGGAGAAGCGGAATCCCGGCTGGAGAGCCCGGGCTCAGCGGGTTCTGCCGGGGCTGAGTGGGGCTGGGGGAGCCCAGCAGATGCCACTGCAGCCCAGTGCCACCGCAGCTGGCCCTGTCAGCTCCTGGGAACCTGCCCAGGATGGGATGGGATGGGAAAGGATGGGATGGGGCAGGACCTTTCCTCACCTGTGATCCCCAGCCTGGAAGGAAGGGCTCTGTTTGCAGCCCAGGAATTGCTCCTGCTCTGGGGCCATGGGAATCTGGAAGAAGGTGCAGAAGGACCTGGAAAAAGGAGGTGACATCCCCTGGCTGTGCTGTGACGCCAGCCATGCCCCTCTCTGAGCCATTTTCCCCACACGCCCACAGCCCAGAAGCATCCCTGCTCCTCCTGTCCCCTGGTGTCCCCAGGGTCCTTCAGCCAAACCTGGCTGTCCCCTCGGCCCTGGGAGGACCCTGGGCATTGCCAACCCTTGTGTGGCCCCCATGGCTCTGGGGGGGCAGTTCTCCTGGCTGGGATTCTGGGGTTCTTGCTCACTCGAGGCCAGGTAACAGACACCAAGCACTAATATGTTGTGTCCCTTCCTTGGGGGATGAGGAAAGTGGGCTCCTTCCTCCTCCTCTTCCTCCCCAGCACGAGGGCTGGTGTCCTCTGAACCCTTTGCTGCCCTTTGGGGGAGAAGTGCTGACTCCAGATGTTTCCCTAAATGAGAACCTTCTGCAAACAGTGCCGGATTAGATTAGATTTTAGGAAGAAATTCTTCCCCGTGAGGGTGGGGAGGCCCTGGCACAGATTCCTAGAGAAGCTGTGGCTGTCCCTGGATCCCTGGCAGGGCCCAAGGCCAGGCTGGATGGGGCTTGGAGCAACCTGGGACAGTGGGAGATGTCCCTGCCATGGAATGAGAAGGGCTTTGGGGTCCCTTCCTTCTGGGAGTCAATGATTTCTGCTTTTTTGGCCCATTCAGGGATCTCCAGCCTGCAGTGGGGCTGGGAGGATGGGGCAGACCTGGCTGCATTCCCCTGAGCAGCATTCACTGCTCCCTCTGCTCTCCTGCATCCCTGTCCTGGACCATGAAAATTCCCTTTCCCTTGGCTCTCGTGGTGTGTGAAAACCCCTGGTCATGCCAGTGGGGCAGCAAACTTTCCCCCAGCCCCTCCTCATCCTCCAGATCCCACAGAAGCTGCCTGGGGCAGGATGGAGAAAAGGAGAAGGACCCTCAAAGGTGGAAAGAAATCTCTGCTGCAGCTCTTAAAGGTGGGGGGAGAAAAGGAACCAGAGGGGCAGGAGGTGCACACGGGGGCTGTGTGCACACACCAATTTTCCATCAGGCTGATGAAAGGACCAGGAGTTCTTGAAGCTGAAGCCAAGGTGAGGAACCTGTGGCTGTCCCAGGGGTGCTGGGGGCATGAACTCTTTACTCAGGAGCAGCAGGGATGCTGTGCCAGGCGCTGGGGCATTCGGCTCTGGGTTGGGTTTCAGCATCCCAGCCTGTGCTATGAGCAGGGATGCTCAGGCACCTCATCCCCACGCTGGCCCAAGGGGGTGCAGGATGGAGAGGGTTTCCCTCCTTGCAGGGCCTCTGGCTGAGCTGGGGGTGCTGGGGCTCCCCAGGGCTTCAGTGGAGCAAGCACAGCCCCAGCTGCAATCCCAGCAAGATTCCAGCTGGGAATCTGTGGCTCTGAGCTGGCCTGGGCAAGGGTTCCCCATCCCAGCTAAAGGTCTCTGGTGCCTCCTGCCCCAGCAGCAAGAGGATTTTTCCTGCTCTCGTGTGGAAAAGCATCTCCCAGTGCCATCACACAGCTCCTGCTGCCCTGCCTGGGGTCTCCCTTGCACCTCCAAATTTCCAAATTTCCAAGGGCTTCCTGGGCTCTCTGTTCTCCCCCTCCATGTTGTGTTGGGGATTTGTATTTCATTCTTATTTATCTCTCTGTAGGTTTGTCCCTGTCATTGCTGCTGTTCCTGGCTTTCCAGCAGGTTTGCTCTGCAGAGAGCTGCAGGTTGGCTATGAAATATGACAAAGCGTTCATTTAAATGCACACCATGATGCTGGTGAGTCCATTAGGGGAATTAATTTGAATGGTTGGCGTTTAATAAACAGCCTCGTCCCTCCTCTCCACACACATTCCCCACCTCAGCATTGCTGGCAGCTTGGAAGGGTTAAAAAAAACCCCACATGTGGATATTGGAGGGAGAGGGGAGCAGGTATCAGGGTCGGGAGGGGGGGAATAATAAAAGAGATCTGGTGTTGCACGAGGAATTGCAGTTCGTTTTGTTCACAGTGAAAAATAAAGCACATGTGGAAGGGGTTTGGGCTCACAGGGTGTTTGGTGCATGGAGAAAACGGGGAGGGGGGACAGGGGGGACAGGCTCTGGCCACAGGGTCCCAGCCTGGCCCCGAGCACGCCGGGCTGGGGGAGGAGAGGGGGCTCCAAGGACGTGGCTCCCCATATGGTGTGTATTACAAGCTCCTTTCTAGTTGTAAAGATTAATTTAAAGCCTTTCTCACCTCCCCCCCATCCCTCTTCCATTGACAAATGAACATCTGGGCTGAATGCTGCCCAGATCCTAATCAAAGCATTTTTCCAGGGCCGTTGTCTGCCTTTATGGCTATCTGCTCTTCGGATGCTCTGCAGTTCCAATGCACTTGGCAATTCAGCCTGTAAATACCCCTCTCCAGGATTTATGATTGGGGATAATGTGATTTTTTTTTTTCTCTTTGCCTCTGGATTCGTTTGTTTGGTTTAGTTAAACGACATTTCCTTGTCTCTGCACAAGTGAGAGCACGGAGGGAATTTTCTTCCCTCCCCTCTTTGCAGGGAGTTATTAGCAATGAGCAAAAGTGGCTTTTTTGGGGGGGCTGATGGGCACACTGGGGTGGGATGGGGGGGGGCAAATCCAGCCCTGAATCCCTGAGGAGCACCCCTGGTCATCCCAAATCATCTATTTTTTCCTACAGGAGGTTGTTTTTGAGGTTTTTTGAGAAAGCAGCTTTTCACCAAAGCAGAGCTGAGCTCTTTCCACAATATTCAAGGGCTTCTTCATCAGGGAGAGGCAGCACAAGACACAGCCCAGTATGGAAAAGCTGTTTGCTCCCCAAAATGAGGCTCAAGAAGCCAAATGAGATGTTTGAAAACCAGGGAGTGCTGTGGCTGGGATCCCATTCCCACCAGACTTGATTTTTTCCCCTGCAACCTCCAGTTTGGGAGTTAAAAGATTAATACATAAAATCTAGCTAAGATATTGAATAATGTTTGTCATGCCCCAGGTGCTGTAGGAAAGGATGGTGCTTGAGCCAGAGAAAAAAGGCAGGAAAATCCCTTTAGGGCAAATACAGGGAGGTGGAGGCGTTGTGGCATGGGGTCCTGTGCTGGTGCCTGTCCCTGAATGAGGAGGGAGCTGGGAAACACAGAGCTGATGGGTTTGGGGCATATCCTGAGTGTATTTACTGCTGCAGAAATCCTGCCTCCAGCACCTGGGCTTCCCCTTCCCTCTGAGCATCAAGGGCTTGTTGCTTTTCCCAGTGGATGCTTTAAGGAAGGTGTGAGAGTTCAGTCCATTTAAACCACCAAGGAGAGGCTGTGTTTGCACAGAAAGTGTGCAGGGTGATGGCACCAGTAATTTAAAATGTTCTCCTGAACGAGATAAAAAAAAAAAAAAAATCACTGGTGTGGAAAGTACTTGGCTGTTCCTCCTGCAGGAAAAGGTGCAACCTGGATTTTGGTGATGCAGGGTTGGGTACCATCCATCACCAGGACCCTCCCCACCCCGGGGTGTCACTGGGGAAGCTGAGGAACACCACTGGGCTTGTTTTTCATAAGAAACTCTGAGTTTCCCACAAATACTACGAGCCAGCATGAAGCAGGCCAATCCCTGCTAATGGGTCTGGGATTGTGGAGAGCCAGGGCTGGGCTCCTGAAGGATGTGGGGCTGAAATGACCCCAGCACCAACCCTGGATGAGGACAGCCAGAGGTAGGGAAGCACCTTCCTGAGCAGCCAGAGGAGACTTTGGGCAGAATTTTAATTTCTTTGCGTTTTTGCTGTTGGTTTTTAGCGCACTCAGCACCTCTTGTCTCTTTTCCATCCCTTTCCCCCCAGATGAGCAGTATGACAGCGAAGCCTGGTGTCAGCCCACGGGGACAGAGCAGCCCTGGGGCTGAGGGCAGGGGATTGATGGAGTTCCACAGCAGCACAATCCGTCACTGGGGTCACCGCAGCGGGGTGAGGTGAGGAGGAGGGCTGGATGCTGAGGGGCATCGTGGCCAAGGAGGTTTTTTGGGAAGAGGGAGGAGAAGGTGTGGAAGGTGTTGCGGAGCCTTCCTCGATGTCCCCAGGGAGGAGGAGGAGGCGATTCCCGGCAGTCTCCGACCTCATTCCCCTGCAGGGCATCGGGAGGGGGCGGCCGGGGCCCGCTCCGAGCGGGGATTTGCAGCTGAACACTGCTCAGAAAGTCGCTCCCAGCCTTTTCTCATTTCTTTCTGGATTTAAGGCAGCTTCCAAATTCCTGCGCAGCCAAATCCTGCCTGGGACTGCCAGGAAAGCCGGCCAGCAGCAAGTACGTGCCGTTTGTGTACCCAGAGCACAGCCAGGGTCGCTGTTATCCTGCGGGTGATGATGATGATGATGATGATGATGGAGCTCCAGCCCTCCCCAGGATGTGACCCCGGCCCTTCCCGGGACCCCCTGCCCTGGGTGCTGCCCGGGTGTCACCTCTCCATCATCACTGCCTTTTTATACACTGAAACAGCCCAGCCCAGATTCCCTAAACTTCACTGCCCTCCCCGTAACCTCCCACCCAGCCGTGGAAGGAACCACGCTGGATTCGTGCACTCCCGATGGGATTTACGATCCCGGGGATTTCCTGCGCTGCCTGTCATCGCTCTCCCCCCTTTCCCACCAACAACAAACCGCACCTGTTTGTTTTGGGGCACTCCTTCCACGTTTCTTTATGTATTTTTATTTCTGCCTGCCTCAGGAAGGTTTCAGGGGGCAGCGGCAGAGCAGTGAAGCAGCGCCGAGGTCACAGTGAAGGTCACAACTTTGGTCCTTATGGGAATGTCAGTGGCTGGGGAAAGGGGGATTGGGAAAACCTTGCATCCCTGCATCCCCGAGGCGTTTGGGAATTCCATGGAAGCCACCCCAGCGTGACCCCAAAGCAGCCCTGGGAGGGCTGAGAGCAGGGCATGGAGGGGCTGCACCCTCAGCATCCTCCCGGCAATGCGCAGCCGGCTCCGGCCAAGCCCACCCATGGGACGCCTGATCTGCTCTTTCCACTGGTGACTCATGGAAAAACCACTTGTTTTGCAGCGGCGCTCGGCATGTCGGGTGATCCTGCCTCCCTGCCTCGCTTGTCTGTCCTTTCTTTAAAGGATCCTTGGTATGAAGACCAACGTTGGTATGAAGGATCTGGGATCCCGACATTCCCGCAGAGCTCGCTCACCTGAAGGCGTTTTCCCCTGGATGTGTGCAGGGCTGGCTGTGCAAGCCACGCTCCATCAGCTGCCTGGGAGGCAGCCTGGTCGCGCTCCCAGGGTTGAATTTTTTGGGGATTAGTATTTTTGAGTGGCTCTTATACAACGGCGCTGGAAGCTTGGAGGGTTTCCACCGGCTCCTCGCGTGTTGGTTTCCACACTCCTGCCAGCACCGCCGGCTGCGCGGGGCCCCCCCAAATCTCTCCACAAGGTTTGTGGCACAGCTGGGAGTGATGGGGCTGGGGAGTCATCCAGGCTTGTCCTGGATGTCCCCACTGTCCCCAAGGCTAGGCAGGACACGGAGAAGTGAGACCTCGCTGTGCGGCTTGGCTTCTTGATGCCTTGTAGGACACAAGCAGGATCCATTGGTAGATTTGGGTTAAAACACTCAGAATGGGAATGATGCTGATTCCCATCGAGTTCCCAGCACCACACTGCTTCCCAAATTCTCACCTTTCACTGCTTTTTCTCCAAGTCCTTCAGAGGGCAGAGATGGAGCACGGCCCTTTCCCAGCGGGACCGGCCCATCCCAGACCCAGCTGCAGCAGGAGTCTGGGCCAGCTCTGTATTTAACTGAATTTGCTCTTTTAAAATGTTTTTTCCTGGAAACAGGCATTGAGAGGGATGTTCTGTGGTGATCACTGCTGTGTGCCACACCTTCACCCTTTCCTCACAGAGCACTGACCATGCCACTGCTCTCTGGAAAGCATATTAGCAATTTTTTTTTTTTTGGGGGGGTGCTGGTTTAGTTTGGAATCTGGCATGGAAAATCATTTCCAACCCCCAAATTAGAAACAGAATAATAATACAGAGCCTTGTTTTGGAGGAGGTGGTGTGTGTCATCCCGCAGCAATGAGAAACTTGTGCTGGAGAGGAGCAAAGAGCTGTGATTTGTTTTTTTAACACTCCCCAAAGGACTGACGTGGCTCTGGGATCTTGCTCCTGCTCCCTTGTACCCATGGACAGTTGCTGTGGGCAGGGGGCTGTCCTTACATCATGTGAGGGGCTGTACCACCCAGTTTTGTTGTTCTTACCCTTGGTTTTGTGGAGAAAAGGGGATTGTGCCGTGTGGTTTTCTGCCTTGCCCTTCCCTAAGGAGTCGGGATGGAGAGCTGATGTTCAGGGATGGGACAGGAGCCAGTGTTTTGCCAGGCTGGGCTGGAGGGAGGGATGAGAAAGCATTGCTTTCTCCTTGGGATTTTTTTATTTTGGATGCTGTGGATTAGAGGGAATTCACTGCGAGTTGCTCTCTCTATGGTATCTCTCCCCCAGAAAACACCAAGTCCTACGAAAACCAAGTTGGACTCAGCACAGGAAGCCATGCTGAGGCTAGTACCTAGTCCTGCCCGAGATGGGCTCACTGGCAACCCCAGCATTGCCAGAAAACCCTTAAAATAATGTATTTTTAAAATTTGTGAGGGGTTTCCTCATGTATGGGAGAGGTGGCTGCTCAGCCAATTTAAATGCTGGATTCCTGTGCAGAGGAGGCTTCACCCCACTCTAGTTCTCACCCTGTGGTGAGAACTCTACACCCCAAATGTGTGCCTAAGCTGGGGTGCCCCATCTGCCTTTGGGATGTCCTCAGGACAGCTCTTGGAGGGAGAGGTCTGCATGGAGCCAGTCCCTGGGATTTAATAAGACACTTGTTGTACGTTAAATATCAAGGGCTGATAGGAAACATGTGTCCTGAGGATTAACAGCTGTGTAAAAGATAAAGCCATGAGTTAAACCTCCAAACAGGGCATTTCAAATAACGCACCACGGCTGCAATCTGCACTATTGGGGTAACCAGGAGTGGGATGGGGAAGGTAAAATGTGTATTGCAGCTCATGGTGCTCCCAAATCCTTGGGATGGGCTTGGGACTGGGTTTCCTGCCAGCAAGGTGATGCCCAGGGATGCCGGATCACACAGGGGTGACGTCAGCTCCTTCTTCCCCCATTTCTTCCTCCCTTTCCCCCTTCTTCTAATGTTTTTTTTTCTTTTTTTTTTTTTCCCAGGCCCCAGTTTCTCCCCTGTCGAGGCAAACGCTTTGGCTAATTAGCAAAACGTGTCAAAGAAAATGATTAATGTCCCGGGAGGAGGCTGAGCTGCCTTTGTGCCGGCATTGCCTGACTTCTGCTCTTAAAGGTTTTATTAAAAGATAAGGGAGCTCCTAATGGGTGAGCAAAGCATGTGCTTCCCTGGGTGTTAAAGGGTCGGGGAAGCAGGGGATGTGGGGCAGATTGGGGTCACCCTCGGGGGAGAGGAGAGGGGCTCGTGTTTCCCTGCCTCTGTGCGCCACCGTCACCGCCGTGTCTGGCCTTGGCAGGGGAAAAGACTTTAAAAAAAATGGCTGAATGCCTCCTTTATTCTTGCAGGGCAGGTAACTCAATCTCCTCAGCTGGGCCGTGAATGTTGCTGTGTTACAGGGCTCTGCCTGGCTGCACGCTCCGGGAGTGATGCTCTGGGGGGTCCTGGGGAGGAGATGCTCAGGATGGGCATCCTGGGGGGGGTGGGATGCTGGGGCTTGGGCACAGCCAGGCTCCTGCCCAGGACAGCGGTGGCAGCAGGGACAGAGGTGCTTGGGCATGGGTTTGATGGTCCCTGTGGTCAGAGAGGTGCCCATGCTCAGGCTGGAGCCCAGTGGGACATCCCTGACAATTTGCTGTGGGCTGAACCCCCATCCCAGCTCCCTCCTGGGGATCCCAGGTGGGCAGCAGAGGCACAGGAGGGAATGTGAGGCATAGTTCCACTGGGCTCCTGCCAGGACCACCATACACAGCATCCAACTGTTCTCATCTCTCATGGCTTTGGATGTGTTTTCAGCAACCCTCAAAATACTCTTCTAGCAACTCAAATCCCTTCAACCCCCCCAAAACCAGCAGCCCTTGCAGAGGGGTCTTACAAAAGGCAAAAACTTCCCAGCAGCTCCGCTGTGGGATCACATAAACCAGGGCAGGCAGTGCCACAGCATCCCTGTGCCATGCCAAAATCCCATCTGGGACATCAGCCTGGGAACAGGGAGAAGGTAAGAGGGGCGGGAGACCCACCAGCAGCACTCTGGTTGTTTTATCAAAGCAGGAGCGATTCCCAAACCCGGCAGACACTGATGTCTGAGCCCCTGGATGCACATCAGAGGGGGTTTGGGAGGGGGCACAGCTGGCAGGAGCCTCGGGAGGGGCTGCAGGAGCTGCTCTGTGAGATTTTCCTCCAGCAAACAGACCTCTGGGCTTAATAAGCTATTTGTAAAACTGGCTGTGGATAAACAAGAGGCCGTGTGTCAGGCTGAAGGCGGCCTCGCAGGGCTCCGCCGCGCGGGGTGGGACCTCAGCACAGAAATATTTTCAAGATAAACAGAGGAAAATGAGTCCTGGAGGAGGCTGGAGCCACTGGCAGCAGCATGCTGCTCCTCTCCAAGATTATTTCGGGGCAGGAACTTTCTGCACACTGCAGGGTTTTTTTTTGTGCCTCTGAAGGGAAACTCGCATGATGCTGATTTAGGAATAAACCTGAGGAGCGGTGGGCACTGAAGGCAGCAGTGAGGAGATGTGCAGAGCCCGGGGCTTGCAGGGGAGTTTTGGGCAGAGGGGGAGGAGCTGGGATGCACAGCTGCTGCTGCAGATCCCCCGGGTCAGAGCTGCCTTCCCTGGAGAACCCTTGGGCTCAGGTAACAATATTGGGTTGGGTGTGTACAGCTCAGAGAGGAGAAGGCTACAGGGAGATTTTAGATCCCCTTCCAGTGCCTAAAGCGGCTCCAAGAGAGCTGGAGAAGGACTTTGGATAAGGGCATGGAGTAACAGGACAAGGGGGAATGGCTTCCCACTGCCAGAGGGCAGAGTTAGATTGAATATATTGAATATAAGGAAGAAATTCTTTATATTCAATATAAGGAAGAAATTCCTCTCTGTGAGGGTGGGGAGGCCCTGGCACAGGGTGCCCAGAGAAGTTGTGTTTGCCCCTGGATCCCTAGAAGTGTCCAAAGCCAGGCTGGATGGGGCTTGGAGCAACCTGGGATAGGGGAAGCTGTCCCTGCCTGGGGCAGGAGGTGGAACAAGATGGTCTTGAAGATTCCCTTCAACCCAAACCATCCTGGGATTCTGTGACTCCAGAGTGAGCAGCAGAGCTGCCCTGCCCGGCTGCTGGTGCCTCCTGCCCTCCATCAGCTCCTCTGTTTCCCAGCAAAGGTAGAGGCAACTCCGTGGTGCCCCAGGGCAGGATATGGGCACTGCCCTGCTCCTGCCAGGCTGGGGAATGGGCTCCATCCTTCCATCCTCTCTATCCTTCCAGCCTCAGTGTCCTCTTCATCCTCCCCACCCATCCCTGGCCTGGGGGGGTTTGGTGCTGATTTCCTTCTCTGTTCTGTGCCTGGTTTTTAAACTCCACAAGCGTGGATTGACACCAGCCTGGGCAGAGCTGGGCTTGGGGCACCGAGGCTGGGCCAGCCCCGGCCTCAGCAGCTGAGATCTCCCAGTGTATCTCTCCTTCTCCTCCCCACCCCCAGCAAATTTAATTAAAAGTCATTCAGATTCCTTTGAAAGAAAATGTCATCCGTCGACACAATTACACTTTAACTAACCAAAGCTGTTACAGTTCCTATATATATTGGAATCAGGCTGTCGTTATTAGTTCTAAGTAAGTAATTTATTCCCATTATTGTGTTCAAATTACAGGATATTACCCCCTGGGGAAATAATCCTGTTATTTGAAATGTAAAAAAGAATTCACATGGACAACAATGGATTCTTAAATGAACCCAACAACAGCCCCCAATCCCACTGCGGCATCACTTGCCTCAGATAGGGAAAATATTAAGTTTCTTTTAAAAAGGTTCTTGTCTCCTCTCTTTCTCTTCTCATGCCCCAGGTAAGGCAAAATGGGCTTCTCCTCTTCTTCAAGTGCATCAATTTATTGAGGGAATCCTGGAAGTGAAGGAATTTGGTGGGGAGCATGGGGGAGGCAGATACATGTATATATATATATATTTTTTTTTTTTTTAATATATATATATGGGTGTCTCCCCTTAATTTGGTGGTGGGAAGGGAGCCCTCAAAGGGTGGGATGTGAGTCCCCAGCACAGCTCTGCGTGTTTCTGCTGGAGCTGGGAACCTTTGCCTTCCTTCGGCAAAGAGCTGCCGAGGTTCTTTGGAAACACTGTTCCCTAGATCAAGATCTTCACTGAAGGCAAATAGCAGCTCGTCTCTGCAACACCCAAACATAAGCAACTAATTTGGACCACCGAAAGGAAAAAGGGGGAGGGAAAATAAAAGAAAAGAAAGAGAAAGAGGAGGAAGAGGGAGGGGAGGGAAGAAAATCAGATACACTTGTAACCTGATTACAACAGCCAGCTATGTGTGCAAAATCACAATGCAGCTCTATAATTAAATCTCTCTTTCCCCCTCCTGCCGAGCTCTTTCCTCTAACAGGCGCGGTACAAAAACAGTCGTTAGGACATCAAATTCCAGCTCCGACAAGAGGGGACTTTTTTGTCTATAGCTGCCTGGCTCCTCTTTAAGGAAATAATAATTATAAGCCCAGTGCTGCTGGCTGAGGAGCTTTGTGGAGCAGAAAGGGCTGGTCTTGTCCAATCACCCCTTCCCCCACGCAGAGGGCTGGGTGATGGGAACAGAGATGGGATGGCCCTGGAGCCAGCCCTGGACACCCCCTCCTTGTGCTGGGTCCAGGGGAGAGGAAACCCTGGGGGCTAACAAGATGCTGGGAGTCACAGAGCCCTGCTGAATCCACCTCATGTGTTCTAGCACCTGCAGTTTGGTGGCACAGGGCACCCCAGGGTGGGTCTGGATGTTTGGGAGTGCACAAAGCACCTGTGAGGGATGTGACGAGCCAGCGGCTTCAGGGACAGTGGGAGAACTCCTTCCATAGTGTTTCCACAAGGGTTTCCCCCCTGCCAGATCTGGGCTGTAGCATGATGGGGGGATGCCATGGAAGGGATCAGGTCAATGAGCCCCCAAAAGCAGCAGGGAAGGGACCCCCCAGCACAGTGGAAGGGAGGTGGGGAGCAGCCTTTCCCCAGCCCTGCCTGTTGATTTACTCCACAGTGGTCACAGAGAGCTATTCCCATCTCTGTGACACCCAGCACGTGCTTTTGCTGGCAGCTGCGGGCTGGATTCAGCCTCAGGGACCCAGTTCCTCGAGGGCAGGCTCCTGCTTGCTTCCTCGAGGTATTTTTGGGAACAAGTCTTGCATCCCATCTTCTTTCCCACTGCGAGCAGAGAGAAGGTGTATTGAGCTTCTTGCAACTGCTGCAACGACTCACATGACAGCAAAGGAAAAAAACTGGCACCAGGAAACCCTCCAAAAGGCCCCGAAGTGCAAGATAACCAGCAGTGAGACAGGATTTATCCACCACAGCTCGTCCTGGCAGCCAGCACGTGCAGGAGGGCACGACCGAGGGCGGACACGGGCTCTGCAACGCGCGGCATGCGACACGGAAACTCAGATGCTGCTCCAATAAAGCTGTGCAGGTTTGCTTTTAATGGCAATTAACAGCTGTTAAAAGGTGAGGGATCTATTCTGCTAACACCCAGTGCTTCTCATGCCTTTCATGAAGGGATTTGAAAATACATTTGTGAGTGTTAATTCTAAGCCACCCTAATGTACCCCGGGGAGGTGGATGGGTTTACCCTGTGTTCAGGCGGGGAAGCTGAAGCAGGCCAGGGCACAGTGTGGGGATGAGCATTCAGTGCTGGCAGAGGAGCTGAAATCCTGGCTCTGGAAGAGGGATGGGAGCAAGCCAGGCACCAGCCAGCAGCATCAGTGCAGTTTTCACCAGCACTTCCCCAGTCTTTTATTTTGTGGAGAGATTAACTTGGTGCAAAACCAAAGGCACTCACGAGTTTAACCTTCAGCAGGACCCTCACGCTGGGGGGGGCACGTAGGAAATCGTCTTTCCCTGGGAGATGCTGCAAATCTGGATTTTCCAGTTCCTGGAGGGCTCTGCTTGTTTAAATTAGAAGCAGATAGGAGAGGTGAATTTTAAGAAGGACAGAGCAAAGGCACACAAGTATGCAGTTAACTTCTAAACTTCTTTCTCTGGCTCTCCCGCTGAGTAAATGCTTTAGGAGCTTCAAACCACAGCTTTTAATATCTCCTTAACATGCCCCGCGATTCCTTCCCCCCTGTCAAAACAGCGAGAGCAGCTGTGAATATTTTCCATTTTAGAATGTTTTGTATGCATACGAAAGTACCTGCAGCTCCAGTGGGCTGGGATATGGAGAAATGCTGGAGCCAAGGGTATCTATTTTATATCAAACCTTAAAATAGCACATGCTCCTGCCTCTCTTTTGCTCATGTCCTGCATCCAGGAGGGTATTTTTGATTTAACTGACAGATCAAGGGAAAAATCCCCAATTTACTCCGTTGATGCAGAAGGTCTTGTCATTCTGAGCTCAGCTCACCTGGATGGAGGGTTGTTTTAAACTCCCAAATGCAGAACCTGTAATAGCGGGGTGTTGTACGGGGACTGCAGTTTTGGGGAGGTTTCCCATGCACGTTTCTCCACTAAACCACATTTTTTCCTCTGAAAGGTGTAACTGCCGTTTCCGTGCCTTACAACCAATTTAGCAGCTGATCTGTAGCCAAAAAATGCAGGCAGTAATTACAGCTTTGGGGTTGGTGCTCCTCTCAAAGCTCTCTATGGGTTGTGAATGTCAGCCCTCCTCCCTGGCTATTTTTTCTCCCTGATCTTGGATGAAAAAAGCTTATTATTGGGTAAAAGGGAAAAAAAAATAAATCCAGGCTGACGTATCCAAGAGCCAGTCTAGGTGTGAAAAAAGCCCAGTAGAGGGGCTTGGTAGAGGTCGAGGAAAGCAGAGGGCACCCAGCATGGGGCAGGTCCTGGCACTGGGGGTCCCAGCTCAGGATTTGGGGTGGAAGTGAGTGCACAGGTGGCAAAGCAGGAAAACAGGGCATAAATACCCACCCTCCTGTGCCAGGCAAGGAAAAAAACGAGAAGAAAAACAAACCACACCAAACCAGGAAGAAACGCCAAAACAAAACAAAATGGAGAATAAATAGGTGGGGGTTGGGGGAAAGGGAAAATAAAAGAAAATTAAGGAAAAAGCACAAGGGGAGAGACGGAGGGAGCGGAGCAGGGCGGGAGGGGGTGCCCCATCCGGGGCAGGGGGCGGCCCGGGGGCGGGCGGCACCGTGGGAACCTGCCGGGAGCCCGGGACACCGGGATCGGGATGGGAATGGGAATAGGATCGGGATGGGAATGGGATCGGGATGGGAATGGGGGGTTACAACGCGGTGCGGCTGCTCGCGGGACATCCCACACCACCCCCCCCTTCCCCGCCCCGATGTTATTTTTAATAAAAATAGGTATTTTTGCAGAAAGCGCTGTTTGCGGCAGAGCTTTGGCGCTGGGCGAAATGTGGGAGCGGCCGCCACCCCCCAAATTTTACGGGGTACTCGCAGCCCCCCAGCTGCAGGGGTGGGGGGATTATTGGGGGGAAAAAAACGAGTAGCTGGTATTTCTTCTGGAAAACGCCGGGAAAACAGGCTCGCCCGCAGCAGCGCGCCGGAGAGGGAAAAATAATAATAATAATAACAATAATAATTAGAAAAACGCGTATGTTAGATCTGAAGGGAGCTCTTTTTCTTTTTTTTTTTTTTTTTTTTTTTTTGTTTTCGGAGGGTGTTTTGCAGCAGCCAGGAGCTGCTGTACAAGATGGCTCCCGGCCGGGGGAAGGGGAGGAGGAGGAGGAGGAGGAGGAGGAGGAAGGGCTGGAGTTGCAGGGAGGGGGGGCAGTCCCCCCCCCCCCCCCCCCCCCCCCCCCCCCCCCCCCCGCCCCGCCCGATCCTGCTTTTTCTATTTTTTATTAACATTTCCCTGATTTATGACATGCCAACCCCCCGGCCCGGGGACAGCGGCGGGGAGGTCCGGGCGTGAAGGCATTAAACATTTATAAAATATGCTTTTAAAGCCACATAAAAGCGATCAAACCATTAATATTTTTTCCCCTCACCCCCAATTCCCCCGTTTTTTGGTGTTTTTATTTTTTTTTGGTTTACTAAAGGAGACTGGGAAAAGAAGCGCCCTCCCCTTGGAGGCAGCGGGGTTTGAGCCCTCGCCTCTGACGCAGTTTTGCTCTTAAATATAAATAAAAACATAAATATATGTTATTGTTATTTATTATTATTATTATTTTCGCGTTAAACCAGGGCCTTGAGCAGCGTGAGAGCTTTTCGACAAACTCGATTTTGCCTTGGAACGTTTAAAAATAAGCAGATTTTTGGGGCAGTTTCTCCTCTTTTCTGGCCGATGTCCCGGTGGGCGCCTCGCAACTCCTGTCCGGGGGCTGGGGGGGGGACGACGCTTTATTATTATTACTTTTAATTTATACCGGATTAAATTAGATTTTTTTTCCTCCTCCCCTTTTTCGTTATAAAAGCCGATTTTTGTTTAATTAAGTAAAGAAGCGGGGAAGAAGATTGGGGGGTTTGGCAGCGATGGGGTGTCCCCCTTCACTTCTCCCGGAGGAATGCTCTGTGGCGAGCAAAGGGAAAAACACATTAAGGGGGGGGGGGGGGGAAAAAAAAATAAAAAAAAGGAAAAAAAAAAAAAAAAGAAAAAGGAAAGAAAAGTAAAAGTTGGTGTGGCAGTGCTGGGGGGCCGCCCCGCTCACAATCCAGACGGGGGGAGTGTGTGTGTCTCCTCCTCCAGCGTCCCTTTTCACCCTATTTTTGAATTTTTGGGGAGGCGGGGCCCACAGGGAGGGCAGGGGACCCTCCCCCGCTCCCCCCCGGCCCTGAAAGGCCGCTTTGTCCGCGGCGGGGCCGTGGGAGAGGGCCCGGCGGCACTTCCCCCTCAGGCCTGCCCGGGCGGGATGAAGGATTTAACCCGCACAGATAATAAAGGGGGTCGCGGGGCGCTCCCCCCTCACGGCCCCGCTCGGAGCGGGGGAGCCGCGGCCGCTCCCCGCCAACCGCCCGCCCGCTCCGGGCGGCAGCGCGGGGGCAGCCTGGAAACAGCAGCGGGAGCGCCGGGGGCGGGGCGAGCGGGGGGCCTGGAAACAGCCGCCTGTTTACCCGCTGCTGAGTGACAGCCCGGCCGGCTAATGGGAAAGGGCAGAGCGGCCGCGGGCCCGCCCCCGCCGCGCCGAGAACAATGCGTGTTTCATAGCCCCGCCGCCGCCGTTTTTCCCTCCCCCATTCCCCCGTTTTTCTGCAGCTCGGCGGGGCCCCGCCGCTCCATGGCGCGGCCGCCACCGCGTCGCTCCCGCGCTGCTGCCCCTGAGGAGCGGAGCGGAGCAGCGGAGGAGCTGGGCGGCGGGCAGGGCTGCGAGCCGGCACCCCCCGCCCCAGCCCCGCACCGCCGCCATGCCCCGCGACCAGGCGGCCTGACCGCGCCGAGGTAGGACCCGCACCCGGATCCGCACCCCGACCCCGGGGCGGCTGTCCCGTCTCCCTCCACCACCCCCCTTCCCCGAACCCCCCTCTTCCGCCACATCCCTCCCGCTTTTTGCCCCTTTTTAGCCGTTTTCCTCTTTATTGGTTACTTTCCAGCCGGGAGCCGGCCGCTCCCGCAGCCCCCGGGGTGAGGCTCGCCCCGAGCAGCCACGCAGGCAGGGTTTAATTAATTTCAAAATCCACTGGAAAATATTTTTTTAAAAGCCCCACCAAAGCAAAGCAGTGAGATTTTTTAGGGTATAATTCAGCATTTCTCCCCTCTTTCTTTCTCTTTTTTTCTTTGTTATGATTTTTTTTTTTTAAATCATCCCCGCGCTGGAGCGTCCGCCCGCGAGCTGGGACGGGCGGCGGGGCCGGAGCGGCGGCTCCCGGGGCTCCGGGAGCGCCTGGAGAGGGTTTGAGGTGGAGAACCTCCACTTTATCCCCGCAGTGTTTACTTCTCGCTATCCCAGTACAAAATACTGCGAGCGAGTGGAGCCTTTCATCAGGCTGCGAGTACAAATATAGATAGTTTTATATATATGGTGAGGTTGGTTTTTTTTTTTTTTTTTTTTTTTTTTTTTTTTTCGCTGTGCCGGGAAATGATAATACGGGTTTCGTTTTCCCGAGTGAAAGCGGCGCTGCGAAAAGGAAAAATAAAAAAACCCAGCCCAAACAACAAGCCCAGTCGGTGTTTTGGAGCCGTGGGAATGAGCCCCGAAAGAAGCGAGAAACGGGGCTGGCGGAGAGGTGCCGCCGCCGGAGCCCGCGGCGGGGGAGAAATAAAGAAAAGGGGGGAAAATAAAAAATTAAAAAACTAAAAAAAAAAAAAAAAGGAGGGGGAGAAATAAATGAAAACAATAAATATTTGAGGTTTTTTTTTTTTTTTTAGTTGTTATTTTGGGATTTGTGTGTTTGTTTTCCGGGGCGAAGTGCGGTGCCTAATCCCCGCTGGTCGGTCCCGCCGGAGCCGGGCTGCGGGCGGGCGCTGCCCGGGGCTGCGGCCGTGACAAATGTAACTCTAGGGAAAAAAAAGTTTAAATTCTTCAAATACTATTTTTAAATACTTTTTTTTTTTTTTTTTTTTTGTTCCTGCCTTTTGCCACAAGTTTTCCTTAGATTATTTTTTCCCCTCCTCGCTTCTTCCCCGCTCTCTACCCTCCACTCCGGCAAGGTGCGGGTGGGTTTTGGGGGGTATTTTTGGGGGGTGGCTGTGAGCAGGGGGGTATCGAGGCATGTCGTCTCACCGCACCTCCCCCTTCTTTTCTCCTTTGCAGGCAGCGCCGAGACCGCCGCGCCGGGGCTGGCTCCCTGCACCGCGCCATGGGACGCTTGGACGCCTTATTTTTGAAAACCATCTGATTTTTTGGGGGAGGAGGAGGAGGAGAAGGGGGGGTGGGGGGC